>NC_092818.1:44866712-45186712 GCF_023375885.2 Dermacentor andersoni | reverse complement strand
AACGGGTTATACAGCATTGTAAGTCTTGTTAGCAGGGCACATTTTAGCCCGCGGCCCTGACATAACTAAAAAAACACCAACGTTAAAATTAGAAAAATTAGAAAATGAAAAGATACACAGTGCGTAAAGTGCTATGCTTCTGGCATAAATACAGGCTTTCTAGGATATTTCTGAAAAATGTTCTCGAAACCATTACGTGAACTCCTTACGGCGTGTTTCCCATAGTCCTTAGAGAACTCTACGTTACATAATGCTTACAGTTGGTGAAAATAAGAGGCACCTTATGGGTCAAGTGTACGCAACATTAGGTGTGTTTCAGTTGATTATGTCCTCTTTGACGCTAAATGACTGACTTTTACGAACGACGCCAAATGTTTTCAACAGCCGTTGCATAACTGCTGATGCGAACAAGATCAAACTTGGCAATAATAGAAGGACCCGCAACAAACCATGTGTGGTCGAAATTAAATGCGTGTGGATCAAGTACAGCTTTCGCAAATAATATCTGGAAAAAGTTCTTTCATATGTCATGCTACAACATCACAAAGATGTACTTACAAGCCAAATCAACATTCGGACCAACACAAAAAGACCTAAACAGGGCACAAGCGGTGACCCTACGCGAACTACAAATTGTTTGCCGAACTCGCTTCAACTCAAACGGACATTCCCTGAAGTACACAAAGGAGGCACATGTAAGATATGCAAACTAGACACGGCTACGCTAAAACACATGCTATGGGAATGTAACGCCCAACGCAAGAACGAGTTGAAACTCCGAGACCCTATCGCTGAGGTAGGCTGCCGCTCTGGACAGCTCCGACCTCGGTGACCAACTCTGGGCCGTCCAGTAGGCACGCATGCAGGCACGGAGACGAGATCTCGACGTTCCGTCGAGGGAGAACTGAGCCCGGATTGCCAAAACCCTGCCGGACAATTCAAGGAAGTTATTACCAAGCAATTGATATTACCAGCGCAGGAATTAGAATCAACTACCGCGATGTTATTTTTTGGGCATGCTATAGGCCACCGAGCGCTTCCGCTACGTTTTGCGCTGAACTTCATGACCTGCTTAATACCATCGGAACGTTTCCACACTCCCCAATTTTCTTAATGGGAGATTTCAATTACCCCACCATAAACTGGTCCTATCCTGGGCCAACTGTATCCGCCTCATCCAGTGATATCAAGGCATTTCTCGATTTGTGTTTTGATTTCCGTCTTACTCAGCTGATTAGTCAACCAACTCAAACTACATCAACCAGTGCTAACATCCTCGACTTAGGTTTGACTACCGCTCCCGTTCTTGTTAACTATTTAGGTATTTTTCCACGGCATAGCGATCATTAATTTATTCATTTCCAGCTTAAAAAAAGCGTAAACCATCCCAACAGCAAACAAAAATGCATTCGAGACCACAGTGAAGCCGACTACGCATCAATGAACAAACAACTTGAAGCGTTCGTAGAAAAATATATGCCTGAATTTCACACTCGGAGCGTTGAACAGAACTGGTCGCTTATCAAAAGTAAAGTTAATGAATTAGTACAAAAATACATACCTCTCCGAGTTGTTTCGCGTAACCATCGATCAGCGTGGTGTAATGCATCTCTAAAACGTGTCATGAGAAGGATGAAGTGCCTGTTTCGCCAAGTTAAAAAACAGAGCACAGCTCAAAGCTGGCGGGTGTATCAGCAGGTTGCTTTCCTGTTTAAAAACGCAGTCAAAGAAGCTAAACGCGTTTTCTTTTACAATACACTTCCATCTCTGCTGACTAATATTACTGAAAAAATTCGGAAAACTGTCAAGGGTTCCTAACGTACCACAATATCGTTAACTGATGCAGATGGTGCTGTTGTTCCGCAAGGAGATTGTTGTTTTGTACTCAATGAATTGGTTTCCAAATCATTTTTGAATAACATTTTGCCCTGTACTTCTCTACCTGAAGTTGTTAAGATGAATTTTCCTCACATGGAGCCCTTGTTAATTGATTACGATGGTGTCGCGAACTTGATTCGTAAATTAAAAATTTCGTCATGGTCAGGAATACACGACAATAATTCCAAGTTTTTGAGAAATACCGAAGTGTACCCCGCCATAATCTTGTGCAACATCTTTCCAAAGTTTATTCTGTCGTGCTTATTACCAAAGGATTTTAAAGTCGGCAAGGTCGTTCGATTATTTAAGTCCGGCGACGTGCATTCACCCGTAAATTACAGGCCGATTTCTCAAACAAGTGTGCCATGCAAAATCCCAGAGCATATAATATACTCTAATCTCATTGACTTCCTAGAGCCAAATTCATTTTTTCATCTTGTCAGCATGGGTTCCCTAGATCGTTTTCCTGTGATACTTAACTTATTTCATTTACACATGACATGTGTGCCGCGTTGGATAATGTATTTCACATTGACACCATCTTCTTAGACTTTTTTAAAGCATTTGATCTCATCTCTTACCAATTACTTTGTCTCAAATTAAATGCACTTAACATTGACCGTAATATTATCTCATGGATTGAAAACTTCTTATCCAATAGAACAAAATTTGTCTATGTTAAAATTTTTGAATCTTCTTGTCCTGCCAGTTCCGGGGTTCCGCAAGGTTCGGTTCTCAGACCTTTGCTTGTTCTCATGTATATTAATGATTTGCCTAACTGCGCAGCATCATCCATAAGGTTATTTGCAGATGATTGTGTCATTTACAGAGTAAAATCATCAAATTATGACACTCTAAAATTACAATCTGATCTAGACAAGGTATCTAACTGGTGTGACACTTGGGAAATGCGACTTAACACCCAAAAGTGCAAACTAATGAGGATTTCGCCTAATGCTGCTTCGTGTTACCTATCGAATTATCACTTGATGAACTCTATACTCGAAGAAGACACTTCCTATAAATACTTAGACGTCCACGCAACATCAAATTTTTCTTGGCAAACACACACAACCACGTCACTAACAATGCTAACCGCACGCTTGGTTACCTCCGTCGCAATTTCTCTATGGCCCGCGCTAACTTAAAGCTACTTCTGTACAAAACACTAATACGTCGCAAGCTCGAATATGCCTCTTCTTTCTGGGACCCTGGCTTAGATTACTTAACAAATGCAATAGAATCTATACAAAATAGTAGCGCTTGTTTCATTCTTACTAACTATTCTCGGACATCAAGCGTAACATCTATGAAGGCTACTTTAAACCTTCCTCTCCTCTCATCGCGTAGGACGTTAGCACGCTTATCACTGCTGCCCAAAGTTTATTACTACATTCCGAAATTAAAAAGTAAACTTTTCTCCGAACCTGCATACATATCATCTCGTACTGAGCGTCACCATAAATTGAGCGTTCTATATTGTCGCATGAACCTATTCTTTTATTCATTTATTTCTAAAATTACTAATCAATGAAATCATCTGCCGGCCTCAATTGTTCCCATAACGGATACATATGCTTTTAGAACTACTATTGAAGAATACCCTTGTTAAGCTGCATTTTTTTTTTATTTTATTATTATAACCTGACATCTAAACATGCTCTGTAGTTCCTTCCACTCCCTTCTGTAACGCCATCGGGTTTTGAAGGTAAAATAAATAAATAAATAAATAAATAAATAAATAAATAAATAAATAAATAAATAAATAAATGTCACGCTGTAGCTGTTCTTGTAGCTTGTAGAGTTGTAGCTGTTCTTATTAGCAGCGCTTCCCAATGCCCGGAAAGAACTCTAAGTAAAGCATTATTTGTACTTAGCAGAAATGAAGGACATAAAAAGGGCAGTGTGTGCAGAAATTGTAACGCTATCTGCTTAACAGAAGCCATACAAAAATGCTTTAACCTCGTCTTTTGCGTGTTTCCATGCGTTATACGACGTTCGCTCACTGTCCTCGTGAACTAAAGTAGGCAGCTTGCTTCTTTTAGGTGAAAGTAAAAGCCCGGTAATGGGTAATGTGTAGGCGAAGTTCCAAGTGAGTTGGTTTATTTCACGTTTGAAATAAAATATGTATGCAAGTACGCCAGAGCGTCATCAGTGCTTTACAAGTGCGCATAATTTATCCCGTTTGCCTGGAAGAACAACGAATGCCTCTGAGAATGTTTAGTGAAAATAAGGGAAGGTTATGAGAAACGTTCGAGCCAAAGTAAGTGCATGTGAAATAAATACTTCCTCCGCTAAAAAAATTAAGGAATTGTTCGAAAGTGCCATACTGCGTTTATCAGCTACGCTTCCCAATAACCCGAGGTAAGTATTTGGCACCAACTTTATGTTACCTGCCAGCGGGGGGAGTCAGATTCGGTAGTAGTTGTCGCACAACTTTCCTGACGAGATTAGAAGCACTGTAAAAAATTACTGAACTGTCCTTTTTTTCGCTTACTTTTTCATATGACGTTAGTAGGTTATAGGTAATATGTAAATAAAGTTCATTGTATCTCACTACAATACAGGCCTTAGTAGCAAGATATGTATTAAGGCTATACGGAACGTTATAACCGTGTTTTAGGAAGAACGCAAAACTTGACATGCGGCTCTGGCTGAACTGTAAACTCCAACAGGGTCACATCTGCTGAAAATGGCGCAAACATTATGCTCAATATCCTCGCGAAGTAAAATGTGTGTGGATGAATTACTGCACTCGTAAAATTTCTTTACCAAGTGCCCGAATGCATTATATGCTGGAAGGCGCCAAGAAAACCAGTCATGTAATGGTAATGCTTAAAAATGTGCGATTAAATAAAAGCCCATTGAAATTTTGATCCCAACTGCTCGAGATAAAAAACAGCTACACAGGAAATTCAGTTGTGATACTGCATGTTCACAAAAGTCTGCAGTTCTTTCATGCAGTGGCAATTACGATGATGGGGATGACGAAGCTACTTGACGACGACAAAAATCCCGTTCGTCGTCGACGACAACATTTGTTGTCAGTGTAATAGAATGGACGGACGGACGGACGGACGGACAAGACAAACTGAATTTCGAGCTCTTGACCGCTGGCGCTCTAAAGATAAGCAGATTAAATGCGCATTTTTCGAATATATGTCAATGGAAGCTTTCGTGAAGTGGTTAAGCAAATCCTATAGATTCGCCCATTTCATTCCTGTAGCGTTGGCGTACTGAAAATGGCGTTCGCATGTGCCGTTGCGCTCCCGCGCTACGTAATATGACGACTCTTATATTGGCTTCAATTTCTTCATTCCTTTCAATTTATTGAAGACAATGTCTTTTTGAGCAAATTACAGCCACTTTTCTGTATGTAGTATGTTTCTAGCCTCTTTCGTGAGCCGATCCTGGAGCTAATGCATCCTGAATATGTGGGACGATATGTGAATGATGTGCACGCCCCTTCGACCGCTTGTCACCATGATGCTCATTATACAGGGTGCTTTCTTTGGCTGCACCAAGCTTTAGGAATTGCATGGGGTAAGTAGCGCAATTCTAACGCTTTAAAGTACTCGATGCGGCGGCCATAATTTCTAGGAGAAATCGAAACGGTTACTAGAATGATAACCATAACTAAGCTATTTACCTTTTTAAATAGTGACATTACGGTACATATTTCAATCTATGACCTCTAGCTAGTGAGTATGCGAAGCATATCGACTTTGAACGAATTCTGTAAATGGCACAGGTTTCGAGATATGCACGGTCAAATTTGTGTTCAAACTGCAACTGTCGCTCGACTAAGTTTTCATTTTTTTAAAGAAAACGCTCTTTGATGCGTTGAGTTACAAAAGTAACTGGAATGCCATTGCAATGTGTCGGACACATTGACAAATGATATCTCGTAACTGGTGTAGTTGTGGTTGAGCCTTGTGAACTCACCGGCTATACACTGTAAACACAAATGAGCCCATATGGGCGTTTTAACAGTTGATATGCCATTTTTCCCCCCTAGCTTAAAATGAGTACTCCCACGAGAAGAAGTAAAATAAGCTAGAACCATTATTGTACCCCCGACCCCATTTGAAGGGGCATTGCGGTTGTAAAATGGGGGTTTTCAAGGAATAACGGTGGCGTAGGGGAAATTGAGACGAGCCAAACAGAGAAAAGAATAACTCAGCTATGACCAACAAGGCAGTCAGCCGCAGCGACAATTTCAGTAGGATTATTTCTGCAGTCAGATTCGAAATATCCCGCGCAATGTGTGTCGGCACTGTTTTTCTGTTCGGAGTAGCCGCGCCTTGGTGCTGCAGAGGACGCCGAAGTCGGAACTACGCGCGGAGGAACACCAGCCTTCGGAGCGCGCGCGTGCGCGTTGAAAGCTGCGATCGAGCAGCCATTTGCCAGCGACGGCACATTCTTCTACCGTGGTTGATGTTTCTCACTGCTTTGAACCCCCAAGACTCCACGGTAAGTGACTTTGAACGATTATTACATGTTCTATGAGTGTGCATGTGTTATAAGTGAGGAGACGCGCTGATATGACTTATTGAAGGTCTCGGTACAACATGGCGCGACAGTTGGCCGTCCAGAACCATTTTGCACGATCACTGTGTTTCTTCGAGCTTTGTCGTAATCGAGGCGACTTGAGTGCTCAGAGTCAGCGAGTGTAATTAAAAATTAGGATTTTATATAATGAGGGACTTTGCCGCGTCTTTAATTGGGCGGATGTGAGCATTCGACATGATCCCCGAAGCGCAAGCCACTACCATAATAGTTACGTGCAGTGCGAGGTGAGCTAAGCTTCGCCGCCTAACCGCGGCCTGAAAATGTGGCGGCTTTGAGCGAGAGCTGGCGGCGCTTCTTTGTGCGCGGTATCTGCTAGCTGGCGCGTACGTGGCGCCAATCCCCTAGCTCGTGCGATTGTGTGCAGTAGGTCGCCCACTTAGCGCGCATTGTGCAGATTTGCCAGTACGCTCCTTTCTATCGTCTGTGTCTCTTCGCGCCCACGTCGTTGATTGTGCAGGCAGTGCGCGACTGCGGCACGTAGCATGTAGAGCCTGCGCCCGTCGACTTTGATCTACGGGCTTGAAATGTCGGCGGCGCGTTTGTGGTATTAAAAGCGTGTGGTGAGCTTCCAACGGCACTACGGGTCAACGCCGCATGAGCTGCCGGTCAGAGTACAAGAACCTCTTTATTGTTAGCGTACTGCTTGGCGGTAACAGGTGTGTCCTGCTTGGGTTCAGATTACTGGATATGCCGTCACTTGAACCTCGGCGGCCGGAGCAGGTGAGTACCAGTGGCGCCGGCACCTCGGCGGGCAGAAAACGGTGCCCGTGCCGTGACGAGATATATCAATTTACGCGATAGCATTGCCGGTGATAGGTCATACGGGCGCGTCGCTCCATGCCTGTGTTCTTTGCTGAGGCCGCCACTACGCCTGCGGTGCACTTACTACGCTATATCTACATAGTCGATGCTTGTGCAATGTTGTTATTCAACAGCTGCAGCTGTGCTCTGGATACCTGAACTTGTTTAATGTTTAATTACTTTGCTGCTGTGCCATTGCGTATTGAGTACAGATATATAGTATTCAATTCTAGGTGCCAAATTCACACAAAGAAGTTGCGCTTTTCAACTCAGGATCATATCACACATCACAGCGTCATCCTATATTGCACGAGTATTAATAACAATATTTCTGTTGCTGGTGAGAAAAAAAAAAAGGCAGACCGATCAACCTGTAACCTGTATCTGTGAGAAAAATGTGCTTTAAGTCCGCCATTGTCTATAAAAAAAGGTACTACCTTGGTATTCAATGTCAGTAACACTCATAAGTTATGCATCCTTTTGTGTGAAATAATTTGTCTTAGAAGCCATTCATTGTAAGGGATCAGTAAACATCTCATAGCTTAAGTAGTGCATATGTGCATGAGTTGGGCAAAGGTATTGGTTTGTAAAGAGCAAAGCCATTAAGATATAAAATATTGGCAAGCTTAGTTTAACAATAAGCTGACGAATATACAAAACCTAATGCAGCAGCAGATGTTCTCCAAGATAAGCTTGTGACCAGCTTTTTTGTGTTCTGTGTGATCATTGTAATGTCAAATTTTTCATTTTTATTTCAGGACTGCGGCTGCGGTCGTTTCATTGCCAACTGTGAGGATGAAGCAGCTTCATGGCCGGAGATCGGGCGCCTCCCATCAGTTTCCCTTTTCAGCAATAGAGGCCTTGGTATGCTCTTACCAAGAGTTTGCTTTTTTACCCTGTATGTTTTGAGTGCAATGGCTAGTTTAGCGGCATTACTTAGAGTGATTGGTGTGACACCTGTTCCATAGGAGGTATGCAGGTTATCCCACGTAACTTTAGCAAACTCTTAAAAATATGAATATGCCACCTAGCTGCACAGAACCTATGTAATGTTGTTTCCTGTCTCTTGGAAATACTTGGATTTGCTGCATTTTGCCTAATTACCTAATTAGTCTTAATCAATTAATCAACTTCTCAAATGTAATTAGATAAAAAGTCTAAATTATAAAATTGTAGAGCATCGTGAAAATTTCCCAGTACAGCTATCTGTGACTCAATATGTGCTACATTATGTGTTTTTAGAGCATGAAAGAAGCCTGAGAATCTCGCAAAGTGCCTTGAGTATGTTTCTGTGTGACAGTGCCTGTGTTGTGTTCTTCCTTCAGTCCTCGTCTTGTGCGCTGTACTAACAGTCGACCTCGAGTGGCCATTCCCGTGGCAGTCTTGCATGTATTGAGTGCTTGCCCTGTATAGGCATGTGTGTTTCCAGTAAGAAAAAAATACTGAAGCAGCCCAACGTGATGTATTTCAGGACAAGTGTATGGTGTAAATTACTATGTGACAATAAAATAAACAAGACTTCACAGTAGAGGTATGCAGGTGTGTGCATCTGCATAATGACGAAAACCTCATGCAAGTTTAGAAAAATATTCATTAAGTTAGTTTCTGTCATTCTGCTCTGTCACATTATTATTGCAAAAATGTGCTCTCTAGTATTGCACGATTAAAAACAGTTCAAATACATCATTTGCTGGAACCTTGACATTCATAGCAACATAGAGAGGAATGGTTAAAAATTTGCTTTGCTTCTCTGACCTTCATTTTAGGTCCTTCTCATGTTTGCTAAGCTTCTTAAACTATCATAGACCCCTTCCAGGGTTTACAGGCAGCTTGAGCACATTGTGCCAGATTGTGGAGAAGCTGCAGAGGTCGCAGTGTGTATTGTGGTGTCCGGTAAATGCGAGTTTATTGCAAGATGCATTATGCTCAGTACCAATTATATTAAGTTATAATTTTAGCAAAAATCTGTTTTCCAGATGTATATCAATGTGTATCCAAAGAACTGCACTTTTTAAAAGAGTTGCTCATTCTCTGTCTACTGTTCGGTGTTGTTAAATGCATGTATGTTGGACAGCATAGTGCTTGGCCTTCAGCTGAAGGTAGTAGTGTAGGTAGTAGGTAGTAGTGTAGAAAGTGGTAGCAGTAGTAGCTTTATGCATGTGCATAAAGCTGCAGTAAGCCAAATGTGAAAAGATAAGGGCTAATATGATACAGCCATGTAGCAAAATTTACGCAAGCAAACTGTTTAAAGCAATGCCTAGGAAAGTAAGCAAAAATATAAGAATGTGCTTATATGATAAACAGTACCTATGTTTCAGGCGCATGGCCTTCTACCGCCATATTCCATAACAGTTCATTATTTAACACTTTAAAACTACTTGCCCTGTTTATGTCTAACTGCTCTAAATTCGAAAATTTTCATTGATTGCACTATGAAGGTTTTGGCCGTGGCTTAAGTTACTGCCAGAATTAAATATATAGTTGTGGCCGTCCTATGTGTGATAACAAAAAGCCATTTTGGAATCAGGTGACTGTTATGCAGTATGCTAAGTTTGCGTATTAGAACAGCCACTTATATTTTCATTGTAACCATGTATAAAGTATGTATGTACACATCTCGAAGCCATAGACTGTGTACTCTTAATTGGAGGTGTTATTGTGTGGAGTAGGTTTTTTTGTAAGCATTGTCTAGAATTTGCACTACATTAAGGTGTAGTGAAGCCAAGCGAAAAATATTGAGAAAATGGCTAAAGTACATTCTTAAGAGTAGTAAGCGAACTTAGATGACTTTACAGCATGTAGTAAAACAAGAATGGGAACTGAAGTGCTTAATTTTGTTCATTATTGCCATATGGCACCAACATGCAAGGAAGACAAAAGAGGAAGAGAAGTGAAGTGCACTAAAGGGCAACTCGCTCCTGATGGGAGCTGCATTCACATCTACATGATGCATGCAATCTTTATAGCAGCAGCTAACCACCTGTTCACTGTGTTGCACATTTGTATTTTTTACGTACTAAGTCTGGCCCTGGAAGTGTTAAGCAGTGCCACTTGTGGCATTGGTGCTGCATGCAAGACATCCTTCTAACCACAGGTGTTATGTATTATGTAAACCTAAGTTCTTTTAAATTCATGTAACCCACAAAAGTTCCATTTGAAAGGATGTGCCATATTTGCCACCACTGCCATGAGTAGCATTGGCTGACAGTCACAGGGCGAGACATTAACCTTGCTCAGCTATTATGCAAAACTATTTTACATACAAATGTGGTAATTAGTATACATGCCGAAAGCCTCACAGAATAAAATTTTTTATTCGCATCTTACAACGGTTGCTATTTTGCTTTAACTCAGGAGACCTTTCTACCTGCGTTGCATCCTGTGGCTGGACCACTCCAACGATCTCGGCAGAATCGTTACACAGGTGTGTTCTTTTGTGATTCTCAGTACTGATATTTTCTGGTTTACGTTCAATGTAAATGCACAGATCAAATGAAAAACAGGTTAAAAGATGAGCTCACAGGCACTGTATCCAAATGTTCGTTAGGAAGGAAAATCTTTTTTACAAGTTGTCGTTATAGCAACACAAGAGAGTGTGCACATCACACCACCAGTACCTAGCAAGCAACAGCATTATACCGTAGAAGAAGCCAAAACATCAGGCGAAAACCTGTACTAAACTAGGGACTGTATTAAGATCTTTTCGAGGCTTAAACTACTTCTTGGGTTACTCTGTCTAATTGCTTGAACTGAACTGACGTGTCCTGCAAAACAATTTGCATTCGCATTTGATACAATTTGCAGCAAAATATGAACAAAGGGCTGCAATACTCTAAGGGCCTACTATTGAAGTTGCAACCAGTCTTCCCAGTGTACTGCAGCCTCAGGAACATGAAATGTGGTACACTGTACCACATGCACACACAACAAATTTTAATCCATGGGCATCTGTACACTGTGCTTGTGCAGGACTGCGCAACTGGCTGTTTATTCGTGACTGAAACAGCTACGTACATCAAGACTGTATTGGGAAGCCACCATTTTTTTCAGTCAGTGTAACAGTCCATAAACATATGGATTTCCATGAGCATTTTGTCTGCCACACTTTTCTTTGTCGTTTTTTTTTGCACTCCAGCTTTGATGGCTGCAAGACACATCAGGCTGGCTGAAGAGACAGTGGTAGCCTATAGGTGGCCTCACAAAGTTGTTATTTTGATTTTTAAGAGCCGACTTGCTTTGGACAATGCTGAATAACACATCAAAAGGCACGGGATTATTGACAAGGTTAGAATGACTTTGAAAGAAGCTTAAGGCTTCTTTTTAACTCTGATCTGTCTGCTGAGACCAAATCATGTCAGCTTTTAATGAAGCAATGTTCAGGTTGGAAAGCTGCAAGGCTGTGTGGGTACTCAAACACCATCATTGCTTCATATAGCTGATGTTGCTGTGACATCAAGGCAGAAGCAAATGACATGGCAAAGGAAAGGTTGGTCGACAAAGGACTCATTGGCAATTATGTAGGTTCAAGGGCTATTGCACTGAGTAAGAAAATGTGTTCCTGATACAGCGTGAACAGTGTTAATGCTGAAGAACAAACTGGCACCATCTCCCCAGTCCTACACAAGCACGTGCATAGAAAGGGATGCCTGTTGGCCTTGAGGGCCACCACTGGAGGGATCACCTGCTATCGCTATGACATAGAATGTGACATCAGATGACTATAGTTCACACCTTTGCTGCAGCTCGCTGGCTGGGCAATTGAAGCCTTGATTGTAAGGATGAAAAGTTTAAATCACAAGGGGGCAATTTAGTTGCCAACTCTTACAGCATGGTTCACTACTCAGTGCTGCAGTGCTGGACGTATTTGACCAAGCCTGGTGCGAGTTCTCATGAGTACCCATGTTGAAGCTGCCGCTAGATACTTAGTTGATAAAGTCACTGAAAATGAAATTTGGTCATCGAAAGAGTCATGAAAATGATGCACACCAGGCTTGTAGCGTGCTTACTTGGTATGACCTCAGTCAAGACACCCTGTGTAGAGATGCTGGCAAAAGTACAGCAGAAGTGTGGATTGAGGAGAAAAAAATATAAGCTGTTCAAGTTCCACATATAACAAACTGATAATAAATCGCCGTTCAGCAAGAACTCCGGCAAAAGGGGCAAGCCGCACTCCCCACAACGAATGCTATAAAAACAGTACTGTTATTGCAGCAAAATTTCCTATAGCTCTTTTGATAGCTTGATAGCTGGTAGCTACTTGATGGTAGCACTTGATAGCTGGTATCACACAATGTTTTCTATGCCACGAAAATATTCCAGCACGTGGGGGCCACAATTCTCCTAGAGGCCAATACAGACACAGGTTGCCAGCAAGCATGGACTAAAGATTTTTCCGTTTGCATTGATGTAGTCTACCACATTTTGTTTTCTTGGGTGCACAGTCACACTGGGGTAACAATTTTCTGCCTGAATATTCATCGCAGGGAGCACTGCAGCCACCTAAAGCGAGTTTTTTGTTCACACCTTGCCACAGATGCGGCAAGATGTAGACTTGACCCATTTTTCTAGGCACAAGTGTTGGGTTCAAGAAAGAACACAGAGTAGCTTAAGAACTTTATTCCTTCTAGATTTAAGGCATGGGGCCAGGTATTAACCATTGTTTTAAGAATTTTACCAAACCGGTAAAGATTCTTTCTTGAAAGTCTTCTCATATCAGCTTGATACAGTCCCTGGCTTAGTATGGGTGCATGTGCTGTGGCTTTGTTTTAGTCTGTTTAAAAGGTCATTTTTCTTTTGAGTGTTCCAGTCGCAAAGAAATCACAAATATATTTTGATTTCAGGAACCCTTGTGACATTACACAATTCCTTTACATGTTGCAACCAAGCTTATTTTTTAAACACATGTCTTTCTTTCACCATGAAAAAAGCATCTTAGATGAAACAAGGCAAAAATGGCTGCTTATGCATTTGTACGATATTCCAACTGAGAGGGGTGAAAAGTAATAAAATGTTCTACTTTCATAATTTTTCTACCATGTGTACAACATTTCTTAATAGGCATGAAGCAAATTCGCTTTTATCACTAGCCTATTACAGAAACAAAAAATGACAAACTGAGCTTTTAAGGGAGCCCTCAGAAGGGCCCAGTTCGTGCGTCTTCTTTTCTAGGGCCACGGCTGTGAGCACAGCTGAGCACATCTGCAGCCTGCACACCCTGTTCTAGAGGTGATCTGCTGCGTGTGGAAAGACTAGACGTGCTGATATGGCGTGGTACTGTGTGCACAGTCTTCCCACGTGTTTAGTACACGGGGTTGCATAATCTGTAGTTTCACAGATGCATTGAAGTTTGAGACAGACAAAGCATTCGCCTCCACTGCCAGCACTTTTCATGATAGTGTCATTCCACTGTGTGTGGCAGTATCAAAGAGGACAGGGTGGATGCGAAAGCAAGGCTGGGTTTGCTTCATGCTACGTATGTGAAGGTATCGTTAACACACCGTGAAACCGTATCTTTGGTCGCTGACTCTCAAATTCAAAATTTTTTTCTCACTCAGATTTGTGTTTTCTGACTGCAGCCCTTTCCGTGGGAAAACAACCCATTTGCAAATGTATTTGTTTGACTAAACGGGCGAATCTGAGTACAACAAACCAAATTGCTGATTTTAGTGCATTCGTTATGTTAGGGTTCCTTTGTATATGACTCCAGAAAAAGCCGACCATTGTCTGCTCACACTCCGCCGCGCCCGCCCATATAGGAATAAACTTAATTTTTGTTGGCCACGATGCTTATCGGTGTAGTAGCTGTCGTGTGTCCACCCATACACATTTTGTTGGCTTCCCGAAAACCTCAAAGAACAGCTGTATTTTGCTTATGTGCATTCACTAATCAAATAAGTACATGTTTGCTAGAATCCCCATAATATTGAGTCAGCTGGTCTGCTTGAAAATGTTCAAAATATGGCAGTTAGATTTGTAATAGGAAGTCATACTAAAAGGCTTTGTATTACTGAGAGTAAGGGTAAGCTGCAATGGCAGGATTTAAAAGACTGGGAAATCTCTTCAGTTAAAATTATTTCAAGCATATACTGTTCCAAACATCTAGAGATAGAGAAATTCATATCAGGCTATCATCATACCTCACAAGAAAGAGATTACACTAAAAAGGTTTATTAATTTCCTTTTACTTACAGGTGATGCCTCACATTGTTTTTTCCTTGGACCAAAGGGACTGCAAGGTTTTTCAGCCTGCAATTGTTTGCATAGTTTTCAAAGATAATTCCCTCCCTGCTTTGTGTGCTTGATTTGAATGTAAGTTACATTACACAGAATGTATACCCCCCTGCAATGCCAGTACAGGCGAAGCAGGTACTAAATGAATAACCACGAAAGGATTTTGGAGCGAGCAAAAATGGCATGTGCAATAGATATGCGTAGATGTCCCGTTGGTGTTGCTGTCAAACAAGAAATTGGGATATCGAGGAACTGAGCAAAGTAACTACATGTGTGCTTGCCAAACTATAGCTGTCATTTACACCTTGATTGTGACTTAGCTGCCAAAAGAAGTTTTTTTGTCTTGTTCTTTTTCTGTTAAAATGTACTTTTTTCTTTGTCTACTTTCGTTTGGGTTTTTGTAGCTATATCGTGCACATGGGACCAATAATGCCGTGTGGAAGTTAGTGGTTGTTGGTATTTCTCACTGCCTGTCGTTTGTTCAATGTGTGTACTAAAGTCAATAGAGCACCAACCAGTATAAACCAGTGTGTTGAATTTGTTTTCTTGTTTTAGTACAAATGATCTGACTGGTTATGTGCCCAAATAAACAATTAGATTATAAAAAAGTTCATCAGAACATGTCATGCATTTTACTTATAATTACCCTATTTCAACTGCAGAACCCACATATTAAGGCATGTAGATTTAAGTAGAACAAGCCTTTTTGCAATCCTTAGTTCTGAATAGGTGAGAGCAGTGCTAAGGACACAAAGTGAGTCCACATAGATAAATGGCATGGTGCACTGTGCACTGACTAATAATTGATGTGTTTTCGCAACAGACAAGCAAATAAATATCCAGTAATGTCTTGTCAAAGGCACGAAAGCTCATAAAGAGGCAGGGGGTGGTCAGATACAAATGTGCCGTGGTTTCAGGTTTGTTAACAAGCATACCACTTTTCCGTAACTTCAGAGAACAGGTGCTGCGCTGACACATTAATCTTTTTTTTTCTTGTTGTTATTTTGTGGGATTTGATTAGTTTCTGGGTTAATGGTTGCTGCTTTCACTAACATGTTGCACTTATGAAATTTGGGCTATCATCTGCACTGTTTACAGTGTATGTACTCTTATGGTCACATTATAGCGGTTCTTAATCGTCAAGGCTCTCATTCAAATATAAGCTTGTCTGGTCTACATATGCTGTCCTTCATGCCAAAGGAAAAAGAGATTAGTTTGTGTCAGAAGGAAAGAAACTGAGACTGGTGTCTATTATTGCACATAAAAAAGTTGCGTTAACATTTTTGCATAATTTCAACAACTTATTTAGTGCATTTCTGTAACATTCACACTCTTTCTTATCCACTTAGGTGTAAGGAATAAAGGCAAAAAAGTAAAGCATTGCAGTGGATTTAACTTAATGCTCTTGATTCTTCTTACCTTCTTGATAGCTTTTCTATTTGGAAGAGCATATGTACAAAAGCATGTTTTGACCAAATAGGCTGCTGTTTGGGAGGCTTTGCAAGCACCACTATAACGTGACAAAAGCAGTGTGTGGCCATTTGGTTATATTAATTCTGGTGTAATGACACCACAAAAAGTAAACAAAGATATGTACGCACATGACACAAGCACCGGATCTCACTTCAAGCTTTAAAATAAGGAAACAGGCAATATTTAATAACAGGTGGAGACATGATGTGATGATATCTGTTAAAAGAAATTCTTTATGCAGTGCAACTAATGGATCACTGATACATTCGTCATTCTTTTTAAATATTGCAAGCCACAATTACCTTGCATGTTGTCAGGTCGTAATACCCGGCTACAACGCAAGTTTTGTGGAACACAGGACCGCAGTCACATTCTTTGCAGTATTTAACATTGTCTGATGGAGGATTGTTTCACACGGATGACTCATACTCCCTCAATTTCCCTGATTTTGCATTAATAGAGCATCCCATCTGTCCAATGTAGGCACGGCCTTATCATGGCAGCAGACTACACAACGCTTGCGGCCTAGCTCACTAGATGCATATTGTGCTTCAACCACAACCAACCTTTTCCTTTTTTTGGCTTCTGCCTTTTATTACAGCACAAAACTCTCCTAACAAGGGCCTGAGAAAACAATGATTTGCGCAACTAAATTAGGCATGAATATGGAATATAATGAATGAGATGAAGTAAAAAAGTGGTTGCAGTTGTTTCGTATGCATTTGTAATTTTCATCGGTAATTGTGTAGCTGGTCTCTACGGGCAAAAAATTTTTTTTTCTGTATGAAACGTGATGAGAGATTTGCTCTGATGAGAAAAAAAGACAAACCAGGAAAACAAATTAATTTGTTGCGTGCAGCACAATTTGCAGGCGGTGCACTGTGCAACGGAGGTTATGTACAGTCAGCCATTCCCATCCAGTCATGCTTGCATTGCATACACACATTGTATTAATTTGAGATTGCGGATAATGAAGTTTGTGTGGAATAACTCTCATTCGCACATAGTGATGCACTGCAAAATCGATTGGTTCGTTCCTGTGTTCACCAAAACTCGTAGCCAGAAATTATGAGCAGATGTACATAAGATAATTAAGCTTTGGCAGATTAGCACGAAAAGGACAAATGCATCAGTCATTCTCAGTTACATTGCACAAAGAATTTGTTTTTGAATTAATGACATCACTTCCTGTCACTATGTGTTGTATATGATGTCTGTTTTCTTATTAAAGCGAGAGTTGAGGTTAGGCACTTGTGTCCTGCATGTCTTTGTCTTCGTTTGCTTCTGTGGTGCCATTACACCAGAATAAGTTCATGACAGGAGCTGCCAGTCTATGCAGTTATACTACATTGGGCTCAGTACGCCTGGCGGCCTGAATGTGACGAGTGCGAAGTAGCAGTAAGAACTTCAGAAGGGTAGAATTTTGTGTCGGTGGCGCATATTACAGTATGGTGAAGCGCTATAGATGGAACAGTGTGAGGCGAGACAGATGGGAAAGTGCTACAGACAACTGTGAATGTTTACTGGAAAGTTTCGCTGCAGCGGGACAATGCATGCGTTATCCTGGTGCAGCAAAATTTGCCAATGTTCATAGTTGTCAGTAGCACTTCCCCATCTACATTACACTTCACCGTACACTAGTAGCAGTAACAACAGCAACCAACTGACCCAAGCAATAATGAAAGCCCACAGAATTGCCAAATTGTAGGAGAAATGTTTCAGTGTAACACATGTTTTGTTAACTGACAAGCAAATGGCATACATGTCTGCGAACCGATGATCA
The DNA here is from genome assembly GCF_023375885.2 of Dermacentor andersoni. Taxonomy (NCBI): domain Eukaryota; kingdom Metazoa; phylum Arthropoda; class Arachnida; order Ixodida; family Ixodidae; genus Dermacentor; species Dermacentor andersoni. The sequence continues at coordinate 45,168,975 of NC_092818.1, read as the reverse complement.
GACGCATTTTTCATGCACATACATTATTTTGTACAACTGCTTCCTGCTTTGGTTTTTTATGCTTTTAGGAAGCATTCCAAAGTGCTTAACTGTTTGTCTGTTCTAAAATTGAATCTGTTCTCAGCCAGCAGTATGTGGCATTACTGCATAAGCCCTTACTTCGTCAGTGTCCTTCGCACTGTTCCCAACTAAATATGAATAACCAAATAACCATGTTTTTAAATTTTCAGATTATGAAGAAAATACTCTTAATATGTATTTCATTAGAAAAATTTTCTCAATTTTAGGAAGAAGTCTGGCTGGCCCCAAGCCTGGTGCAAAATGAAGAAATGGCACTCCACATCAATTCATGTTTACTTGTCGTCATAACCAGTCTGTTAGCCTAATTTTTGGTTCTTCCTATTGAATTCTCAAGAAAGGTACCAACTCTGTCATTCATTGAAAACAAATTTTTGCACTTGGGGATGCAGCCATGCACAAAGCCTTTGAGCTCATTAATATCTTTATTCTTTAAAGAAAGTGCAGCTCCTGCGTGGAGCATTAGGTTGAATAAGACGAGGGTAAATGAAAAGATGGCGAAATTAGTCGTCAACAGTTGTCCAACAAAGGAAGTCTCAAGCTGGAGGCAATATCTTTGCAAGAGAACCAAATGGCTCCAGCCTGAGACATTCGTCGTTCAACCTGGCAAGTCTCCTTCTCGAAATATTTCTTCTAGCCTGAGACCTATATCCATTCCACCACCCTTGACCGACAATACACCTATACATTTGGCAACCCATGGAAAGGTAGCAAATTCACATTCAAGGAAAGGGAATGTAGTGTGCACCCTGGAAGGTAGCATGAACAGTATTTTATTTACTTAATGAAATGCAGATTTGCTACCCAATTACTTTATTTTGATCCCCGTTTTATAGTTGGACAGCATGGTTCCTCAGAGAGAATAATAATTCGAAGCTCACACAATTTTGGTCCTTTATGTCTGTTAAATCTGTCCTGGTTGCTACACTATCAGCCCTGTCTGCAATTGCATAGCAGTGTTTTTAGCATGCATCCGAATTCAAAAGAATAGTTAGGCTTCTACCTCACAATGTTTGCTACTGTGTTGCAGCTCGAATTCTATGTCTAGGTGGTCACTGTGATGCCATGCGCTTTTTAAATAAGACCAATATGCTATTTGAAGGGCAATTAAATGCAATCTCAAATGACGTCAGCTCGGGGAATGACACAATTGGAGGTCAATGTGATAAGGAGGATTTGATTTCTGAAAACAAGGCACTTAAACGGGAGAAAGCATGACTAATTTCGTCTAAAGATGCTGCTATTGGATATGATGAGGGAAGGTACTTGTTCGTGGCTGCATTTGCAACATGTTACATTGCTGGCTTTATATATTGCACTGGGTATAGTGAAATGTTGCTGCTTGCACAATATTCAACTAAACATGGTAGCCATGCTAATGTGTCCATGCAGAACACAACTCATCCACTATTATGGACTACAGTGGAGTCTCGATAAACGAAAATCGCTTCGAAACTGCCGCTTAAATAGGACACCATCCTGATAATTGGTTGGCTCTCTGCAATGTCTCTCAGTAAATATAATGCCTGGTAAATGGAACCAATTTCCCTGGCACCTTGAGGCTCCATTTAAAGAGCACCCACTGTAAAAATATAGGGGGGATTGTGTTTGGAACTTTCGTAAATGTAGTTTTAAACAAAACCGCATTTCAGTGGGAGCGAAATGCAAAAGCACTCGTGTACTTAGGTGCATGTTAAAGAACCCCAGGTTGTCCAAATTAATTCGGGGTTACTCGCTATGGCATGTGTCATAATCAGAAGGTGGGTTCTGGTTCGTAAAATACAATAATGTTTAATAGCTTGCTCAGAAATCCAGCACTAAATTATGTAGCTTGTTTGTGTGATGAGTCCCAATTTCTTAATTTAGTACTTTGACATTTATCATATTTGTGTGCTAGTCCATGCAAAATACCACTGATCGGCCTCATTATACCAGCCACTGTTAATTAGGAATGGCTTAGTCAAGCAACTTAAACTTACAGCACAAACACCTAAGACGAACCACAAAAGGAAGATACGACACACACTGGTGCTAACAACTTCTTTATTTCTTCGTCGTCGATGCAATATAAACCCTAGGCCACACTACCGCGCAGGCACTCGGATTACATTACAGAGATCTGCCAAATTATCACATACGCAAGCGTAGGAAGTCAAATTCAGATGGATGCAGGGACAAAGATATCTTACTAATGCAATTATAGCCCTGCCTTTCTTGTGGTAGGCCTCTAAGGCAAGCCGCACATGCTCATTCTTGCTTTTGCCAAGAATCGACGTCCCATCAAGTTGTGCCTCACAATTGTTGCAAGAGCTTATATGCGCACCAAGGTGCGCTCCTCTATCTACATTTTTGTTTACTTGTTGCGCATGTTCCCTGAGTCGCTCATTGACGCAATGCCCTATCTAGCCAAGCTATGTCTTACCACATGAGAGTGAATGGTATAAACCACGCCGACCGCGCACAACACGTATGAAGCATCATGCCGAATTTGGCATCCTCCTCTGCCCTCTCCGCAGGTGCGGGAGCATAGCTTTAAAAGCTTGTTCGGTGCAGAAAACGCCAAAGGAACACTATGCCTGCAAGCAATTTTCTTGAGTTGATAGATGACCTTATGTGTTTAAGGGACTGCGCAGGGAACATGCACAAAAAGTAAACAAAAATGTAGATAGAAGAGTGCACATTGTTGCGCATATAAACTCTTGCAAAAATTGTGAGGCACGACTTGATGGGACGTCGATTCTTGGCAAAAGCATGAATGAGCTTGCGCGGCTTGCCTTAGGAGCCTACCACATAAAAAGGCAAAATGATAATTGCATCAGTGACATAGCTTTGTCCCGGCACCCATCTGAATTTGAGTTCCTACGTTTGCATATGTGATAATTTGGGAGATCTCTGTAATGTAATGTGTGCGCCTGTGCAGTTGTGTGGCCTAGGGCATATATATGCATCGACGACGAAGAAATAAAGAAGTTGTCAGTTAGCGCCAGCGTGTGTCGTATCTGCCTTTTGTGGTTCGTCTTAGGTGTTTGCGCTGTAAGTTTTAAGTTCAGAATTATGTACCAACTAGGCCAAATGAAGTTTTACTCTTAGTCAAGCGAGCTCAATATATAGTCTGTGCAAAAGTGTGGAGTGTCAGTACAAAGTAACAGTTCAAACACATGGCTCTGTAGTTACAGTTCAGTATGAAAGGAGATAAGATTTCTTAGCATTTCTTTCATTTACTAATTTCATTGTGTTAGGACATGTAGAATACTAGCAACTGGCATGCTTACAATGTACAGTGCTCTTTTTTAAAATCCAGACAATTGTTTTACTGGGGCAGAAATGTGCTTTCTTTTGGGCCCGGAAGTGAACATATATTTCTTACATTTGGTGTAAAATAAATTTTCTTCACTGTCAGTGTGTGTCTCGTGCATTTTTCCTTTCAGCAAGTCGCAACTGCTCTCGAAGGCGTTTGCTGGCCTCTGAGGCACTGCCAAGCTAGGACGACTGTATCAAAGCTTTGCAAAGAGGGGCTCTGTGATCAGCGAAAGCGAAAAAAAATGAAGACGTGCGGTGACGGGTTCACTCGCCATTGGACCACGTGTGCGCGTGACTTGGTCGATTCAGCGGTGGCCCTGTGCCGTCGATTGGACCACGTGTGGCGAGCCCGCGGCGAAATGCTTCGTGGCGGTACGCCGCGCCTATGCAGCAGCAGACGGAACACCGCAGGCCAAGGTGTCGGACGCCGGCGTTCGCTCCGAGCACGTGCGACGCCTGCTCGGGTGGCAGCTCACGGACGGCCGAGTTCCCTTGAGCCTTGATCGCCGGCGTTCGACATTTCGGCCTGCGGTGTTCCGTCTGGTACTGCGTAAGCGCGTGACCCGCGCCACCATGCATTTCGCTACGAGCTTGCCGCACCTAAACTAAAATGCTTTAATTCCTTCACAATACTCCCATTGTACCTCCCAGTCAAATAGGGGGTGGGGGGGGTGAAGTGGGCGTATTACGGTACCCCCGTTGTGTGCCCAATTAATGCCCACGTCAATGGGAGTTTTATCGTACTCCCTTTCAATGGGAGCAAAAAGATGTACAAAAGGGAATGCGCTAGAGGACAAGCAAAAAACGCCCATCTGGGTGTTTTCTTGTTTACAGTGTACGATTCGTAGTTAAATATATCTTGCGTAAGGTAATTAAAACAATTAATGTAATTATGGTAATTTTAAGAAATGTTGCGCAGCTAGAAGAATACCTTGCACCCACACACATACACACACACATACACACATACATACATATATATATATATATATATATATATATATATATATATATATATATATTGCATGTAAAAACTAGTATGTTATTTCAAATTAACACGTCATTACGCTGCAATATGTGGGCCAATTCCGAGCATAGTATCGTCAAAAAACTTAATAGCCCCACGCTCTCCCAATTCATCTCACGCGGGAGGTGACACGTGATAGAGTGCCGCGCATTCTGACTCCTGCCTTATCTCACCCCCAGCTCGCTCAGGCAGACTTCATATTTCATCGACCTTAAATAGGCGCGAATCGCCTTTCAACATTTTTAACTTCGCCCCTCGCTCCATGGCCTATCTCCCCATGTGGAAATGTGCCGATAGTATGAAAATAATTAAAATCAGCAGCAGCAGCAGCTACAACAACACGTAACTATTTTCTCAGAGGGAGCTGGCGTTGGCACGATTGATGTACACGTGCGATTGTGGCCTTAGCGGTAGGAAAGTAGGCACAGGAAAGATCAGGTTTGTTTCCTAAAGCTAAAGGAATTCTCCTGTTTTTAACGTGTATTTCTCGTAAGGAAGATATTTAGGTATCACCTGTTATAAGCACGAAGTGGTTCTGCCAATCACGCAATATGGGTAATAAAGACACTAGGGCGGTCGTGCGTGCAAGCTATTCGGTAAGTTAACCCTGCCAGGAGCCGTGGTCAGAAAATTCCGGGAGGGTTAGCAAAGAACGTTTCGCTTTGAAATTTGTATGTCATGAAGGCAAGCTAAACAAATAGCCGCCATGGCTCAGTGCTGTCGTACTGAAGTTATTCAAGTATTTCTTTGCATCAAACTCAGAAAATTAGAGAAAGAGCCACTTAAAACGAGAAAGGCTGCAGAAAACAACGGATGCCTCGTTAATGTATACTCGAGAAGTCCGCAGGAAACAACGCTTACAATTAGTTGGCTCTGTATCGTGCAAAATCTCTTAATAGTCACAAGCATTATGCCTGAAACGTCTGCACTGCGCACCATCACAGGAAAGCACAAGGGACAGGCCTGTAAATCGCTTCAACAAAGCACTTCAGTAAGCGTAGGCAAACGTGATCATCTGTTCAAAAGGCACACCTAACCAACCTCGGCGCCATGCGGCAAGCGATATCCCACGAAACTTCATGCGAGAATATCTTGTTGAATTGAGAAAGTACGACAGCCTCCAAAGAAAGAAGAGGTGCCCCCAACGGCGACCCGCGGATCCACTGGTATTCCCCCGGAGGAGCGCAGCAAGCATAGAGAGGCCATCCTCACAGTTGGACGAAACAGTTTCAAGGGCAAAAGCTTGTGTGTCTACGTTGGCGGTGCCCTTCGCGGTGACCTTGGCCAAACTGCGCCGTGACGAAAAATGGCCGACGCCGCAAAGAGGAAAATCACGTCAACAAATGCTCCGATTGACGTCAGATTTCTCAGGGAAAAAAGGTGTAGAATGAGTAAAAGAATAATGAAAGTAAATACTAAAAATGTTAAAATAATAAAATAATAATACAAAAACAAAAAAGAAAGAACAGTGGCAGGGGCAGAGTCAGTCCGAGAAGTACTGAGAAGTGGTCGCGGCAGAAAAGTGAAAGGGAAAAACAAGAAACGCGATAGAAAATGCCATGTGGAAAAGAGAAAAATACTGTAAATATAAATATAATACCAATAATGTTGCGAAAAAGAATGAAAGCAGGTATAGTAATATGGAAGGGTCGGTCCACTATCCCAGTGGAGAAGTGGGTATTCTTTCAGCATCACTCATGTATTCGGTTTGGATATGCGGTGATTGATTTATTGTTTAGTTGCTCTAACTTATAAGCTAAGAAACGGGAAGTTTGCCATGTGCTCATTTATGCCATGCGTAACTGTTCTAGATTTGTGGATTAAAAATGACTCTCTTGGTTCCCTTTCAAGAGAAGAGCGGAAGCTTGACTGGAGAAGGGGGGGCATGTATTTTGTCAAATAAATGCTCTGGCAGAGTACTTTGTTTTGAAAATTCGAGATGTGGTAGCGCGCGGGTGTGATCTCCGTAGTTATTTAATCCGTCTTGCTTAAATACTGTTGGTCACATACTTTACACTCGAGCATGTGGACCACTTTACTACTGTCACAATTTAGATGTTCCTTAATTTTCAATGTAAAATCACAGCAAGAATACTTAGCACGGCAGGTTGAAGTCACATGCTTGCAGACCTTGCAGCGCTGTTTACCATAAGGTTTGCAGCCTGATTTCATCTTTTGGACCATGGTTGTTCAGGCTGTGACGAGGATATGATGAGGAGAATGACCTCGCGAATTCACCATGAATAAACCTGTTCCTAACGAGTGAGCTCTTTACCCACGGGTTTTCTTTCTTTTCTTGTTCTTTCCTTATTTTGCGCATTCTACTCAATTTGATCACGACACCACAATATGGTTTGCGTGTTCGCCGATAATGTACAAGCACGCTTAACGGGGACAGTGTCAACAACCTGTACGCTACGAATGAAGAGGGTAGTGATGAATGCGCCGTGAATAACCGCGTTACGAACTAGTTATCTCCTTGGCTCTTGGCTCTCTCCCTCATGCCTTTTGCATTGTTTTCTGCCTTGTTTCTTTCTCTCTGCGTCATTTTTTACATATATGTATAAGGAGGCTGTTGTGAGAATTTACGGTATCCCTTGAAAAACGTCGGTCCACCCACCGAAACTGTTGGGTAAATAAACAAACGATTATATATATATATTGTTCTAGTGAGGGTGAGCTCTGGGCCTTTCTACTTTTCTTGCGCCTAGACTAGTATGACCCCATTATCATGGTCAGCTATGGCCCTACTAGTACATCAGTGCGATTTTTGTTTGTTTTTGTTTTGAGGTGCCACTCCGAAACGACAGAAAGAGATGTAGTACCCAAAAAAGACCTTTGTCCTGCAGAAGAAAAAGACAGGCTCAGGATAAATGTCATAATCAGTATTTATTAAATATGAACATGTGACGCTTTATAAAAGTTGCTATGCCTAGAGTGTACCACTCACGCTATAAAGGAACCAGCTTCTTTCTCGCTTTGACGTTTAGTCACCAGTGACTGGGGAAACACCAAGTGTCAGTTTTATTTATTGCCCACCGGGTACGCGTGGCGGCTGGGGTATGCCGACCGTAGCCGGGGGGCTGCGTACAGCTCCCCGGCACCTCCAGCAGCGGCCAGGCGCGGCATGGGCGAGGCGGGCGACATGAGAAGCGAGGGCAAAGGAGTCGACGGTGCCTCCACCAGGCGGCGGTAGAAGGCGCACTGCAGCACAGTGGTGGCCAGCACTCGGCAACTGGACAGGCCTAGCGAGTGCCGCAGGCTTTCGAGGGCGTCGACCAGCGCCTCCCAGTTGACCGAGTCGTCCATGACGCGAAATCGCACGTACGACTGCATCGAGAAGCGCAGGGACGCTATTCTTGGGCGCTCTGCAGGTGTCCAGGTGTGATCCGCGCAAAGCAGAAAATATCGAAATAAAAGAACACGAACGTACTTCACTGTACTGTTGCGAGCTCTTTTTTCTTTCTTCCGTCTTTGCTTACGCAGCACCGTTTCTTAGCGAATAGCTTTGTCATGTTGGCCGTCTGACTACCAGCCTCGAGCGCCACCTACGATGACGATTTATAGGCGTGCCCTTTGAAACGAGGCGGCGATAAATACCTAGCCTGCTTGAGTTATGTGAGTATGCTATACACGCTTTTCGTTCTAGCACTTTTCGTATACATCGCCCTAATCGTTTCGAACTTCATCGAAACTTATCTGTCTACCTTGTGTCGCTACCTAGCTGTGCCTGTAACGGATCGATCTCCTGCCTCCTTTTTCCCCACCCATACTCTAAACCTCTCTTCCTTATCTCGACTGCTGACCGGTCGATGCTTCCATCCTCATCAAATCCAAGCGTTTTCGGAAGGTGTACGCTACCTACGGGTATTGTGACCTACACTGGAGGTGCGAGCCGCTGCGCGCGGATGCCGTCCGCTAGAGCCTGGGCGGAGAACGTATGCCTGCCACAGTGGCTCCGTTTGTTCTCTTTAATTCTTCATACTAAGTACGCTTCTGGCGTCCTTTTCAAATAAATTTCTCCATTGTTTCCCTGTGTCAAAATTTCTAAAAAGGGCTTAATGTATTTTTTTTAAAAGCATGCAGTGTTTACTGCCGGCCGACAGAACACGGTACAGAGCGCTGAAAACTATTCATGCGCGGTTGCAAACCCTGTAGCGGCAAGTGAGGTTAATAATCAAATCATGAAACCAAAAAAATAGGAAGGAACATCTAACTAACAGATTTGAGAAATATCCGCTGTGGTGTAACAAGTATGAATAACTGCTCGCTGCGTATGCATATTCTACAACGTTTACTTTGACTTTACACCGACAAGATCAATATCGCTTAACCTGTTTAACTTCTCCGCCTTTCACCTCTTGTTTTCAATTCTTCCCCGAGGAAACTTTCTTCGTCACCAACAGCTGTAAGTACTAAATCACCCAATGACGCATTTGTTACGGAAATGTCCGGTAGTAGCATGAGGACTAGAAGAACGGTCAAGTCGGGATTATGCTTGGGCGTTTGCTCTGAGAACTGCTTACCGAAAGCAGGTTGTTTCAAACTAGTTATAAGAAGCAGTAACTTAAAACGAGAGGAGTTTGGACTCTATGTTGTCAGCACTCACCAGTACACGAAAAGGCAGTAGGCAATATTCACTTTTTCTTCTAATGCTGCGTATTTAACTAAAATCTGTGATTTAAATATTTATGTTGCTTGAGGAAGTTTGGTGACACATTTCTATTACAAAGCTGAAATAGATGCTCGGCACAACTTTTTATGTTGGATATTCTGTGAGACCGTACGGCTGCAGCTAATAAGTCGTATTCGTATTAGTTGTGCGGGAAACATTGGAAATATAATAATTCACTGAGCTGTTCGAAATCACACTAATAGAAGGCTTGTGATGACTTCTTCTGCGAAGGTGCTTCGCGGATTGACGAAAGGAGTAGTTTCGTTTCTAAGTAAACCAAGATGGCGGAATACTTGCAGCGCAGATAAGAAGACCAACAGGAGGAAACGGACGAAGCTCTGATAGTCTTTCTGTTGATAGCCTCTTGCTTTCTGTGATAGTCCTTCTGTGATAGCCTCTTGCTTGTGCTGCTACTATATTTAAATTCAAAGTGTACCAGCCGGTCCAACTAATCATTCTTTCGCTACGTTAACCATTCATTCATTGCCTTTAATGCATCTGGCTGCCGATCTCAAAGGAAAGCTCTATATCTAAATGTGTGAGGAAATCTTATTTCGGGCTAAAATGCGCCGTTTCTAATTATGTTTGTTACATTGAGAAGAAAATGCTAGAATCCTGTAACTAGACGAAGTGAATTTCAATATGTGCCACCAATTTGTCCTTAGAAATATTTTTAAAGTTGAACTTTCAGAAAGGCCAGACATCAAGTTTATCGCTTCTCTAGCGCAACCACGAAAAATATAACTTTGTAAGATGCATCAATAATGCATCTAAAATGTACAAAAGTGATGAGTATATACAGGAATACTTCTTTGTCTTTGTCAGTTCGCCGCCATTTCACCTGCTGACAAATGTCAAAAGTAATCGCTATGCGTAAGGCGGCCTCTTCTATGTGAATTTTCTCAGATGCTATCGCTGCTTTGATCTGATTCTTATGTTGGTGCCGATCCTTCAGTAATAGACTGCTTCCGGAACTCGAATAGTGGTGCACACTCTGGAACTCGCGCGAACACAAGAAATTACGTTGGAAGGTTCATTGATGCAAAATGTAAGCTGCCAAAGTGCCTAAGCCGCCGATCAGATTTGGGCGATCGACGCGTGTTCTCATCACTGTCATTTGCCTGAGCGTGACCTGTCTTTGCGGGCACAGGTTCGCCGAATAAAGAGTTACTCTTTGTGACCCACCATTGTGGTCACGTTCGGATTCTTCACCGTTTTGACAACGTGACAATATGCACTTTATAATATACCGCTGATTATTCTGAGCAGAGTTATTCTGTTGCAAAACCCTCGTAAACACAACTCTACGTAAGCGTCAAATACGTATTCAAAGGTCGCCTGCTTCTGATATTCTACCAGATGTAATTCACAGAACCACGATATCTGCTGCTGGTACAGAGAGATTAATTTTTAAAGTTCGTGCTTCTATTTCGTTTCGTGCCCCATTCTTGCAATTTTCATAGACTATTAGACGTCCTAAATTAAAGTTCTGCTTGCTATAGTTGCTAAGATTTACGTCTTTTTCTCGAAATTAAAGCAGTTTGTTCACGTAGGTGCAGCGGTTGTGGCAATACAGTATTTGTGTATTTTACAGATATATTGGAGTACGGACGTCGGACTTACGTGGAACTAATGCTTCCGCTTAACCACGCAACTTTTATTTGCTGTGTCTACTGTCCGGGTATTCGCTAAGTATATGCCGCAAATAACACACAGACGTAGTAACAATACTAAAGAACGCTCTTCCTTAGCGACTGTTGCGGCGTGCATAGACAGTAGTAGCAAGGTAACTAATAAAAAAGAAGTGGCTCACTCTTTCTTTAATACCTAGTTAAGGTGTATACAACTGACTATAACAACTCACTAGATGTTTAGAACCGCGATGGAAGCTTTTGCAGGCAGTCCCCTGTTATTTGCGCGTTTACTATGTTCGCGCCAACTGGAAACGTGGTTCAGAGTTATATACAGTGTCTGCCGTAAATAAACAATAAAGGAAGTATTCACGTTTTGAGCAAAATACCGTACAAATGGTAACACGCCGAATTATTGTGCAACTCTTCTTCAATCTTGATCGACATACACGGGTCTTCCTTCAAAGAGCAGTAGACTCCTCAACTCTGCATAGCTTTCAATATTTAAGCCTGCATTGTTCCAGGGTTCAGCATTTCTGGGGAAGATGTCATAGTTACGCGCGAAAGGCATCAATTGGGATAGCAAATTAATAAACAGCTATGTAGACTAAGGATAGTATCGTTATCGGCCCTGTTAACTTGTAAACAATCGTATCGTTATCGGCCCTGTTAACTTGTAAACAAGCATGGTGTTACACGCGCGCAGGCAATAAGGAACACATCGCAACCGATGACCGCGGATACCCGCTGTCAAAACCTTGGCATGAGAAAGAGCGGCAGCAGCGGCGATCGAACTGGGCTTCGTGCTGCCTTTCGCTTCCACGCAAACTAAGCGGCAAAGAGACCACACACACGAAGCCATCAGCTCTTGGCACGCCACGACTCTGCACCCACTCACCTGCCGTGGTTGCTCAGCGGCTATGGTGTTGGGCTGCTGAGCACGAGGTCGCGGGATCGAATCCCCGCCATGGCGACCACATTTCGATGGGGGCGAAATGCGAATACACCCGCGTGCTTAGATTTAGGTGAACATTAATGAAACCCAGGTGGTCGAAATTTCCGGAGTCATCCACTACGGCGTGCCTCATAATCATAAGGTGGTTTTGGCACGTAAAACCCCATAATATAATTTTTTTCTGCACCCCCTGCAGATCTCTTTCAAGGTATCACCCGCGTGACCGCGCTCAGCCGCACCACAAGCAGCCACCGCCAATGGAACACGGTGCGCTGCTTCCTTCCCGCCTTCCTCTCTTGCGCACGCGAGATTGAGCCACGATCCTTCTTGCCTCACCCTCACACACTTCCACTCTCACCCACAGCGCGCGGCCGCGATGTTGTTGCACTTGCATTGTAAATACATTTTATAGCACCATACCTACGGGTGCCGCCATCTTTGCTCACGTGACAGTGACAACCATTCAGCGCCTTCTCATAGACACTCGCTCCTTTGTTTGCAATGGTCTCGGTAGTCGCAGGCGCGGTTCTGGTCACCATTTTTTCGCCAGAGGCAGAGTAAGCTCATTTGTATATTCTGTCTGCACCGCAGTCTTATTGTAGCGACGAATGAAGCAGCCGGATATTTGATTTTACCATTTAAGTGTTTGCATCGGTTTTTGTAGAGCCATTACGGTCGTGCGCGTGTTGTCTTTAGCTGTATATGTAACAACTTCGATAAAAGTCTGTGTGCGCGCGCTGGAAAGCCTGCTTGCGACTTGCTCCGACCTGCACATTTCTTGGTGCCAGTGCTGGTGACATAACTTGGGAATGATTTTCGGATTACTTACACCGTATATTTGCACGTATTCGCATGCGCGTGTGCACGAAAGATGTTGGAAGCGGCCGAGCGATCGATCACTTGCTGTTTGATTCCCGGTGCAAAGAGAAAAATGGCGGTATCCACCTATTATACCACGTTTCATTCGGTAGTTATGGAAGGTGAAGTTGCTCGAATATGTAACCCACGCTTGCGTTGATAATAAGTAGCCCTGATTGCATGCTAGTCCGAGTTAAACATGGCATGATATCCTATGCCAGCGGTGGCATTATTGCTGTTTTATTCGTGCAGGTGGTTTTAGCCTGGCTGTAATTGCCGCTAATTGCCTATTCAGCGCTTGCGAAAGAGCTTGTGCTCTTTGAGCTTGTGCTCTGTGGGAGGTGTTCATGACATACCGTGCTAAACACGGGCACTCCTTGGGTAGCTGAGTCGGAAGTCTCATCCCATACAATCAAGTCTACTGCGCTGTTCTTGCAGTTCATGACAGAGCGCGTATTCCCTTTGCTATTCTACATTTTCAGTAAATATTACTAAGCAACTCTCGCGCTCGGCGGAACGTTACTGGAGTGGCGAGCAGCGGCTCATGCCTGCTTGCTCGTGATTCAGAAGGCGTTCAATGGTGTCAAGTGTGTGGCGGCCATAGAGCGCGGTGTGCATTCTGCTCGCTATGAAAGGTGATACAATGTTAATGTTGCTGAAATGCAGCGCCCCCAAGCAGCGCTGCCTTTTTAGTGTTACTGCTGCGCCATGCCTAGTGGGCAAGATATTGATACGTGTACTTATCTTTATCGGGCGACCACGTTTCGCCGCTTAACAAATGCAATCGCACAGCGCGGGACGCGCCTGCATGCATCCGACGTTTCTGGAAAGTTATCGATGCTTCTACCCGGCTGTCTGTTGTCGCCGAACCTTGTGTTATCTGATTTCATCGCGTAGCGCGAATGGTGTAGAACTTTGTGGAAAGCACGCGGGTCCAAACGATTAGTCTGGAACATTCGACGACTGCTCTATAAAAGCCGACGCGCTTGACCCGCTGAGCAGATTTTCGACGATCGCCGAGCGTGTTCGCCGCTATCGTTGCGCTATAAGTGTAGCCTGTTTTGTGGGCACAGGTTCGCCCAATAAAAGTTAGTTTTCTTGTTCACAGTATTGCTACTGTGTTCTTTCTTTAACGTCACCACCACGTGACATCTGGTGGAGGTGCTTGTGCGTTCATGTACCGAACGCCCCCGCAAAGCCGCGATCCAAGCCCGAAGCCCGAGGACAAAACTGACACCGCCCAAGACCAGCGTGCTAGCCGCAGACTGCAAGGCCTGCCCCCAGAGCACGGACTTCTACCTGAGGCGACAAAGAAGATCGTGGTCAAGACAACCTCAATGGCTGCCCCAGCGTCCCCCGTTATCCTACAACAACCCCGGGACCCACCGACCTTCCATGGAGCAGCGACTGAAGACCCGGAATCTTGGCTGGAGACCTACGAGCGAATCGCGACATTCAACAACTGGGACTCCGACGACAAGCTGCGGCATGTCTACTTCGCCTTAGAAGACGCCGCCAGAACGTGGTTTGAGAACAGGGAGTCGACCTTGGCTACGTGGGACCTGTTCCGTAGCGGCTTCCTGTGCACCTTTACAAGTGTCGTGCGCAAGGAAAGGGCCGAAGCTATGCTGGACGCCCGAGTGCAGCTACCAAACGAGAACGTTGCCATCTTTACGGAAGAAATGACCCGTCTGTTCCGCCACGCCGACCCGGATATGGCCGAGGAAAAGAAAGTTCGCCTACTCATGCGTGGTGTGAAGGAGGAACTTTTCGCCGGGATGGTAAGAAGCCCACCGAAGACCGTCGAAGAGTTTCTTCGTGAGGCGACGAACATCGAGAAGACACTCGAAATGCGGAACCGGCAATTCAACCGCCGTACAAGCTCTACCCCCTACGCAGGAATTCAATCACTGGCCACGGACGATCTGCGCGAGACCATCAGGGCCATTGTGCGCGAAGAACTGCGCAAGGTCTTGCCTTCGTCGCAGCCTCAAGTGGCTTCGATCGCCGACATCGTCAAAGATGAGGTTCAGCGGTCGCTTGGAGTTCCGGAGGTGCAACCTCAATTACCGCAATCCCAACCCGAAGCGATGACCTACGCCGCCGTCGTACGCCGTCAAGGCCCTCCTCAGCGACCGCGCCAGGGCCCTGTAACGCCGCAATTCCGTCGACCACCGCCGCCGCCGCCGACAGCGCGCCCACCCGTCGCCCAGCGGAGCTACCCGAGGAAGACCGACGTTTGGCGCGCTCCTGACCACCGCCCGCTCTGCTACCACTGCGGAGAGGCAGGTCACGTCTACCGACGATGCCCATACCGAGAGATGGGACTGCGAGGTTTCGCCGTTAACGCGCCGCGTCCACAGCTTGGAGAGCGCCCACGTGACATCGCCGACTACCTCGCCGCTACTCAATGGAGCTCTCGACGACCGTCGCGTTCGCCATCACCAGGCCGCTACCTGTCGCCGCAGCGCCGACCATACAGTGGCCCAGCCCGGGGCCGGTCAGCGAGCCCATATCCGGAAAACTAAAAGCAGCAACCGATGGAGGTGCGGTTGCTGTTCGTCGAACTGACGAAGATCCTCCGCCGCCGACGAAAGCGCCGAAGAAACCATCTCGACGACATAATGACGACGCGCCACCGTCCCGAGGAAGTCAGGAAGCCAAGACTGCACCGACGAAAGACGACTTCACGACGCGACGTACTAGCTTCAATTCAACACGACGCAGCCGTGATCCGACGCCAAGACCCAACTGCAACGCAAGACAAAGAACCACCGACCTCGACGTGCTTCTAGACGGCCACGCAGTCACCGCCTTAATCGACACAGGCGCCGATTTCTCAGTCATGAGTGGACACATCGCCGTCCAGATGAAGAAGGTTAAGACTGCATGGGAAGGCCCTCAAATACGGACCGCTGGAGGACACCTGATTACGCCGACAGGAATGTGCACGGCAAGAATTACCATTCACGACCGGACTTACCCTGTCACCTTCGTTATCCTCCAACAGTGTTCGCGAGACGTCATTCTCGGCATGGACTTCCTGGACCAACACGGCGCAATCATCAACCTGAAGTCGAAGTCAATAACGCTGTCGGAAGATAAAGCGATACCGCCGGAGAGCCCTCGTAGTCACCACGCCTTGAATGTGCTCGAAGACCAAGTGAGCATCCCGCCCCGCTCCAGCATTGTTATTTCGGTCGGCACCGAAATACCCGCTGACGTAGAAGGCGTCATCGAAGGCGACCAACGTCTACTGCTAGACCGTGAAATTTGCGTCGCAAGAGGGATCGCTCGACTGCATGGAGAGAAAACTGAAGTGTTGCTGACAAACTTCAGCCAGGAGTTCAAGCACCTCAACAAGGGCACGACGATCGCGTACATCGAGGAAATTCTGGAAACAAGTAATGCGTTTGTCCTCTCGGATTCCGCCGCATCTACCCCGACGACCATGGTTCCCGAACCAGACTACGACATTAATCCAAGTCTCCCAGTGATTAAGCAACAGCAGCTCAGAAGTCTGCTCCGACGATACAAAAGCTGCTTTTCGACGACATCGAGGATTCGACAAACACCAGTCGCCAAGCATCGCATAATCACCGAGGAGTACGCTCGACCACTCCGCCAAAGCCCTTACCGAGTTTCGCCGCGAGAACGCGAAGCTATAAGAGAACAAGTCGACGAAATGCTGCGCGACGATATCATCCAGCCGTCGAAAAGCCCATGGGCATCCCCTGTTGTCCTGGTGAAGAAAAAGGACGGAACCCTACGTTTCTGCGTCGATTATCGTCGTCTGAACAAGATCACGAAGAAGGACGTATACCCCCTTCCACGGATAGACGACGCATTGGATCGGCTCTGCAACGCTAAGTACTTCTCCTCGATGGACCTCAAGTCTGGCTATTGGCAAATAGAAGTCGACGAAAGAGATCGCGAAAAGACCGCCTTCATCACCCCAGACGGCCTCTACGAGTTCAAGGTTATGCCATTTGGACTGTGCTCGGCGCCTGCAACGTTCCAGCGCGTGATGGACACGGTTTTAGCGGGATTGAAATGGCAGACCTGTCTCGTTTACTTGGATGACGTCGTTGTATTCGCCGGAAATTTCGACGATCACCTTAGGCGGCTTGCCACAGTACTAGAGGCCATCAAGTCATCAGGGCTCACTCTGAAGCCAGAAAAATGCCGCTTCGCTTACGACGAGCTTCTGTTCCTAGGCCACGTCATCAGTAAATCCGGAGTACGCCCCGACCCCCAGAAAACAGCTGCCATCGCAAAGTTCCCGCAGCCCACCGACAAGAAGGCAGTGCGTAGATTCCTTGGCATGTGTGCCTACTACAGGCGCTTTGTCAAGGACTTTTCACGCATCACCGAGCCGTTGACACGTCTAACTAAATGTGATGTTGAGTTCAAGTGGGAAACGCCGCAGGCCGACGCATTTGAAGAACTCAAACGACGCATGCAGTCGCCGCCGGTACTTGCGCACTTCGACGAGTACGCCGATACAGAAATCCATACTGACGCCAGTAGCCTAGGCCTCGGTGCCGTTCTAGTCCAGAGGAGAAACGGAGTCGAACAGGTGATAGCTTACGCTAGCCGGTCGCTGTCAAAAGCGGAAGGCAACTATTCTACAACCGAAAAGGAATGCCTCGCCATCGTTTGGGCTACAGCTAAATTTCGCCCTTATCTTTATGGCAGGCCATTCAAAGTCGTCAGTGACCATCACGCGTTGTGTTGGCTAGCGAGTATAAAGGATCCTTCAGGACGACTGGCACGGTGGAGCCTCAGACTACAAGAATACGACATCACTGTAACCTACAAGTCAGGACGAAAACACTCCGATGCCGATTGCCTATCACGCGCCCCCATTGACCCGCCGCCGCAAGATGACGAAGATGACGCCTTCCTTGGCATGATAAGCGCGGAAGACTTCGCTGAACAGCAACGGGCAGACCCGGAGCTAAAAGGCCTGGTGGAATATTTGGAAGGGCACACCGACGTTGTCCCCAGGGCATTTAGGCGCGGATTATCTTCCTTCACGCTTCAAAACAATCTCCTCGTGAAGAAGAACTTTTCACCAGTCCGCGCCAACTACCTTCTTGTTGTCCCGTCAGGACTTCGTCCAGAAGTATTGCACGCCCTACATGACGATCCGACCGCTGGACACCTCGGTTTTTCCCGGACACTATCGAGGATACAAGAAAAGTATTATTGGCCGCGCCTGACCGCCGACGTCGCCCGTTATGTCAGAACATGCCGAGACTGTCAGCGACGCAAGACACCGCCGACAAGGCCAGCCGGATTACTACAGCCAATCGAGCCTCCTTGCCGACCATTCCAGCAGATCGGGATGGACTTGCTGGGACCCTTTCCGACGTCAACAACCGGAAATAAGTGGATCGTCGTGGCGACAGACTACCTCACCCGCTTCGCTGAAACTAAAGCACTGCCGAAAGGTAGCGCAGCCGAAGTGGCGAAATTCTTTGTCGAAAACATCCTGCTTCGACATGGCGCCCCAGAAGTCCTCATCACCGACAGAGGAACGGCCTTTACAGCGGAGCTCACCCAAGCCATTCTGAAATACAGTCAGACAAGGCACAGGAGAACCACGGCCTACCACCCGCAGACGAATGGTCTTACGGAGCGGCTGAATAAGACCCTCGCCGACATGCTAGCGATGTACGTCGACGTCGAACACAAGACCTGGGATGCCGTCCTGCCGTACGTAACATTCGCTTACAACACGGCGGTGCAAGAAACAACACAGATCACGCCGTTTAAGCTGGTTTACGGCAGGAACCCGACGACGACGCTCGACGCCATGCTGCCCCACGTCACTGACGAAGAGAATGTTGACGTCGCTAGCTATCTCCAGCGAGCCGAAGAAGCCCGACAGCTTGCCCGCCTACGGATCAAGAACCAACAGAGGACCGACAGCCGACACCACAACCTCCGACGACGCTTTGTTGAGTACCAGCCCGGCGACCGTGTTTGGGTTTGGACCCCGATACGCCGACGAGGACTCAGTGAGAAACTACTCCGACGCTATTTCGGACCCTACAAGGTCGTCCGACGTATTGGCGCTCTGGACTATGAGGTCGTGCCAGACGGCATTTCGCATTCACAGCGGCGCCGCGCACGATCTGAAGTGGTCCAGGTGGTGCGCCTTAAACCATTTTACGGACGCTGACGAACTTCGTCATTTTGTTCTTTTCTTTGCTACGAGTGCTTTTGTTTATTACCTTCGTTCGTTTGCAGCATCGGGTCGATGCTTTTTAAGAGGGGGGTATTGATACGTGTACTTATCTTTATCGGGCGACCACGTTTCGCCGCTTAACAAATGCAATCGCACAGCGCGGGACGCGCCTGCATGCATCCGACGTTTCTGGAAAGTTATCGATGCTTCTACCCGGCTGTCTGTTGTCGCCGAACCTTGTGTTATCTGATTTCATCGCGTAGCGCGAATGGTGTAGAACTTTGTGGAAAGCACGCGGGTCCAAACGATTAGTCTGGAACATTCGACGACTGCTCTATAAAAGCCGACGCGCTTGACCCGCTGAGCAGATTTTCGACGATCGCCGAGCGTGTTCGCCGCTATCGTTGCGCTATAAGTGTAGCCTGTTTTGTGGGCACAGGTTCGCCCAATAAAAGTTAGTTTTCTTGTTCACAGTATTGCTACTGTGTTCTTTCTTCAACGTCACCACCACGTGACAATATAAGTGGCCGCAGTAGTCGCGTTAGAGGAATAAAAAAGATGTGAGTTCGTTACTACTAGGCATGCTTGACCTGCTTCTTCGGTGACCCGGCTTCTCGGGCCAACACGGTTCACATTCGCTGACCCATACGCAATTGTATCAAAAGGTCTTTACGGAACATCACGGCGATAGCGATGGTGATGCCAACGTCGACGACGGCAGTGTGCCTGCGGTGTCTATGCAATAACTATCGCAACAAACTCAATCTGCACTTCAGGTGAGACGGCAGCAAGCAGCCGAGACTACCTTCAGGAAGCATGGCTCGCACAAACTTATTTCCTGGCACGCACAAAGCTAGTGCGCTGGTATGAGGGGCGTCCTGCCCATGAAGTGACTAGCAAGAGTGCGTCGCTGAAAGATGTCGCGGCTAATACTCACAATGCTCGCACATGCTCCTATTAATCGCTGGACCACATAGAGTGCTCTGTGAAGACTGTCGCGCGTGTCTCCTTAACGCTCATTCGCACTAGGCCGAACGGACACCGATTTCGATCTGCCGACTCTCCCCGACAGCGTTTTTTTTTTTTTTTCCTTCGTGTTGGCGCCTGTGTCACACTATACCGACGCCGAGCTCTCCGCAGACCGTCGGCAGATCGTCGGCGGCGGTACAGTGTGACACAGGCGCCGACACGAAGGAAAAAAAAAAACGCTGTCTACCTGCGTGTACGTGCGTTTGTGTCGCCTATATGCGAGTGCATGCGTGCAGCCGCACCCAAGCCGGCTCACACAGGCTCGAAACGCAGGCGCGCTTGCTTAGTGCTCGTGTAACACGCTATGGCAGCTGTACTAGAAGCTTATAAGAGCCGAAGCAGTCGACATTGACAGTGTGTCCTTTAGCAGTTAAACGATCAGCCGCGTTATTTAAGCTGTACTTGAAGATAAAAAGATCCTAAGCAGGCGAAAGTGTGTTCCTTCGCAGTATACTCAGACGATCCGTCGCTTAATTTATTTATTCAGTTATTTTTATTTAGCTATTTTCTTATTTATGCGAAAGCGTCAAATTGTCCATTGAGTGAGAAAGCCGATGTGTGTCATCTCTAGGAGCGAAAGGGCACCGAATTTCTTGACGGATGCGACGCCTCCGCACGAGCGTGCCTCGACGGCGCACAGCGAGGAAAAGGGAACACCTGCAGCCGTATTAGCACGCCGTGTTGCGTTGAGGTAGGCGCATTGCCGCGCCACCACGCCACCCTCGCTCTCGCTCTAGGAACCCTGTGTGATCCGCGATTTCCTTGTCCGCGCAAGTTCTCGCCTACGTTCTAACTGCGCCTGGGTAAGGCCAAATCAAAACATTACAAGCCTCTCAATGCGCTCGCCTGCCCGCGAGGGGTACGTAACTCGAAGAACTCCTCAGCGGCGTTGAATTGGACAGTAATGCTTTCACATTCGCAACTCATAAGAAGTGCTGAGGTGTCCGCGGATCTATTTATTTATTATTGCGATGACATCGCAGCCACACGCTGTGCTTTACGGGCGAGCGAAGGTTGCTTGCGTGAGCAGAGCAGTGTAACTGAGTAATGCAGCCGTATCTTCTGGCGCTCGCAATAGAGGAAGGCGGAGCGGGTACACGACATTTTCTCATGCGCGTAAGCGGCAGTTGGGATGCGGAAAGATTTGCGCGCACTAGGAGTGGGGAGGGGCAGATTAGCACGCAACTCCTTTCCTTGTCCGCGCAAGTTCGTGTTGTCCACTTCTCTACTCTTGTGTCCTGTCTGCACGCCTCACTTCTATTTTGCATAATGAATCCTTTTTCACTTCAGCGGTGGCGGCTAGCGCGGCCGCGCGCATCCTTTGAGGTAATCCTTAGAGGTAATCTTCGAGGTTCGAAGGCTAGGCGGCCGGATGTAGCTGACGGCTTCGTGTCTGCTGTGACCGCGAGCGTGAGCGGTGATAGAGTGAAATGTGTTCGTGTTCGCCTTTGCGCGCATGACAACATACTTGTTAATTTAGGAGTAAGCGAATCTTTACAGCAGAATACGCAACTCATAAAACGACTAACCTAGTTTGTACAGCTGTCTAATAGCTTCCTATCTCAATCAATGCATCGCCTGTCTGGCAAAACTAGGGCGTTTTATTTATTTATTATTTTATATTTCATAATATTGTAGCAGATAGCCTCTTTATCTACTTCACACATTTTGAATGGGGTGTTTATCGCTCTCTACAGGGTGAACGTTAAACAGGGTGTCCCACGTAACTTTCGTGAAACTTTAAAGATCTTCGAATGCCACGTAGCTTGAACAGAAGCAAGGTAATGTTGTTTGTCATCGCTTAGAGATGCTTAGATTATTTATTTCATTCTGCCTAATTACCGATTACCGATCACGATGAGCCAGCTCGTGATCGTCGAACACGCCATCCAAACTCGGTAATCGCGCCACAAGCCAACACCACTACGTTCCTGCAGTCATTCTTCGTCCGAAGTGCCAGAGACTGGAATGGCCTTCCGAGACAAACTGCACATGACCAGCTAGCTGGCCGTCAAGAGGTATGGAATAAAAATAACCTCTGATAAAGGCATAGGTGAGTGATCATTAGATTAAAAGTGTCAACGAGAAAATTGTAGAGCAACATGACAAACTCCGGATACAGCTTCCCGTCGGTCAACACGTGCTACATAAAAGTGTTCTTTTCCGAGGATGAAAGGGGCTAGCGAATACACGCAAAGTTCCTCGAGTGAATGCGCGGCAGTATTCCGTGCATTTGCGGGCTTTTTTCCCGCTCGGAAAAACACTTTTCTCTAAAACGTATTAAGCAACAGAAAGCAGTATTGGGAGTTTTGGAAACGCAGCTCTCTGGCACCCGTTCCTGCGTTTCGCGGCGCCGTCGTTTCTCGCCGTAACCAAGGTCATCGTCTGCGCGCTCCTGCTGCCATTTCGCGCGCGCGGCGCGAGTCTTGCTCTCCCGTTGTGCTCCAAAGTGGGATCACGTGTTCGCACCTATCCCATCGCCGCCTTCCTCCGCGCCCCGCCGTTCCGGTGACTCTCGCCGCTACCGTCCACTCCGCCCTCGCCGTCCCTTCTCCCGCTATCGCGGCGCTGCCGCGGTGCCGGCGGCGGGCGCTCCTTGCCGCCTCGCGCGTGATCCACAGCTTTCCGCTCCTCCGTCTCCGCGTCGCGTGACTGTGCGGCTCTCAGCCGTGGCTCTCGCTTCCCCGTTTGCGGGGCGCGTTCCTCAGTGGGATTTGTCGCCTTTCTCAAGGCTTGCGCCTGGCTGTCCTTCTCCCGCCTCCGCACTTGCCCTATACCTACGCTTACCTGGCGCAGTGCCGTTGTGGTGACTCGAAAGACAGTAATAGCTTTTCGTCCCCTTACTTCTAGTTCCTACGCCAACCTCGTACGACCACATTGAGGCCTGTCTGTGAGTGAATGCTACTCAATACGCCTGTTCTCAACCCGTTTCCTCATCGCCCCTCAGAAGAAACAAATAATTATTGCTAATCTCCTCCCTCTCCGCGGCGGTGACCCACTATAATATGGCGCGTTGCCGGAGCACCTGCTCGATAGCGGCGGATCACGGTGTGTGCTGCCCAAGCCTAAGTGCAGAAGCGCTTCCGTTCGGCACGGTGTGTTCTGTATGTAGTTACCTGTTCTTGAAATAAGGCAGCAGCTGCACTGAAACATCGCATTACCACAAAAGCGTAATAGTCGTCTGATTTTGTTTCATGTCGCTCTACAATGACACTTTCATGTCGCTCTACAGTTTACACTTTTCATATATTTATAATATTGACACGTCTACTTATCTTTATCGGGCGACCACGTTTCGCCGCCTAACAAATGTTATCGCACAGCGCGGAATGCGCCTGCATGTATCCGAAGTTTCTGGAAAGTTATCGATGCTTCTATCCGCTGTCTGTTCTCGCCAAACTTTGTGTTATCTGATTCCATCGCCTGACGCGAATGGTGTAGAACTTTGTGGAAGGCACACGGGTCCCAGCGATTAGTCTGGAACATTCGAAGACTGCTCTATAAAAGCCGACGCGCTTGACCCGCTGATCAGATTTTCGACGATGATCGCCGACTGTGTTCGCCGCTCTCGCTGTGCTTTGAGTGTAGCCTGTTTTGTGGGCACAGGTTCGCCCAATAAAAGCTAGTTTTGTCTTTCATAGTATTGCTACTGTGTTCTTTAACGTTACGACCACGTGACAATATTTGAGAAGTTCGTTATTTAGAATAAATATCTAATTATGCGGAATGACAAAATAATTCGAGTCTCTTCAAGCGACGGCACACAACATTACCTTTGTTGTGTCCAGCTACGTGGCATTTGCTTATTTTTAATGTTTGGCTAAGGTTTGGCTAGTGAGTACTCCTCTGTTATCTATTGAAAAAGAATACGTAAAACCGGCACGTCGGCTCTAAGGTATCTCTGAAGCACGCACAAATCCTAGTAAGATAACACATGACAGCCAACGGCTTCTTTGGTTCTCGTAAGTTCATTAAACTACATCCTGCACTCTATCAGTGACAACGTCAATACTGTCAAGATCAGCCGAATACTCCCGAACACATGGTCCTGGACTATCCTCACAAGCCAGACAAGCTCCGTCGTCTCTACCATTATCCCTACATACCTAGCAGGCCCTGCTGACCTACAGGGTAGGGAG
This sequence comes from Dermacentor andersoni, assembly GCF_023375885.2. Taxonomy (NCBI): domain Eukaryota; kingdom Metazoa; phylum Arthropoda; class Arachnida; order Ixodida; family Ixodidae; genus Dermacentor; species Dermacentor andersoni. Next base: position 45,145,087 of record NC_092818.1, on the reverse strand, counting down.
TGCAGCTGACGACCACGGCTTACTGGACCGAGGGACGCCATCAGAACAAATGCCACAACCACTTAGATGAACGTTCATTGAATCAGTGAATTATACCCAATTCTTGAGCCATTAGGTATTGGCGCATTCTTGGATAAACCTTTTTAAACAGCATTTACTTTTCTTTTGTTATTCAGTGTTCTTACGTACCAAAATCACGAATTATAGTAACGTTTAATCAGCCATGCCGCAGTGGGAGACTCCGGATTAATTTTTACCCCATCGCACTCTTTGACGTGCATCGATGACCCGGCACAGGGCCGTTTTTGCATTTCGTCTCCATTGTATGCGGCTACCCCGCCAAGAATTCAATCCCGCGAACTCGTGATATGCAGCACAACGCCATAGCCACTAAGCGACCACGGCGGTTTAGAATCGCTGTTTGCCACTGTAAGAAAAGGGCTCAAGAATGCCTTAATGAACAAAAGGATAGGCTTGCTAAAATGGGTTATAATGCGTACGGCAGGCGTTACCAAATGCTGACTGACTTGAAGCATACCGCTCCGTTGAAAAGAACAGTGTACAACCATTGCATTCTAACGACGCTAATATGCGGGGCAGAAACTTGAAGGTTAAAGAAAAAGCTCGAGAACAAGTTAAGGGCCGCACAAATAACGATGGAACGCAGAAAAATGTTAGGCGTACCGCTAAGAGACAGTAGGAGAGCAGTGTGGATCAGAGAGCAAAGGGTGATAGCCGATATTTTAGTTGACATTAAGAGATAAATTAGGCGGATTACACGCACAGTGGGAATCGATTTAAGCCAACTTTTCTGTATAGCTTTTGTTGACTGACTATAACTGGTGGTGATGTTTACGGCGAATGTTTAAGTTCATCAGCACTTACTGAAGTACTGGAGTGGCGAGTTGGTGGTAAGCGCTACTGGCGTGCACCACTTGTCTTTGTCGGCGTAGTACACGGAACACACAGCGAGACCTGTTTGCTTGAGGCGTTGCGACCGCTAGCACTGTCATTGCCTCACACGACGCAACGCATCGTGGCACAAGTATTACACATCGCTTAAATTATGCGACTTTACGTGCGAAGCTAGCAATCGGATTATTAAGCATACGGTAGTGGGGGACTCCGTTTTAATTATGATCACCTTGGACTGTTTACCCTGCACCTAAACCTGAGTGTACGCGCGTTTTCAAATATCGCACGCATTGAAATGCGGCTGCCGCGGTCGACATCGAACTCGCAACCTCGAGCTATGCCATCGCCACTATGTTACCGCGGTAGGTGCAGAAATGAGTATCATAGGCGGCCGCTTCCGTAGTGCATGTCGTCAACACGCTGCGGTGCTTTAATGCGACTTTGCGTCCGCATGTCCTACGTCTTTTGTCCACTGGGCAAATATGAACAGCGTTTATTTTTCTGAAGTTGTAGAAACGTACCATAGCGTACCTCAAATTTTAGTTTTTCGAGTTTGTCCGAAATTGCTGCCGTATCCAATAGTAACGTTTGCTTGCCTTCTTTTGTCACCTGGCCCCATCATCATCAGCCTATTCTTACGGCCACTGCCGGACCAAGGCCCTGCGATCTCCAATTACCCCTGTCTTGCGCTAGCTGATTCCAACTTGCGCCTGCAAATTTCCTTTCATCATCTTAACTAGTTTTCTGCCACCCTCGACTGAGCTACCATTGCCCTGGTACTCATACTGTACCTATTGCGTGCGCTACCCAGTTCCATTTTTTTGTCTTAATGTCACCTAGAATCACGTCTATCTCCGTTTGCTCTCTTATCCACACCGCTCTCTTACTCTACCTTATCGTTACGCATATTTTTTCTTCCATCGCTCTTAGCAAAGTCCTTAACTTGTTCTCGAGATTCTTAGTTAACCTCCTAGATTACCTAGGATTTGGTAATGCCTATCGTATCCACTCCAACTCGTTTTTTTTTTTTTTTGTTGTTGTTCTGTAGATCTCCCTCTCGTGATCAGGGTCCCCTGTGGGCAAACGATCTAGATAAACATACTGCTCTACAGATTCTAGAGGCTGATTGGCGATCATAAATTCTTGTTGCCTTATCTGGCTCTTGAACATTACATTTTGTCTTCTCCATATTATTTAACCCTGCTCTTACACTTTCTTGGTTAAGGTCCTCCATAATTTGTTGCAATACATGTGCAGTCTTGCGGAACAGGACAGTGTCATCTGCAAACCAAACGTTGCTGAGATAATTGCCGTTGATACTCACCCCTTAGCGTTCCCTGTCAATAGCTTGAATACTTCCTCTGGGAATAAAATAAGTAGCACTGTTGAGGTTGTGTCTCTTTGTTTGACGCCTTTCTTGATATGAAATTTTCTTATTTTCCTGTAGAGAGCCTTATAGCTGTGGAATCTTTGTAGATAATTCCCAAGATATTCATGCTAGCTCGTATACTCCTTGACTATTCAATGCCTCTATGACTGCTGCTACCTTTAGTGAATCGAATTCCTTTTCATAATATATGAAAGCCATACCGAAAGGTTGATTGTACTCCGTAAATTTATCAATTACCTGATTGATTTGGTGGATGTGATTCATTTTAGAATATCCCTCCCTGAAGCCAGCCAGTTCTCTTGGTCGATTTTTATTTCGCTTACTTTATTGGAAATTTTCTTGAATACATCTTAAGATACTGAAAGCAAGCTTTCAGGCCTATAATTCTTCAATTCCTTAAGATCTTCCTTCTTATAAATTAGTATAATTTTGGCATTCTTCCAGCGCTCTGGTACACTTGAAGTCGTGAGGCATTGCGTATGAAGGGCCGCAAGCTTTTCAGGCGTATTCTATAGCTCCTCCCTCTTTGATTCAGTTGACTGCTATTCCATCTTCTTCTGCAACTTTTGCCGTGTTATATGTTACAATATTCTAAGTTCAACGTAAGGTATATAAGGGGCCTGTGTATCATATTCATTACTACTTCGAATGAAGGTAGCGTGGCTGCCATACAGGTCAGTATAGTATTCTTCTGTTGCGTTTATTATACCTGTATCGTCGAAATTTCTGATGACATTACCTTGCTAATCTTTCAATGTATGCGTCTTACCTTATCCTTACCTTATCCTATTCCATGTTTTCTTCTCACTGATTTCATGCTGTTGCCGTTTTTCACTTCTTCAATCGTTCCAACTTTATAATTTCCAATATTCCTTACTTTCTTCTTGTTGATCACTTTGGACAGTTCAGCAAAATTCAACTCAGTATCTTGAGTTAGACATTTTCCGGCTCTGTCGTTTCTCTATTAGGTCATTTGTTACTTCAGAGAGCTTACCTAATGGTTGCCTTGGTGTGCCTCCCACTTCAATCGCTGCTTCTGATATCAGCATTGTTAACATTCCATTCATTACGTCTAGGCTATTTTCATTTTCCTTTTCTAAAGCTGGATATTTGCTTGCGAGCGTCAGCCTGAATTCATCTGCCTTTACCATTGCTGCATCTGTGTTGTCCTGTTTCTTTTTGACTAATTTTACTCTTTTTCTCCTTAAATTGAGAAAAACCGTATACTTACGTTTCTTAAGGGTTCTTACGTTTCTTACGGCTAACCTATCGTCACTGCACTGTACCCTACCTATCACTTCCACGTCCTGAAATACGCAGGGATTGGCAGACAGTATGGAATGTATTTCATTACTTGTTTCTCCATAAGGATTCTTTCCACTTGCGCTTACTCTTGCTGCGCTTCCTAAAGAAGGTATTCATTATTTTGGAGCTGATTCGCTTGCGCGAATTTTAGCGACATCACTACTCTAGTATCCCTAGAATCAATGTCGTAGTTACCAATTGCTTGTTCCATAGCATCTTTTGCCCACTGTTGCATTGATGTCGCCCATGACTACATTTTACTGAGGTTGTACTTTATCATTCCTAATTAACCATCTTCCTAAAACTGCCTTATTTCCTCATCATCATGGCCGGAGATTGGAGCGTAGGCTTGTACTACTTTTATTCTATACCTCTGGTTCAGCTTTATTACGAAGACTGCTACCCTCTCGTTAATGCTGCAGAAATCATCATCATAATCATCATCATGATTTTTATTTTCACCACTGGATACAAGGTGAAAAAAGGAGAGCCGGAAAGAAAGCCGAAACTTCTTCAGCTTGACAAAGCTCCGGTCTCCATGACACGCACGGTAGCGGCTGGTGTAGCAACACAATTACGCATAAAGTTTCGATATAAGAGTATTTTTAAATACAAATACACACACTTTAATGTTATTACGTAGAAACCAGTTATAATACAGTTGTGTAAAATAACTCCCAGTATACAATTATAATCTGTTATCTTGCATATTATTGTTTAACCAATGTCAATAATAACCAATATTCAATGCTGCGCGCTATGTTCTTATGAATTAAAAATCGTACTCATAATTTACTTTTATATGGAAGACCTCTGTAGCAGAGCACGTGGCCGTTAGTCCGCCCTGTATAAGCCTCATTAATTCTTCTAACCTCACTAAGGCCAATGATATCCCAGGCAATGTTTGGTAATTCCTCAAAGAACACTACTAAGCTAGACTCTGTCTTGAGGGTTCCCGTGTTAAACGTTGACACATTCAATGTGCAGTGGTTGCTTGTCCATATCCAGTGCCTTAGCACCCTCTGGCGCATCGCAAGTCTGACCGCCTCCTTGGTCAAGTGCTTCACAGCCAGTGGGGTCGGAGGGCCATGGGTTATTTGCAGGAGTCATTTACGATAGATTCTGCTAAAAGTTTTTGTTTTATCAGCATTAGGAGACGTCGTAGCCGCAGCAGTATGAACAGAAGTAGTAGTAATAATAGTAGTAGTAGTGGAATCATCAGTAGTAGAAATCTATCGGCACTTTGCTGAGCTAAGCTGCGACAGGCGAAAACCTATCTATGACTGCCTCTGTTGCTCTTGTCTGAACAGTTCTGGGAACGGACGCCGCCGTGGCCGCAAGCACGGGATGCAATCAGAGCCATATGGCTGCAAGGTTTGTCGCCGATGTGCGCGCACCCCCACGCGCATGTCCGCGCTCTCCCGCGCGTCCACTCGCACACCGCTACTGGCATGGCGCCTCCTCTTTCTGCTCCCCTCGCCGATGTGCCTTCTCTTCTTGCTCCCCTCGCGAGTGAGCACCGCTTTCCTGCGTCCACCACGGACTGCGCCCGGACACTCATGAGCCACTAAAGGCTTACGCTTAATAGTAGTATCAGAAGTAGTTGCTTCTATTGCAGCAGCAGTTCTAGTGCTTTTCTATATGCAGCGATTACGGTTATACCTTCAGCGTGGTGACAGCGAGGTTGCGACCCGGAAACAGGTTCTGAACGGTGTCGCTGACCTCCTGCTGAGCAGCGGCAACCGTCAGGCCACTCAAGCCATCCAGGGTCATGGTGATCTCGTACCCTCGATCACAATACGGATACAGGTCATCATCGTTTAGCATAGGCCGCGCACGTCCCCGGTGCAGGAACAACACTCGAGAACCCACGGACTCGGCCTCCTCGATGCTGCGTACGGAGGCACCACGTTTACTCGCGCTAGACAACAAGGTGTTCTTAAAGGGCTCCTGAGCCACCTCTCGAGCTTGATGAAATAGCATAGATTGTGGGTACCATGCGCTGCTGTAAATTTATTGCCCGGTTTTGCTGTCGTACGCGCCGCGTAGAGCTTGCAAGCGCATCGCGAAGCCACCTTTCTCTCAAACGCTCTCTTGTAAAGAGAGAGCCCTGTCCTCACTGTCTTCTGCACTCTTTATTTCGTCATCGGACGCTTTATTTCGTCATTGCCTTTGACTGTTGATATTGGCCGATAGCTGGCATCAAGCTGCGGTCGGCTACATGGCGTAGGTACCGCGGTCGCCGTGGGGTGTCGCCACGAGTCCATTGGCTAAGCGCACTGCGGCTCGCTGAGGACAATCGCGTTTGGTTTATGTTTAGTGCCTCGTAGGCACCAAACGCAGAAGTCGTGGCTTCCACTTCCAAATCCAAAATGAAATTTGAACTGCGCGCCAGACATTACTGGCAATACTGGCACAAATGAAACATATTGTCACATTGCCTGAAAAGCTTTAGGTTTTAATGAACTTATCTTTAAAGGTGGAATTAGTGGTTCAAAATGCCAATACGTCCACTGCACCACTTTCGACCTCCTCAAAAACATTACGCGGTTTATACCTGGTTATAATCTACTACATAAAACATCGGTCAGCATGACTACAGCGATAAAAATCGTACCTTCATGTGTAGTATGACCGAAACATGCAGCCATGTCTTTTCACTAGTAATACCGACTGCAATAGCCTGCCTATAAAAAAGGGCATGTTAGTTTTTCCCGTGGGGACCACTAAATACTGCTGAACCACTACAGAGGAGGAAAAGAGCCAGATGTAGTTTTCTTTTTTTTTTATGACGGGATTGACATCCCTCACGATAAGGTAAAAGCGCCTAGTTACATGGATGACAGGAGTCTGCATTTCTAGTGACAGTATCTCCTCTCCCCGTCCAGCGGACTCTATCGAGCTTAATGCATATAGGAAGCATAATAGTTGGCTGGAAAGCACGCTGACCACAAATCAGTTGAACGTCTTTAGATAAATTGGCGGTAGCAGGATTAAAGCTGCGCCCCTACAATCCACAACCTCTCGTGGGTCCGCGCCTGAACGGATAGACTCACTCACTCGTCGGTGGCCAGTAAGACAGACATGTGCGTCTTTTTGATGAAGGTTATGATGGTGTGCCAGACGCGGCGCCGAGACACGGGGTCGAGCCCATCGGTCGGCTTGTCCAGCAGCACGACGGGCGGCGCACCCACCAAGGCCAGCGCGACGGCCAGTTTGGCGCGCTCCCCGCCGCTGTACACGGCCACGTAACGCTCAGCCTGCTCCACCAGGTCCAGCATGCGAAGCAGCTGCTCGACCACAGCCTTCACGCCCTGTGAGGGCACGCGACGCATGCGGGCTACGTGATGCAGCAGCTGTCGGCCCGTCAGCCAGCCCACGGCGTTGCGCCCTTCGGACGCGTAGCCCAGCGCCCGGACGAACTCGGTCGGATGAGTGAAGAGGTCGGCACCACGTAAGTGAGCGTTGCCGTCCGACAGGGGCAGCTGTGCGGTGAGCACACGCAGCAGGAGGGACCGACCTGAGCCCGTAGGCCCTAGCAAGGCGAGGCACTCGCGCCGGTGCATGCACAGGCTGACGTCGTGAAGGGGCGCGTACGGGCCGGTCTCCTGGCGCAGGTGGCTCACAACCAGCGTGTCGACGCAGGGCAGGGTCTTGTCTATGAAGTAGCGCACTAGGCTGCGCATGTGGTAAGAACAAAACCTGATTACGCGTTCCGTAATGTTTGATGCTAAAGACGCGTAACTTGGCCTAGCTCATGGAGCGAGATAATAAAGAATTATCCCGCATGCGCCAGCGCGGACGAGCGGCCATTTCGCGTAACGCATACGGCGAGGGGGAAACCCGTTCAAGCGGTAGACGACACGCATGCAACGTCGCTCCGCGCTCGCGCTGCAGCGCGACCGGCGGTCTGCGTCCGCGACGCAAGACAGCGAGCGCGTGGCCGAGTTTCGTCTGCTCACCCACTCAGTTGGTCATGCACAGTTGTGCATCGAAGTCACGCAGCTTGTTATTTTGTGTCATGTTCGTGACCGCAACGCTTTGCGCGTGCTTTTGTCGCACTTCGATACGCGGCTTAGGGTTGCCAAACCCTTGGAAGAAAAAGTACCCGGTAAAATTCCGAAAAGTTGCCAAGAACGTCGCCAACTGCGGAAAAATCTTTATTTGGTAGCCAAAAAAAAAAAAATTGCCACGGTGCGATAAGTCAACAGTGGACGATTTTACTAGAACAGTTTGAAGAAAATGCGAAAAAGACCGCTAGTTTTCTGCTGCACTGAGGGCAAACAAAAATAACAGAAGAAAACAAAGGTTATCGCATATTACTGTATCATAGTTTACGATAATCGCTAGCTGAAATTATCTGATATATTCCTCCGCACACTTGCATGCTTTCTCATACCCGAAGCGGTCTCGCTAGTTTCACTACAATGCTGTAGTCGCCCCCACGCCATCCTTGACCCACTAGGACTTCTCTCGAAACGTTCTCACGCAAACTATATAGGATCACACGTTCTGCTTGCCCTGACATGCAGTCGCAAGCGACTTTTGGAAACTTGCTGATACACTAAGACCTGTAGTGTTTATAACATGTGCGTCGTAATGAGTTCTCGGTTGCAGTCGCTTCTGGCTCATGAAACACGGTCTTCGAGATTCGCTATTGAGGTAACCGTCGCGGGGGGGGGGGGGGGGGTGATCAGGACCCAACTTATTGCTTCCGTCTAACGCAGCACGCAAAGCCCAACTTTCAATATTAGTTGATTGCTGTTATTAAAACTAACAGCTGCTGTACACCTTTTCACTTATTCATCCGATTTCCGCCAATGAGCGTTCCGTATGTAGCGTCTCGTGCAGTCCTGGAAAGCCCGGGCCAAGTCATACCGACGAACTGACCATATGGTGGCTAAGAGATCCTGGATTTGCTTTAGGCGCTTGCAAAACACAACAGCATGGCCTTGGAGATCTGGACCATTGAGCTGCACACGATACGCGAGGTGTCGGGTGCCTCTTTCTTGTGTCCCATTATTCGCGCTGTTTGCAACGAACGGGTTCGTACCAGCAAGCCCGGCTAGCCATTATTCTGAAGGCCTTTTGGGCTGCTGCTTTGAGGGAGCCGTCGCAGGGAGTGTGATTTGGACACTACGAATTACCAGCGCCAAAAGTAGCCAGAGAATAGCCCAGTCGGCAACCACGATTTTCGCTTTGAAGTAGCCAATTTGGCGAGGAGTCGGCAAACCTGGCAACACTGAGCGGCTGAGCAAATGGACGCACGAGGGCGAAGTGCCGGCCTCCGAGATCCTGCCCGCACACCATGTTATCTCGGAGGGCTCGAGTGGGATTGACAATGTTTCTAACTGCCTACAAAAGATAGCGTGTTGGGCACGGCAGAGTTAGAGTTGCTGTATATGCTGTAGTTGCGCGTAGTTCCGTAATCTTGCCTGTCAAGCAAGAAAAAATACGCGGTGAAGCTGCACTTCGTTTTTGCAGGTGGCATGCCTATAGTGTATCGCCGATTGACCGTGGGTACTTTTCGGGCGCTTTTGCAGCGCTTGTGAACCGCTTTGCCACGTGATTGCAAACGGAGTGCATCAAAACAGCTAAGTAACATAGTCGCGAAACAAAAAATAAAGAAAAAAACGCTGCTGTGGTCGGGGCGCGGCGTTATATACGGCGAGAATATCGTTTGTCTTTTTTTTTGGGGGGGGGGGGGGGTAGGGGGAACTTCGACTTTGTGCATAACATGCGATCGCAGGCGATTCGCTATTGCGCCATCCCCAGACTTTTGCATTAACTAGGGGCAAACTGTGTATTCTAGTTTCAAAGGGCAAGTGCAACTTTGATTCGTATCGTTGACGTTGATAACGTTAGATCGTACTCCGAGCACTCTCAAAGAAAATGTTGATAATGTTGTTTTATTGAGCCAGCATATGCTACAAAAAGTTCAGAGTAAAACCTTTAAAAAAGGACAAACTACGCTTCAGCACGAGATGCAGTTCATTCAAAACCGGATGAACGTTGACATTGGAGGTAAGCGTATACCCATCAGGATAACATGTTTTCTTTGCCGAAAGACTGTCTCGCATTCTGTTCATAAATATCAGCAGGGATAAATACGTGAGTCAGAGCAGTGCAGAGTTGTGTTCTCGCCTGTGAACAAAAAAGCCCTGATCTGCAAGTCTAACAACCTGTAGGCAATAAAACTCCAGCGCAATATTCAAGGAAATAAGGTGTGTACTTGTATAGAATACGATCAGGGTGAAACATAGCCAAATTTTTTATCTAGTAAGCCGTTACACGTACATGTTCTTTCACACAGAAAACTGTACTGGACATAATGAGGTCTATGGCCAGTTATGTTCCAAAGTTGTCGACAACCAGGTCTTCAAAGAACATTTTACTGGTGAATCAACGTCCCACCATTCATATTTAAACTCTGCTACAACTTTAGATTTGCAGTAAACATGTACCTAGAACCACCAACCAGGAGGCACTGTATATTACAGACACACTTGGAAGAAAATCACTTTTGTATGTGCATTTTTACACTCGGGTTTCCGATAATAACCTTCTGAGGGAGGGTAGTGGATCGTGCAACGTGTTTCTCTCAGAGGCAAGATATAGCTGTACTGCGCAGTAAAGCAAAACTGGCAAATCCCTTACCGTATCTTACATAACGACACACGAACCTCTTTTGCTTTCTGCTGCACATAAGCAGTAGGCGAAACATAATTACTTAGTGATAATATGTATTGTGTCTACAAGCAATATCGGAAGCGGTACATTATTAGGAAAAGAAAATGTGAGCTCGTTCTCGCTTGCGCTTGCGCGAAAGTAGTGTGGTGCATTCCATGCACAAAAGTGATAATTCCAGCTAGAACTTTGGTGCAATTCTAGCTCATATTAGTTTACAAAAGTTAAGGAGAATTTCGGTAGCATTTCTTCTTCTGCCTGTGAAGTTTTTAGCACAGCCGACAAAAGTACTTTCCTTTGAGTCAAGCAATCTTATCTGAAGCAAACTTCATGTACTAGGCAGTTGACAGAAAATTATTCTTTGTTCGGGAGTCTTACGTTACTCCTCATCAGTAATATTGCAAAGGACGAACAACATTTACGCAGTAAGCTGTAACGTGGCAGGTTACATTATTCTCTTATATCCGAACATGTTCCTACAAACCTAGCTACAGTTGCTTCTCCAACTTGCAAGGAGTTCACTTGACTATCTACAATGCAAAGATGTTAAGCATTAAAAATAAGCACGGCAAATAAGTGAAGTGCACACAACCACTACAGCAAGCATCAGTGCCCATGTGAGCAGTTTTTGCTTTTATCGTAATAGAAATAACAGCAGCTTCTATTCACTTTGAAATGAAAATCTACTGCAACGGGTATAATGTGTACAACGATAACACATAAGTTTCCTACATATATATATATATATATATATATATATATATATATATATATATGAGAAAATCACAGTAACTCATGTTTATTGCACTCAGACAGCTTATCACTGAGACACTGCTGAAGTAGGAAATACAGGAGCTTGACACACAGAGAAAAATGAAGTGAGCTGCGCATTGCAGTGAAGGTAAATGTAGTAATGCAATGTCGATCAATTTTTGCTCAGGTATGCTAACTTGCGTCACGCTATCGTGGGACGCATGTAAAGTTCGGTTAACGTTGACTGCGGAAAGGGCACTATTGCCAGGTCACACTGCCATGCGTAACGCTTCGTGCAATAAAGATCTTGTGAATACGCAAGATACACACACACAATCGAGTCCTATCGATATGCAAGATTTGTTGAGTCAGAGCTAGCTGTATAAATCCATAACACCATTTTTGCTTCTCATGCCAATATCCATACAAAAAAATATGAAGGCTGCCCAAAATTTACATTCCTGACACCAGCGCTATATGCCTTAACATATTAAACTTTTGAGCCATTTCCATGATTCCTCTCACCGATAGAAGCTCCTACAAAAGGGCAGTAACAACTTATGAAGCAGAAGATACCTGTAGAAAGCAGCCTAAAATGCTGATTTGATAGAGGTTCTCTATACGTGTACATAAGCAAATGCAGCTGGCAATGCTTAGGCACGGTTCGTCCTGAGCACGCGCACACGTAACAAAAACGGGCATTTATACTGCTCTGACGTCTCGCGCCGCTGAACCACATCGCGTCATATATATATATATATATATATATATATATATATATATATATATATATATATATATATATATATATATCGCGATTTGCATCTCGTGAACACACTTCGTAACAGCCAGCAGTCAAACGCACCGATCAATTGATCGTGACGAGGTCACCACGCACATTGCAGCTGGCAAAACAGCTCACACACTGTGGCACATAACCAATGATGGCGATAGCTAGGCAATAAAACTTGACGCTACTGATAGTGTAATGATTCTGAAACTTGAAGAAGACTGGCGTCCCCCAATAACACAAACACGTACTCGTACCCACTTCGCTGCGATGAACCGCCATGCACAGAACAAGCAAATTGCGTGCGACGACCGGCAATCTTTCATTTTGCCGGGCATTTAACATGTATCGTGCCTAGAATGCACGTTCATGCGATGAACTTCTCGCTTGAAATGACACAAGGTGCACGGCACATGAAATCACGAACTCAACGGCTTCAAACAGTGCTTCCGATGCTCGCATATAGTACAACAAACTTCCTGCAGTTCGTCTGTTTCTGTCGGCAATTGAACACACTATCTCCTTCTGATGGAACCATGGAACTGCTGTGGAACAACCGCAGCAAGAGATGCTACGCACATAAACAATGGACGCTAAGAAGGGCCGGATTCGCTTTGAACATGACTGGCATTATCTAGTGTCAATCCAGTTGGCTGCAGGGGCGGCGTCGGGAAATGGAAAAAAACAAAGAAAATACGTGGCCCGAACGCCAGCTTCTCCATAGTGCCACGGCCGGACTCGACTCACTGCCTCCTCCGCACTGACGGGAGAGTCGAGTCCAGCATTGGATCTTGCCGTTCAGTGCGGGATTTGGCCGACGTTGAGGGGGTCTTGGAGAAATGAAAGTTTATTCTCATTACGTACAGGATTAGAAAGAGCTTAAATTTATTTATTTATTTAATATACATTACAGGACCTATGGAGGCATTGTGTAAGAAGGGTTACAAAAGCAAAGGCATAAAAAAAGAGTAAGCAACCTTCTGAAGCCTGGAACAAAAGATACGCCCCATGCAGGGCTCTTTAACATTACTAGCAAGATCAAAATATGAAAAACGAGAAACTGAAGTAATAATATGCCACACAGGCACACTTCAAGGAAAAAACATGAGTAAAATTAACGTAAGGCACTATAATACTAGCAAGTACAATACAGGAAAAATTAACAGATCAAGTTACAATGCTTCAATGGATATTTCGGGAAAAAGGCGCGAAAAGCAATAATATATAGAGGGCATATCAGTGAACATGTGAAGCAGCATAAAATACCAATTGATAGGAGCGAGATAGCAATGCATCAATAGAAATGATAACATTGCAAGAAGTTAGAAAGCGCGTTGCCAAGTACAAGAAAAAAAGATAAAATTATTTGTAAGTGCTAACAGTAATAGTTCGTCGACTGCCAGCAGTAAATCGTACGCTTCGGCCCGTGGCAACAAGAACGTCTCTCTCTTTCCGATGGTTATATCTGGCTTATAACCCCGTCAGTTCGTCGAGCTCACGTCATTTTCAGCCAATCGGCGAGGCCATGCAGGTGTCGTCATTTTCATACAATCGGCGAGCCCGCACTGGTGTCATTTTCATTGAATCGTAGGATCCGTGTAAGTGGCGCCATTGTTCGGCCAATGGGGACACTCCCTGGGCTCTATCCTCCGATGGCCGCATCCGTCCGGCGAGGCCTCCTCGCCTGGTCGTCCTTGAACGACCTTCCAGAGCTGCAAAGCAGCTTATCTCGTTGCTAAGGTCAACTGCCACGAAGCGTGCCGGTCTCGAGGTACACTTCCGAGAAGCGTCATACTAGGGCGGGGCAAGAGATGAAAGCTCCACGTGCGTCACACAAGGGCGGGATAGTCAGCCTGCCTGGGGGGTTCGGTAGCATGGTCGACGCGCACCGGCGCACTATAATTAGAATGCCTCGGCGAGTGGTTGCGCTCAGAGAAGTCGACCGATGCTAATTCATGGTCCGTATTTACAACGGCCGTGGCAGATCATGGTTGCTTGGAACCCACGTGATGGCATTCTGCCAATGGAGGCGCGAGCGGCGTTTATAAAACGCACGCGCAACTCTGCTACCTTTGGTAGCGTATACAGTAACTCTAGCCAGTTCTCAGAACGCTGGGCATGGCATAGTCGCGACATTATCTGACCCTGCGGGAGGCTGAAGTTTCTCCTCCTTAGTTGTCCTGCTTCGTGGCCTAGGTGCACAACCGATGCATTGAGGCGGTATCTGCTTCTGATAACAAAATTATTTACCCTGGCTTTGAGAAAAACGGTCATTTGTACTAGGTGGCTCCCTGTACATTCCGTTGCGGACTATGGTGAAAGTTTGGGCTAGTTGGATTGGGCTTGCTACCAAAACGAGGAACCGATATAGACGCGCTGTTAAAAGGGGTCCTGAAGCAGCCGTCGGATTTGGTGAAAAAAAAAAAATAGCCCTCGAGTAGCATATGCTGCTGTGAACATCCCAGCCAAGTTTTGCAGTCGTGCGCGGTGCGTGGAGCTCACAAGCCACGTTTCTCTCAAACGCTCTCTTTTCAACAGAACCCTTCTTCCTCACTGTTTTTCGGAGGCTTTTTTTCGTAACATAGCAGATTCTGATACGCGGCAGCTACTGGCTAATAGCTGACGTCAATCAAGAAGGCTGTTTGTGTCAGTGCGCTTCTTCATATTGTTATTGTGTATATTTATTGACGAATCTAATACACAGGGTGAAGTAAGCGAAAATGTGTTTTAGAATTCCGATAATAATTACTTCTGGAAGACGCCGACTATCCTCTGCTCACGCTTGGCCACGGCCGCCCGCGTAAGATTGGAACTTTGGCCACCCGGCTTATTTGTGTCGTCGAAGTCGGGCCTCACTAATGTGGATTAATTTCGACTCAACTAACGTCGGACTACGCGAAGCTTAAAAGTCAGACCACAAGCACACTTGCCAGAGCGCGCTCACTCCCAGCGGCGTGCTTACAATTGCGCAGTAGGTACAGCGGGGCGTGGCTTTTCTCGCGGCGCTTCACTTTTCTGCGCAGGCGCGAGTAAGAGCGGGTGCGAGAGAGAATCTGGGGACTTTTGCTCCTTAAATATGTCACTCTGCCTGGGCGCTACGCAACAGGTTTCTTAGCGTGTGTTGTATGCGTTCGTCCCCTAGACATGCCAGCATTGCGGAGTGCGGTCGAGTTTTTTTACGCTCCGCCGCTGGCTTCCCGCGCGGTGAAGGAGCGGGCACGGACGCTCCATTTGGTGATCGCTGTGTCTGAAGGGGCAAGGTTCCGACTGGCGTTGTATAAGTCGCGGGTCGCTTTTTTCGTCGCGGCGATACATTGGATTTTTTACAAGCACTGCTCTAGGAGGTCACATGTAACCGGCAAACGGAGGCCTCAGGAGAGCACCTGAGGTTGTAATAAAGCAGGCGGCGCAGGACCTCCAGGGCACCCAAGGGGTAGCGGGGGGATCAAAGCCGGAAGCAGGGCGGCACGTGGTTTGGAGCCGCGGAGGATGAAGCGTGCCAGGGGCTGTTCGCACAAAAAATTAGATATCCACTATCACGCACAGCCGATCTTATACATCCCTGGCACGTGGAGACCTCGGCGAGCCCGAACCCGCGGACCAGTCTGGATTCCAGCTTTGATGTCCCTGCTGCCCCTTTGGTGTCCTGGAGGTGCCGCCAATAATGCGAAGTAATGGCACGTTGTTTCAATTAGTAAAAAACACGATTGAATAAACGTAATTAAATCCAGCCGCCCGCCAACTTGCGACGCTAAGTTCAGCACTACCGCGCCCCGCGACTTCTGCCGACACGCCTAGGGACAATCGCATGCAACGTGCGCTAAGAAACTCCCCCGTAGTGCCTAGGCAGAGTCATATATTCAAAGAGCGAAAGTCCCCACATTTCCTCTCACATCCGTGCTTACTCGCGCATGCGCGCAAACGTCCGCTGTCTCCGCAAGTTCCACGCCCCGCTGTATCTACTAGCAATTCTAAATACGCCTCCTGCATGGTTAGACGCCTTGGCAGACTTATTGATAGCGCTTCGAAATGCGCAAATTGGTGTGAGGGGTCAAGCTGGTGAAGGACAAAGCCAGTCCGTACCACGCAGCACGGTCAGACTGGAGCATATGAGCGCCTCAAGCCATGTCGTTTACAAATCAATCGCTGCCCACACGCGCTACAGTTGCATGTAGCTTCGGTCTGCTACCTAGTGTAAATACCACCGGCCGCCGCGGGTTGCCGCGACGATTCCACTGGCTCTGGACAACTGTGGACGAGTCCACTGTGGACAACCGCGTTTGGCTTACGTTTGGAGCGTCGTAGGCGCCAAAATCGGAAGTATTGGCGTCTACTTAAACTTCCTTAAGATCTATAGCGGAGCGTTCTGTGCATGCTCCGCCCCGCCATAGCCTTCGCAGTGTAAGACATTGAAGAATGAACGGATGTACCGTGAAGGGCTCCTTTAATTGCCAATAACACCGCTTATGCTGAACGCATTTAATTTGCTCGGAAATAGCCGATTATACCCTCAAATGCATTTCTCCCCTTCGACATAAAGTGGTTCAAGGTCCCTTTAACACT
Source organism: Dermacentor andersoni (assembly GCF_023375885.2). Taxonomy (NCBI): domain Eukaryota; kingdom Metazoa; phylum Arthropoda; class Arachnida; order Ixodida; family Ixodidae; genus Dermacentor; species Dermacentor andersoni. The sequence goes on along the minus strand of NC_092818.1, from coordinate 45,128,684 downwards.
ACGCTTAGTCACCTCTGTGGCGCATCAAGGCCAGCGCTTTGCCTAGCAGCGAGGGCATGAGTGCTGTTTGAACAGGCACTGTACGCATATATACTCAATTTTGTTATGAGCTGCTGTGTATGTGCTTTAGCAGGGCCGCTCTATCAAAACACACAAGGACGTTTCAGTGAAACGGCCGTAGCTGTGTTCTGAACAGTAAATGTCAACGTAACGCTGCGTACCGTTTGAGCGGAAGCTGAATAACGAGAACGGCTTGCCGTCGGTATCATCTCGGGGTCATTGAGGTTCGACGCCTGCACGACATATGGCGGCGCTCGTGACGCCAGGATTTCGAGACGTCGGGCAGCCGCGAGGGCGCTTTTCCTTCCGCCAAGCTCGAATTACTTGCATGCTTCGTCGTGCTAACATTCCGCAACCGCATATAGTTGAAGCACAGTCCGAGCTGTTCAAGCGCAATGCTATAGGCATTGCTATCGCGGCGCTAAACAGCGAACGCGCTAAACAGCGAACGTTTTCTACCTTATTGAGACGCCGTGGCAAGCTGCCGCGCTGCGTTGGTTAGGTGCAAAGAGAGAGAGAGAGAGACAGTCCATATCTTCCACCTTAGGCCACGAGTGTAGCGTATACCTTGTGGAGATTAGGACTTATGTTTGGGGTAGATCTTGGTTATTGATGGCATTTCTTGTCTTTTGCGTCAATTATTAGGCCTCGCGCCGCTATCAACGTTCGCACGCACATAATTGAGATGCTCAAGCGCATTATCTGCTGTTACTGCCTATTATCTGCAAAGCCTGCTGGTGCTCGGAACCAGATGCTCAGCCAGCAGATTTTTAGATCGTGGTAAAGGCTAGTAGGCGATGGTATAGCCGATGATAGCCTCTGTTTGCAAAGCTTTCAGTCGGATGATCACCATCACGGTAGACATCTCTCCGTTGAATGTTTGTAGCTGCAGTGTTGGGGTTATCACAGATCTGTGCGCGTTAGCTCACTAAAGGGTGTCGCCATAAGTTGCGCAGTTTCGGACGATTGTTGATTCTCACGTATTGCTGATTCCCGAGCTTTTACATGACGTGCAGTCCTCATCTTCGTGTTTCACCACTGCTTCCAAGTCGGCTGCCATCTCATTACTTATTTAACTTAATAAATAAAAATCATATTTGAAACTTTCCGACAAAATGCACTGGCGTTGCAGTTACTATTAAGAAAACGCTGTTTTTTGCATTGAAGCACAAAAGTGACTGGAACAGCAATGCATTTAATCCGATACTTCAGGAATTAATATATCGAAACTGGTGTAGTCTTGAGAATTTGTGCCAAGCGGATACACCTTGCGAATTTACTAGCTACATTTCGTAGATTAATGTACGTGCCGCAAGGCATGTAATTTCAAAGTTAATTAGCGTAATTATGTGAATTATTCAATTAGGAATTTTTATTTCGCGTAGAAGATATGGCCGCCTCGTCGAGCAGTTTAGTTCATGGGTTAGAATTGTGTGATCTGCCATAGGCAATTTTTTAAACATTTGGTGCAGCTAACAGCCTGTTTTCCAAGCCAGCACTTTACACTACCCACTGTAACATACGCATCATCCGCTTTACTATGCAAGCTCTACGAAATCTAGCGTCAAGGTGCGAGTTTCGACAGCCTGGTGAGTGCTGTATTGCTGAATGTTAGCAATGCGGCATCACCGACGCCGGCGTCCGACTGCTCCTTCTCGTGAACGTATTCGCCATACCGTCACCTAGGGTCTTCGATCAGTCAGGCTGCGTCGTTGGCGGTTATTAGCAATGGCAATCACCTCACCGCAGGCCGCCGTCGGCTTTAAAATGGCTGACAGCCGTGATCACCACCGTTGGAAAACGGTTGTGTAATTTCTGCCAAGAACTTTGCTGCAAAATTTTAATCTACAAAGGGATATTCGCCGGCAGAATTTGTGAGAATACTATGCCTAGGTACATGCACAGTACCGCTGCTCTCGCATGGTCTGGCGGGCCTCTCCTACAATGAAGTCAAGTCTTGTTTGGCGTAAACCTTCCTGAGCTTGCCTCCAAAGCACAAATTCTCGCGTCACTGCAAATGCGAGCAGATTGCGCCGTAACTCCAGGATACCATATCATAACCTGTACGAAACCAATATTTAAGTCTTCATTAATGCAGCAGCGCGGTAACAAAAGGTTCACCTCACTGCAGAAATACTTATTTGGCATATTCATATTTTGTAGTGCTTCCTAGAGTTCTCCAGAAACATGTTGGTCGAAAAACAGAAGCGTACTTGTGTAACAAGTAGGGTTGTGAATGAGGTACCACGTAGGATAATACTCAGTGTGTGGCTTCTTATGGCTTAAATCCCGTTACCTTTCGTTTAGTTGCTTAGTTCACGGCACATTTATAGTCATTTGTGTAGTCATCTATATTGACATACGCCACTATATGGACGTGCGGCTACGCGTGTACAATTTCTATTTGAAACTTGTATTGCTTTTGTTTCATCATGTGGACATTCAAGGTGAATTTGCGTCGCCAGCATCGCCGTAATGTTTCTTATAAAGTCCAAATGCGATAAGATCGCGGCCGCGCGTCGTACGCTGCATGCGCGACGAGGGAAAGCATGCGAGGGTGAGCCGAGAAGTATTGTGGCTTGGTGCGGCGACTTTTTCTCTGAAGCTCAACGGAAGAAGGCGGTTAGTGTTCGTGCCGACCGTCAGCGCGCGCAAGGGGACTATGGTGGGGAGCGGGGTGGTCAAGTGCAGGAGCCACGTGTACTCTAGAAGAGAGGGCAAGCGACAAAGGGGCAGGGCAGCGCGCGTCTTCGCATCTACTCCAGCCGTCAGCACTAGATTAAGGGGGGGGGGGGGGTAGCGATGGGGGCTGCAGCCCAGGGCCTCACCTCGGACAGTAGGAGAAGAGGGCCCATTTATTCTAACCTGCTTAGTATATGGAACCATGTGCAATGGAACTTCGAGCGACATGTATGAAGCAAGAAAACCAGAACGAGCAGACGGGGCCCCCCGCCTAATGTAACAGCATGCGTTTAGCCTGATCATTTGGGGAGAGCTTGTCGAGCTGCAAAAACAGGAATCCCCCGCCACCCCGGCGGGGCCCTCTTTCTTACGAAGTGAGGTGCGTTTGCTTGGAAGAGTTTTCGTGGTTTCCTGTCAGTCCGTCTGTCCAGTGTTGTCTGGAGAGGAAGGGCAAGGGGGAAACACCTACAACATGTAATGTGGGATGAGGGCCTAAATTTCCCTTGCCCCTCGTGCCCACCACGCCACCCTCCACCTCTCAAATAGTTCCGCCGCTGACCTTCTCATAGAAAGGATGTGCTGCAGTACCCAACAGTGCCTCCCATTCGACTTTTCTTTACCGTGATGGTAATTTGGGCGGGGGAGGATGAGTCCGATAGCAGATGATGATGAGTCTGATGGCAGAGTCTAGGCCGGAAAGGAAAGAAGACGTCACACTTGCTTTTGTCCGCGTGCCGTTGGGCATGGAATGTTCACTGTTCGGGCTGGCGTTGTGGAAGAGTGAAGGGGGAAGTTGGAGAGCTGGACACAAAGGCCCAGGGCCCATTCCTGCCTAGTGGCCGCGCACCCTCGCACGCGCTCGACGGAAAAAGTAGGTCAGACTGGCCGCCGAACTTTACAGAAAGAAGTAGAAAAAGATGACTCAGAGGCGACAGACGGCGCTTAACTTTGCCCGTGCTAGGAGTCACCCTCTCCCCTTCGTTCTCACCCTCGGCATCGACGGGGCGAAAGAAAAATCGAGAACCTCCCAGAACAGACGATTGCTCCTAGCCAATAGGAAGACGAGACCCGAACGGGAGAAGAAGTGAGCTTGTACGGAGAAGGAGGGAATTGGTACAAGGAAATCTATGCGTATGTGAGCGCCTGCTTTGGCGCTAGTAACAGACAGACGCGGCGCGCGTCTATAAAAGTTGATCGCAGGCTGCGATTCAGCCCCGAGCCGCCGGTTAAGCTTGCATAAGCTCGCCCGCTGAGGAGCTCCGGGGAGACGCACCACTCTCGGCCAGCCACGGACCATCCAGGCAGCGTGCGCCAGTCATCCGGACGGCCACCGCTGGACACCTGTGGTCACGTCGGACTGATGTAGTTCCCGGTGAACAATTAACATCCATTCATTCGAAAATGCTCGGTCGGAAGCATCAAAGTGGTGCGTCTAAACGAAAGACGAAGTTAGAAAGAGAAGAGCGTGAAAAGATGCTACCAAAGATGACAACGTACCTACTGAATGCAGCTTCCGCGGAGCAGTACGATCGCTCTACTCAGAGTCCGTGTCAGACTCCCAATAGTACCGACTGTGCTTCTGTGGAGGAGTTGCCAACTACATCACCACGGTTTCCTGGCAAGAAGCAAGGTTTGACTCATCTTGATTGTCTGGATCCTGTGAAAACGGTGCCGACCTCTGTGGTTCATATTTGTGAGCAACCGATGCTAACCGAGCCCTGTCCTGTTCCCGAGTCAGCAGCGTCTATGCTACTCGGCCGGGCCCCTGCCACAGGGCTTCAGCTGTCCGGTCCGCCACGCCCGTTTTCTACTACTGCTGAACAACAGGTGTCAAACCTCCCCAATGAGCCTCCTTCTACTGACGAGCGCCAGGAAACAACACTCCAGGAACCGACTCACTTGTTTCGTGTTAGTTTGGCTTCAAATAATCATGTTGCCATCCACAAAATGTGCCTCGAGAGGACGAATGAGACGGCTTCTCGTTGCGGCAACAGAGAAGTACAGACGCCCCCGCAGGAAGAGGTACGTTGCGAGATTCTCTGAAGTTACCCTGCTAAGTGGCCGGACGTTATTGCTAGCAGCGTTCGGAGTGTATGCCTTGAGAAAGGGCCATTGTATTTTCAAAATCGGGTAGAAAATTTTCGTCTTCCGAAAGGCACTACAAAACTCAGAAACGCTATATGTCACCTCATCTTTTCGTACGAAAGGCTTTTCGTACGAGCGACACTGGTTAATGCACTCGGAGTCTAAAGGCTCCGTTTACTGTTTCAAGTGCAAACTATTTTCGATTTCAAGCAACCCTAGTGCTTTCACCACGCACGTCTTTTCTGATTGGCAAAGAGCAGAAGAAAATGTTAGCGCACATGAAAATAGCGTCAAGCACCGGAACTACGTGGCAACATGGCTCGCCCGCTCTAACTCGAGCAGCACAACTGACAAGGAACAAGTTAAGCATCTTGTCACTGAGACCGCTTACTGGGCAGAGGTGTTGAAGCGCGTAGTCGTTGTAGTTAAGCTTCTAGTTGAGCGCCACCTAGCGTTTAGGGGCAGTGAGGAGTTTTTTGGTTCACCGAGAAATGACAATTATATGGGAGTGCTTGAGGTCATTGCCATGTTTCATCCCTTTCTAGAGGGGCACATCAAACGCTACCGGAAAAAAGGAAAAGGTCACCCTCGTATCTGTCAAAAACCACTTGTGATGAATTTATCGAGCATATGGCAAAGGCTGTCAAGGAACGTACGTCTCGTTGACGAAGTGAAACGCGCAAACTACTTCTCTTTAATTGTTGATTCGACTCGAGACCTTACTCATGTTGATCAGCTGTCAGTTGTTTTACGATACTATTTAAATGGGAAAGTGTACGAACGCTTTCTTATATTTGATCCAATTGAATCGCATACAGGCTTGTATCTTTTCGATACCGTGATGTCCCTCTTGACGACCAATGGTATCTCAATTGATGATTGTAGGGGACAAGCTTATGATAATGCGAGTAATGTGTCAGGAAAATACAAAGGACTGCAAGCTCAAATCAAACACCTGAACGAATTGGCAGTCTGCGTCCCGTGTGCTGGCCATTCACTGAACTTAGTTAGCGCGTGTAGCTTTGACAGTTGCCTTGAGGCAGTCAAATTTTTCACTGTAATTCAGAGACTGTATGTGTTCTTTGCTGCCTCACCTAAGCGATGGAGGTATCTTTTGGACAGCAAAACTGGCCTGCAGCTTGTTTTGAAAAGTCTTTCTGAGACCAGGTGGTCAGGACACGCTGAATCATGTAAGGCCATTCTGAAAAATTTCAATGCATTCTTGTGTTGCCTTGAAGCTATATAAAAGAACGAGGACGAAAACGGTGACACTAGGAACGAAGCGCACTCTCTCTTCAAGAAAATGACAAAACTAGACTGCATCAATGGCGATTTTCTGGAGTGAAATCTTGGAGCGCTTTGACAAAACGAGCGTAGGACTTCAGAAACCAGGCCTACACATTTCAACTGCTGTAGACCAGCTGAGCTCTCTAGAAGGCTTTGTTCTTTGTGACCTCTCTTTGATAGCTTCGAAGAGAGAGCACGCACGCTAAGTACCAATCAATGTTGTCACGATGAGGGCAAACGCATCGTTTTGAGTAAGCAGCCGGACGGAAAAAACGATAGTGCGCTACAAGGTAGAAAAAAGTTTATCGTTGAGACCTACAATGGTGAACTTGCCAGTCTAGGCTCTGCTTTGCGAGTGCGAAAGGCAGCCTACACTGAACTCTGCGAGTGGTTCGGATTCTTAAAATTGCTGACTGAAGTTGGGAGCGAGGCCTCTCTGGCACAGCAGGCTGAGAAGTTCGTGAAAACCTACAAAAATGATTTGGAGCCAGCATTTTACGCTGAAATCGTTCAGTTTGCGAACTGTGAAAACCTACAAAAATGATTTGGAGCCAGCATCTTCCGCTGAAATTGTTCAGTTTGCGAACTTTCTGCAGAACTCTGTGTGCCAGGAGGCGAGTCACCTGGAAATAATGAAATTGCTGCACGAAAGAAAGCTTATTGATGTGTTTCCGAACCTTTCCATTGCTTTGCGAATGTACTTAAGCATACCCGGGCAACCTGTGAGACCGAACGATCATTTCGCCTTCGTTCGAGTCTCCTTGACGACAAGGTGAACTCGCTTGTCATCATGTCCACTGAAAGTGACCTCCTCCGCGATCTACCCTTCGAACAGACTATATCTGATTCCCCCGAAGTTAAGGCACGAAAGATGCCATTTTAAAGGAGGACTGTTTGCGCTATACATGAATACTTCTAATAAATTCGTTGTGTCGCCTCCCAGCCTCCACGTTGCCAATGAAACGCTGAAGAGTGTAATTCAAGATATGCAAATCTTCGTTGTTCGTCTCTTGTATGTTCTTGTGATATTTAGCGTGCTCATAAAGAACTGCATTTTTGTTGTTTTTGATAGTGTCACGTTAATTTGGTGTCGTCCTTGCTTGTCTTACCTATAACGAAAATATTTTCAAATAATGTTTTGTAATTACAGTGGGCAATTTTCATCTGTATTCTAGTGCATTTTTATGTTCTTTGTATTGCCTTAAGTATTATATATATATATGTGTTGCATATTTATAGAGTAACGTGTATAATGATAACTGCAGTCTGATGCTTGAATTTTAATAAAGAATGTTTTGGATACAACCATGCGGCTCCTCACGGGATTAAACTTAGTAATGCAAACAAAGCCTACCTTTAAAAGGATCGACATCTGAGCTGTGTTGTCTTTTCTACGTTCTTGTTTGTCTTGAGCGCACTAAACTTCTCCTTAAAGCCTAGCTATTGCTAAAAACAGAATGCAGATTAATCACAAAGTGAACATATGTGTCGGTGCTTACACCAACAGATATGTTCGCGTTTCAGCACATATGCTCGCGTTTCAACACATAGCACGCGTTTCAAGCAAGTTTTGTTGTTTTCTTTAGAATAGTGACAATAATAATAATCCCGTTGATCGCACTTCGTTCCTTTTAATTTGGTGGAATTAAAATGAAACATGGCATATTTCCAGTCGCGTAGCAGGCGACAGGGGGGTGCGGCTCAGTATAGGGAAAAGGGGCCTGCATGCGCATTAGCCTAGGGCCCCCATTTTTCTTAATCCGGCCCTCCCAGCCGAGACTGCTCGTGGCGCAGCTAAGTGCGGCCGCGCCGCCCTATCCTGGAGGTAATTTGCGCTGGGTTAGCGGGCTAACCGCCCTGAGGTAGCTGATGGCTTCGCATGCGTTGTGTTTTCGTGCGCCTAGGTTGAGTTGAAGCGAGACGCTGAACGAAGGGGAATCCGCTTGCCCCTGCTCCCACTCGTCATCACACTAGCATTGTTACGTGCACTATTCCTGCAAAGTCGCCATTACTAATGCACGGCGGCAGTTATCTCAAGTACTGCGGGGCACCAAACATGCCTCTGCGTATTCAAACTGCGAGGGAAGGTCTCGAGAGCAATGCTAACGTTGCATCTCTTTCGCCTGCGACGACACTGCAAGCGTTCTTACTTTATTCGCATTTTCTCTGAGACGTTAACAGATGCAGCGACACGTCTGATCTAATAATGTACCGCTTCTCACACGAGTTTGACATCCTATACGCGACGTTACTAATACAGTCGACGAGCTTCAGCTTGTGTCTTTTATGGCAACGGCTACGAAGCCTGCAAAACGCAGTTGTGCTCGGCCATCAGCCATGGCACTCGCATTTGAAAATCTTTCGAACAAGAGTATGGACCGGCAAGCATGCTGTTTCGGCGACAAATGTCTCCGCTGGTTTTGGAATTAAGTGACATTGGGCCAACTCTGATGGCGCCTATTCAGATACGCGTAAAACGCAGAAACGATTTGACGAAGTAACCCCTGGAGCAATTTGAATGAAATGTTTATATTTGAGACAGAGAACGCTAAATGCCAGTGGCTGCTTGAATTTCTGGCAAAATAATTTCAAAGTAATAATACGTTTAAAAAAAATAGAATCGCATAGTTTACAAATGAGTAGAAGCCCGAGCTAAAACTTGCCCTTCAAAAGCAGCTTTAGCTCCGGGGCTACTAACTAATTACACGGGAAAGGATAAATAGTTTTTATCGGCAACCACTGAAGCAAACTTGTTGAAGTTTGTTGAATATTAAAAAAGAAAAAGTTAAAGCGCAGTGAATGCTGCAAGCAACATTTTATTGAGGTCCTGAATGCTTTCATAAAAATGGTTGCAAGTCGCAAATATTAAAAAAAAAACAATAACGATACTATCAGGTTTACAACTCTGTTTCTCAGGAATTTAAAGCGATATTACAGTTTCGTCAACTAAACCTAATATCAGATCTAAAGAGGACAACGAAATCTATTATACATGACTCCTAAATAAATGTCTAAAATGAGAGTAGGGCATAATACTTCTATAAATTGCAAGAAAACCATGTAAGATGTAAACTATTATAATAAATTGACCGTTTCGTATGCTCTAACGGATGCATGTTATAGAACGATACCTCTCCTTTGTACAGAGTTGCGGATTTCTAATGTTCATTTTGTAAGCATACTGATTTGCGGAAACTTTTGTAAAACAAACCAGGTACTATACCAAGATTGGCCTTCAAACAGTCACTTGAATTACCTAGCTACCTCAAGTTCAACAAATTTCATTAGAATCGGTCAAGCGGTTATCTCAGAAAAGCATTTCTGCGTTTTACATGTACTTCAATAGGCGTCATTGGAGCTGGGGTGGAGCTAAAGCTTCCTCTTAAGCGCATATTTTTTAGCAAATATCAACAAAACAGGCTCTGTTCTCTTGGCTACTTTGAATGTTTTAAAAGCGTTTAGATAGGGTACCGATTACCTAATGGTAATTAATAGTAAGTTCGACAAGATGCCACCACGTGTTCTAAGTACCCTGTCCGTTTTTCAAGGAATCATAGTACCAATGTTTTTTTGTTAACCGATGTCTTACCGATAAATGATGCTATTAGGTTTTTAGATGGCTCTTTCTTTTATCTTTTGCGCCATATCTCTAGACCATTGGTTGCCGTTATGCTCTTGCTCTGCCACTTTCGTCCGATGAACCATGTTGTAGTGTGAGCTAGTTAAAACCCTGTTTTAGATCGCGGCTACCACGCACGCTGGGCGCGTGGGGTGCGCTCGCTTCGAAGGTTCGAAATGTACTGAAAGTATATTGCACCACAAGTTTGAAGCGCTGCAAACTGCCGGATGTGCTCCGGAACACTAAGCAAAATTTCACATTTTCATTTGCGCAGCTAGACCACTAAATAATAATTAACTGAATATTTTCGCTAATTAGGTATCTAAACATATCACAAATGAGATTTGCCATCTTTGAGATACATTTCTGCTGGTAAAGCACAGTTGGGCCCCGTCTTGTTATCGGCCAGACTGTTCCTATTTTTTTTAATGATATCAAATATTTTGGACACCTTGTAAACGCTGGAACAAATTTATTCTTTGGTAAAGCTGTTTGAAAGGCACTGTCGGTGACGGCAAATAATAAGTACTTGCCGTAGAAGAGCCGAAATACATTTTACAAGACAAATCCACTCGTCATCATTGTTTGCGTAGAAACTGAAGTCCCACCTTACATAGGAAGCAGTGGCGCAATTATTCATCGTTTGCCGCACACGTGAAGGGCTCCGACTCGAGCGCGCGTGGCCGTACACATTACGCGAATAAACGTTTCGCGATCGCGCTACGCTGCAGCGATATTTTCGCGCATTTATCGGTTCATACACGAGGACACGGCGATTTCCACGGCAGGAGCGCGAGTCATACGCGAAACGCGACGAGCAATCCAAATTCGTCCCGCTCACCGCTGCTTCTCCCCTTCGTCGAGCAGGCACTGGGGCGCTCGCGTCACGTACAGGTGCGGCTTGTACCCGCACATGCGGCGAAGTAGCCGCCACACGTTGGTCTCTGCAAAGCACAGCACCGCCAGGCAGAGCAGTCCCGCGAGCAAGAGGCTGGCCACCTCGGGCCACACCGAGTGCGGGTTCCACGTGAGCAGGTGGGCGTGAGGCAGCACGCATTTCTGGACGTTGCGCAAACATGCCAGCCGAACGTTGCAGCAGCGCACCAGGAACCAGTACCGTCGCACTAGGTGCGTCGGTGACTCGGTGGCGTTCAGGATGCGACAGGCCTGGAATGGGAGTCCCGCGTTTCGCGCAACTTCTGCCGATGGTGTAAGCCGCTAAGCCTTCTCGCCCGTCATGTCGCGCGCGCTTCGATAAAAAGACTGCAAACCCGTGGTGGCGTCATCTATTGTGACTGAATTTTTCGCACCGCATTCCACTTTCAATCTAAAAGAAAACGCCGCGCTGCCAAATGGAATCTCCTTGCTGGTATTGGTTGTCTAAGACATTAAGACTAGGAGACAGCTAGCAGAGCAGAGTTGCACAGTGATGCGCGGGAGAGCGCCAAGTTCGCATGCACCCGCAATTACGCCGACGGCTGCTTGCAGCTGGGTCGGGCATAGCATATCGCCATCTCGGCGGCGAGGGATGGCGCCTGTCATATGTTCGCTGCACAAAAGTGGTCGAAGTGGTTACGCCACTAACGTGCTACAGCGCTACTTAAAATATATAGACTGACACGCCATCGAAGGAATGGTATATGCTATATTTACTGCACTCAATCACCAGGCTACCTGTTCAGCGAGTGATGAGACCTTGCAGGAGCTCTGCGATTTGAAGCGCTTGAAAGCACTGAGTGGGATGCACTCGAGATAATAAAGCGATGCTCAGATTGAAGGGAAAGAACGAAGCAGGGAAAAAATTGAAAGAATCGTAGTCGTAATAGGCATACGTAACTGTAAATATATATAGATAGGTTTCAATGACGATATAAATATCAAGAAGAGACAGTCAAAATGCTGGACTGACCTGCATGTATCATCATCATCATCAGTCTATTTATGTTCACTGCAGGACGAAGGCCTCTTCCTGCAATCTCTAATTACAGCTGTCCTGCGCCAACCGATTACAACCTTGCGCTTGTTAAATTCCCTAATTTCATCACCCAACTTAGTTTTCTGCCGTCCTCGACTGCACTTATCTTCTCTTGGCACCCATTCTCCAACTCTAATGGTCTACTGGGTATGCATACTGCGTATTACATGATCTGCCCTGCTCTATTTTTCTCTCTGAATGTCAATTAGAACATCGGCTATCCTCGTTTGCTCTCCGATCCACACCGCCCTCTTAGTGTCTCTTAACGTTACGCCTAATATTTTTCGTTCCGTCGCTCTTTGCCCCGGAACGAACGAACTTTACCTCGAGCTTCTTTTTCGTGAATGTATAGAATACCTCATTAGCCCTGCCCCCCCACCCCCCGGTTTCGAATGTGACGCCAATAAAAATCAGCATATTCAGCACAGTTGCAGGATGGCCAGACAGGCAAGAAAAATGTTCATTTATAATTATTTCGGGTCGGCGTGAGACGCATCTAAGGTGACGCGAATAGTGTGAAAGAGCCATGTTGCGCCTTGCTGTTTCGCTTCCAATGTGCGGAATGTGTGGCGCCTATGCATAACGACAGGCCCCGTCCCATGCGAGCACGCAGCGCAGAAACGCGGCACGTCTACATCATGTACTAGCATGGTGAAAACTGTCATGCATGAGTCCAGAGTCATTTAGGCTTCGCTGGTGCCCCTCTGTCGGATCAATTAGCGCTTAGGTAATCGCGAAATATGTCAGGCTAAAGCGTCCTGATAATTATTCGTGTTTACGAGCTTTCCTTGTCGTTGAAGTTGTCACACTTAACGCGCAGCGCGCCAAACCTCGCGTGACTGCAGTTGCAAGCGTTTTCGTATATACAGAAGTAATTTACATATAAGTGACATTCGGAAGCAGGTTGCGGACATGTCTACCGCAGAACGACCCACAATCCATCGCAGTCCTCGCTAATTTTTGTTGAGGTGGACTGACTAAGAAAACTGTAAGGTGTGAAGTAAGCAAAAGAACAGGCAGACACAAACACGGAGAAGCAAAAGGACAAGCTGACACAGACTTGTCCTTACGCTCTATACTGAGAAGCAGGCATTATACCAAATGTCTCGCAGACCTTACTGACGAACAGCAAAGCGAGGAACATATAGTGCGTATGAAGTGCGAAGTGTAAGAGACATATACCTTATTATAGTCTGCCCCTGCTCATACACCAGTGCCGCTGTAAACAATTTTTCACAGGTATAGACACATCATACCTTCAGCACAATGCGTTGGCGGGCTAGTTGGTGCGAATCGATAAATACTTTGTTTAGCGCAAAACAATAGACAAAAAAAGACGACAGGACAAAGCGCAAGTTATCGCAAAGGGTCATACCTTATCGCCAAAGATGTCAGATATCCAGGGAGGCAACTTAAGACTCTCATAATTGTAACCTGGGTGCTAAGCACTTCCGCAAGATATCTCTTCATTTGCAGAACAATTAGCTACCGCACCCACATATGAAATTAATTTTTGTCGCTTTTGCTTGTGCTGGCCATAATTGTTTGTGTCAGCTCTACATTATATGCGTGGCATTGCTGTGCGACAAAGCTCGACCGGAAATCAAAGATCAGTTAGTTTGCTACCAATTTTCTAGGTCGATGAGACCATGTGAGCACTATCAATGAGATCATTATCAGTAAGAGCACTAGTATCTACGTCAACTGTTCTGATTCTGCCGACTGCATCCATGCATATGAAATTATTCTAATCTCATTAGACTACCGATTTAACAGTCTTACTAAACTGCATTCTCTGTCTCCTAGCGCACATTTCGTTATTCTAATGGACCACCAGTCACCTGCTCTAAGTGTTACTTGATTTTCAAACTCCAGTTCTTCTCCTTGAGCTCACCTAATTTACATACCACCTACAAATTTTCCGAAATGGCGCTTCCGTCTTTTTTTTTCTTTATTGCCTGGCTTTGGTACACAACTTTTGACAACAGACAACAATCCCCATAACGCAACACAAAGCATAATGAAGATTTGCTGAATGTGTATTCAACCAGCATCGTGCCGGCAGCGCATCTTTATCAACATGGTATCCTGCCATTCTGGCGCGCCAAATACAGTGGAGGCCTAAGAGCATAAATAAATCAAAAGGTACCCCATCCTCATTATCTATGCCTAAGTAACGAATACCACACGGGTCTAATAAAAACCTTTCTTTATTGTCCTCTGTAATACATCCCAGAAAAACACGCGTTCCCAACAGCTTAAATAAACATGATCTATTGTCTCTGCCTGCTTGCAAATTAAACAGTTCGTTCCCCACGGTGAATATACTCCCTTTCATCCAAAAAATTCTTAATTGCTAATGTTCCGGTGTGCAATTTAAAAAAAAAGAAGATTCTTGTTCCTGGCGGAACCTGTTTTTCTCCACATCTCATCGTTGCGCTACTTACTCTCTATTTTGCTCTACCAGAGCGGTGCATGTATAGCTTTTCTGTCGCTTTTTCTATTGGTGTTATACAACATATACGTTTCCTTTGCGGGTATAATAAGCTTGCTAAAGACGGACCTCGCACTGTCCTTTTTCGCGACATTTCTCGCCCTATAGTCGGCCCAGAAAACGTAAGACACGTTTCCCAGTCGCCAAAAAATTCAAATTGGCTATCATGGCCGGCCCTCACGGAGCCAACAAGCGGCAGCGAGGTGGCAATCTTCCTGGGCATTTGCCCCTGAACGGCAGATGCTATATATATATATATATATATATATATATATACAGGGTGTCCCAGCTAATTTGGACCAAGATTTTAAACCTACCGACGAGCTTTAGATAAATCGTACCGACTGCATAGTAGCCGTAGTCGTATGTACTTACGGCCAGCATTTTTTTTATCACGAAGTATTACTTCATTATTTACTTTTAATTAGTGACCTTTTTAATTATTGCTTGAATAGCAAACATCAATTACAAAGTTGTAGGGCACCTTAAATAACCTCCGAATCAAGCATTTATTTCGTGCTGGAGTGGTCTTCGTTGTTCTTGCGAAGAAAAACAAAAGCTCGCGAAACACGCGAAATACGAAATAGACGCGCCCTCGCACGCCGCTAATCAAGCGCCTACAAGCAATCATTGCAAGATAAACGGCTGCATTCTCTTATCGCCGCATCGTACAAGGCTCCGCAACACCTATCAATGCGCGAGCGGCGTGTTCTCTTGATGCCGCGACCATCACACAGCGTGGCGCCCTGTATCGAGCTGCCGGCGCTAGGAAAGCCGTGTATCCGTGGCTATTCGCTTGGGAGCGCTGGAGTAGAGGCGCGCGAGCGCGTATCTATTTCGTATTTTGGATGTTTCGCGCACTTTTGTTTTTTCTCGGAAATACCAACGAGGCAGAGCTGCAGCGCTAACCAAATACTTGATTCGGAGGTTATTTGAGGTGGCCTACAACTTTGTAACTGATATGTTTGCGATTGAAGCAATAATTAATACGTTGACAAATTAAAAGTAATTAATTAAGTAATACTTCGTGATGAAGAAACTACTGACCGTAAGTACATACGGCTACGGCTACTATGCAGGCGGTACGATTTCTCTAGAGCTCCTGGGTGTCTTAAAATCTTGGTCCAAGTTAGCTGGAACACCCTGTGTGTGTGTGTATATATATATATGCGTATATATATATACATATATATATATATATATATATATATATATATATGGCCGTGCGCCACTGATTGGCTCGCCGGGTACCAGTGGCCGTTGTCGCTTAGCGACCACTGCCACCGCGGGCAGGAGGTGGCGCGCGCGATCACCTGCATGAAGTCCGCGACGTTGTCCATGTGGCAGAGTTCGTTGAGCGACGTCAGCCACATGGCTCGGCCTAGACCCCACGATATTGAGACAGTGGGCAGCATGCGGGCGATGGTGGTGATGAGCTCGAGAACGCGCCGGCTGAGCGACTCCTCCTCGCTCATGTAGAACGACAGGTGAAGCCGAATCAAGTATAACACAGCCAGGACGCCTGTGTCGCAGGAAGACATACGAATTCTGCTGAAGTTCACATCAAGATGAGATTGCACGTGTTCATTAGTGGTCGAATATCGGGTGTCTACAGAGCCTAAGTTTCAACAACGGAATTACCTTCGAGCAAAGTAGCTGGTCATGGATAACGTGGCGATTTCTTCACGTCGATTCTTGTACCATGGCTTTGGAAATTGAGCGAGCATGGCGCGTGATCTCGGAGGCTATGCTATGAATATTCTATCATCTACCGTTCACAATAAGCCGATCGTGGTGATAACGCAAATGACGGGCAGCTCTAACCAGAGACGAAGGGTGAAAAGTAAGTCAAATGTAATCGAATAAATATATTATCACGACCCTGCTCGCTTGTCAGCGTTTATCTATATATATATCCTAATGTCCTCACCGAAAAAATGACGGTGGAGGTGTGCTACTTAAACACTGCGAAAATTCGAAATTGTCGCTTTTGGTGAACGTTGTCGAAACGTTGACTCCATGGACAACACTTGTGGCACCACAGTAGATGATGTGATCGGTGCCTTACAGTCGTGCATCCAAGAGACCAATGGTGACGCGAAATTGTTTTGTATCCGCAGCCTCGGCGAGCAGGCTGAAGTCAAGTGGTACACCCTGTAAGCTTTTGTTCAACCAATGAAATTTGTTGACCACCTTGTTTAGCTATGATAGAGGAAATAGGTTTTGGTTGATACCGTCTTGTCTGTATATTTGCTTAAGATGGCACATATGCAGCTGCTGTGTCCACTGCCTATGTAGGCACTTTACGAAGATCCGTATAGCTAGGCTTACACTCTGAATATGCGTTTTGTTTCGAGTGGAGGATGTCTACAATCAAAAGAAAGCAAACAAAACAGACACGTAGCGACGGCATATTATTATTTTGCAACCCACCTCCTTTTCATTTTATAAAGTTTGATATCTTCGCGGAGGCACAGCCGTCACAATTAAAATGAAGGGCGTGGCATTCAAAATCTAGCAGACAGCATGCCCGCCAATATTACTAGGTATTCTTTTTAAGGAGATGGAAATGCCGACGACTTGTCGACACAAAATTTAAGTATTTGACGCCCCTCTTCGGGTGCGTGTTTCAAGAACGGTAATCCGGGCCTTAAGTTCTTCTTCCTATTGTGAAAATTCCTTAGTCAAAGAAAGACAAGTAGACTTTCCTTTGTTTTCGTATATTTCATGAATATGTGAATACAGCAGTAATTCAATACTGAAATCGCGTGAAGAAGGTGCCGACGCCGGTGTCAATCCTCGTTCTTTTTCAATTATCTATTAGTTTGCTGTAGAATATACGTTATAGATGCTGTGAATGTTACACATGCTATTTGTTGAATGCACTATGACAATGGTGATGCAATCGCTAAGAGGAATTTCTTGTATCCAACATTTCCTTCGTTACTAGCGGTGACCAATCATCCAGACTACATTAGGAGGTAAGGATGGATAGTTGGGCGTGTTGGCTAGGCATGATCTGAAGTGAAGGCACGACAACGACGACAACGACCACGTCGTTGTCGCGCCTTCACTTCAGTTCATTAGGTGCATTCGGAGACGTCAGTCGGCCGTCTACAGAACCCTCATTTACGAGCGTCGGTGCAATCTTGCAGGACGTGGTGAGGCAACAAAGCTTCGCCTTGTCGCCGCATGGGGACGCTCTTCTACAACGGTAAAGGAAAACTGGGCAGAGTTTGAGGAGCAGTTAAATAGAGAACTATTAGGGGAGTATGCGGCTACAGAAACGCACCTTAGAGACTCGGAAGAGCCGCCAGTGATTGAGAATTATGTTTGGGAAGGGTGCGACAGAACTAAGTCGGAAAGAAAGGGAGGGGGGTCGGAATGCTCATCCATCAGGGAGCCAAATGGAAAAGAGTAAATTCAGAATTTCAAGAGCATCTTTGGTTATCAGGTACAATGAGTGCGAAGAAAACTTGGCTGGGCGTTACGTATTTGTGAACCGGAACTGATTACACAAAGAAGAATAAAGAGAGAGAGAGAGAAAATGATAAATGAAAGGTAGGGAGGTTAACCAGGACTGAGCCCGGTTGGCTACCCTACACTGGGGAAAGAGAAAGGGGGACGGAAAGATAAAAAAAGAGAGAAAGTCCACTGGAGATATCAGTCGGTCATTCAGTCCGGATCACCGACGCTGACTCAATCCGGTCGCTTTCAAATATCGCAGCAGCGCTTTTGTGGCCTTTTGTAGCTGTGATATGCGAGGCCATGATCCCAAGATCTTGTTCAAGAGTTCGTGGAATGCGTAAGTGCTGATATTAAAGGTTTCGGGAATGATGCCGAAATTATCCTATTAGGTGACATGAATGCCACATACAGGATTTAGATGGCTATACCGACAACAACGGTAAGTCAATGCTAGACCTTTGTGAGCAACATAACCTCGTTATCGTGAATACCGGGGCTAAGTGTGAAGGGCAGATCACGTGGGAAGTGGGAAACCGGCAGTCGGCCGTCCCTCCGTCCGTCCGTCCGTCCGTCCGTCCGTCCATCCATCCATCCATCCATCCATCCATCCATCCATCCATCCATCCATCCATCCATCCATCCATCCATCCATCCATCCAACCATCCAACCATCCAACCATCCAACCATCCATCCTTTCAACTTATGCCGACGGAAGCGGTCGTGCCTTCTCAATGGAGCTGCAGAATTTCTCCTCTTTGTTAGGTAGAAGTAACTAGCGGATGACTTTTTCTAGAAGAAATACGTGAATGTACAATTGAGCGTGGTTGCATGATATTCGCAAAAGATATAAAAGCGCCTCAAAGAGATTATGCAACCATGTAAGGGCATTACCTAATAGCACGAACTGAAAACTTGTAAACATTTACGGAGGATGACGATGAGAACATCTTTGTAGAAGACGATGCACTGCGCTAAAGAAGAGACGTTATTAGTAAAAAATTCGGCAATGGAAAAGTGTAGTCCCGACTGCAACAGATCCGGCAAGCCAAAGAGCACGTAATTTAATGTCGAAAACTTTACCTGCAAATAAGCAGCAGAAAATGTTAGGAATAACATGGCAGCAGGAGCAGATGAAATCCCAAAAAACTGGTCAAACAGCTGGGTCCAAATGTCAAAGCACAGCTGACTATTGCGATGGAGCAAATCATTATAGCAAACGCAATTCCGGTTGGATGAGTGAAGGCACAATGAGCCTTGTTTATAATAGCAAAGATGATCAGGATAATACGAGCTTGTACAGGCCGATTACAGCAACGTCGATGATATACAAAATTGCAATGCAAGCCATAAATGAATAGCTGTCAAAGTGAGTGGAAAAAGGTGATATAGTCCGGGAACTTTAGAATTTGTTCTGACAATGCAGGCGCTTAGATGTTATACTCATATGTGCTAAGTCCATAAGGATTCGACTTGATCAGAATAGAGCTTTATAGAAATAATTTCTATGTACAGACAGCGTAAGCGTAGGTAGAATATTCTCAAACCCGAGGGCATAGTCGAGTATTTAGTGGAGCTGCCGACGGTCACACCGTCTGTCCGAGGTAACGTTAGCCAAGGTCTTTAACGAAAAAAAGAAAAGAATTCAGAAAACATGGTGCAAGATACGATTTTAAAGCTTACGGAGTTCGGTAGTCAGAGGTTGTATGACCGCACATCGCATGTTATAATATCACGTCTTGCATCACTTCTTCTAAATTAGTGTTTTTCGTTGAATAGCCTAGGTAACGTATATATATATATATATATATATATATATATATATATATATATATATATTGAAAGGAAGCAGACGCGCCCCTGTGTATGTGCCGTCTGAAGAGGAAGACGGACGGCCGTGCCGTCATCTCGAGCGACCCCCGTGCTTCGGACAGCCCTTGCAGTGCCTTGATTTACCTAGCGTTCCACAACGTCGTGAACGAGAATAAACCTCATCGCATTTCGTGGAGGTTGCTGAGATCCTTCGCCTCGTCCTGGAGCTCCGCACTCGAACTCTGCCAACAAGATCGCCTTGCACTATGCCTGATCCCGCCACCTCGTTGCCTGCACCACCGGCTGCCACTGTCATCTGCGCCGGCGTCCCTCGTCAACGCGACCCACCCATTTTCAATGGGACCGCCGAACACGACGTGGAAGACTGGCTCTCGTCGTGCGAACGTGTAAGTGCCCATAACAAATGGATGACCAGTCTAAGCTGACCCACGTGCCGTTCTACCTCGCCGACGTAGCCAAACTTTGGTTCTTCAACCACGAATCAGACTTTACAAGCTGGTCCGCGTTTAAAACTCTGTTTGCTGAAGTGTTTAATCGCCCAGCTGTGCGTAAGCTACGCGCTGAACAGCGTCTACGCCAGCGCGCATGGCAGCCTGGAGAGACATTCCCCAGCTACATCGAGGATGTTCTCGATTTGTACAAGCGGGTAAATCCCAGCATGTCAGAGGATGACAAGATCAAACACATCCTCAAGTGCATCGAGGACAGCGCATTCCAGATGTTGCTGGCCCAAAGCCCAACTAGCGTATCCGTCCTCATTAACCTCTGCCAGAGCTTTGACGAGCTGCGCCGCCAACGTTCCATCGCCCGCCAGAACATTCAGCACGCCGATTCCGTCTCGAGCATCGCGGTTTCTACCGACATAACCAACTCGACCCTCTCGCAGCATATCAAAGATTTTATCCGTGAAGAGGTGGCCAGACAGCTCTCGCTGCTGCCTCGCAGTGACGCACCTACGGCAGCTTTGCCTCCAACGCTGCAGGAAGCCATCCGAAATCAGATATCTGAAGCGGTTCCTGCAGCTCCTACAACCCCCCCCCCCCCCCACCCTACCCTATGAGTGTGGCGCTGGCCCACACCAACTTTGCCAATCACCCTACGTTGCTGCCGCTCAGTTATGCAGCCGTGGTTGCACGGCCACCTGCTCAGACAGCTTCCTTTTCATCGCCGATGCACCCGGCTTCATTTCCAGTTGCCCGACCGTCACCACACTTTTTTCGTTCCACCGAGACATGGCGCACTCAAGACAACCGGCCTATCTGCTTCGCCTGCGGCATTGCTGGCCATGTGGCGCGCTTCTGTCGCCACCGCGCCTGAACTGCGCGTACCAGCTTTGACACGCCCAGCTACGCACCACAATACGCCGCCACGCCTCCATTATCACCGCGACACTGATCGCCGGTTGGAAACTCGGCGTTCCCCTTCGCCTCGTCGGCGTTCGATTTCGCCCCTGCGTCGTCGAGTTCCCACTGAAGAGGGAAACTGACTGCTGCAGTTCGTGAGGCAAGAACTGCAAATACATCGACGTTCTCAAGACCTCAATCTTCTCCGCAAAATTTAATTACCGTTTTTGTACAGGGAGTACCAGCAGTGGCACTAGTCGATGCCGAAGCAGCCGTTTCCGTCATTCACTAGGGCCTTTGCCGTAAGCTACGAAAAGTGACTACAGCTCGCTCTTGCCTGGTGCTCGCCACTGCCAGCGCGCAGCGAATTCACCCTTCAGCTGTATGCACGGCCCGTGTCGTCATCAACGACGTTCTGTACATAATCGAGTGTTTCGTGCTACCATCGTGCTCTCACGACCATCCTCTCACGTCATCTTTGTTGAGATTTCCTGTCACGTCATCATGCTGTCATTCACTGTTCGCGTGCAGAAGTGTCACTTTTACCACTATGTGAATCACTGCCAATCAGCTCTCCTCACTTTGCCGACAAACTCACTGTTGATGCCAACACAACCATACCTCCTGAGTCATCGATGGCTGTTGTCTTGTCGTCTGTGCCGCATCTGACGCCACCGTGGTGTTCCCACCGTCTCATGTGTTTGCTCAACGCAAGGGCATTGTTCTTCCGTTTGCCGTGCTTACTGTAACATCTGGGTCAACTGTGATGCTGGTCACCAACTACTACCAGTACCCGATCAGCCTACTGCGTGGAGAGACAGTAGGATACTTCCAAGCGGTCGACTACGTCGACAACTTCGACGTTCCTGCCGACTCCCTCCGTCACGTTGACGCCATCGCTTCGGTCTCCGGCTCATCACCTTCAGTGGGTTTTGACAAGGCCATCGACCGTGCACTTTCCCCATCTCATCGCCACCAACTTCTCGCTCTCCTTCACAAGTTTGTTTCTTCTTTCGACTGTCATCAGACGTCACTGGGCCGTGCCACCGGTGTTTCTCACATCATCGACACCGGTTCTCACTCCCCCTTGCGACAGCGCCCGTATCGTGTCTCTGCCGAAGAGCGCCGAATCATCACGGAGCAAGTGGAAGTCAAATGTAAAGTCATCCGTCCCTCTCAAAGTCCTTGGTCTTCACCTGTCGTATTGGTGAGGGAAAAAATGGCTCCATTCGCTTTTGTGTCGACTACAGACGCCTAAACAAGATAACGAGGAAAGACGTTTATCCTCTGCCTCGAATCGATGACGCTCTCGACTGTTTACAAGGCGCAGAATACTTCAGTTCCTTGGATCTGCGCTCCGGGTACTGGCAAGTTCCAATGGCCGAGCCTGACCGTCCGGAAACCGCATTCGTTACACCCGGTGGCCTCTACGAATTTAACGTCATGCCCTTCGGGTTGTGCAATGCGCGTGCTACTTTTGAGCGTATGATCGACACCATCCTTCGTGGCCACAAATGGAAGGCCTGTTTATGTTACCTCGACGACATCGTCGTCTTCTCAACCGATTTCCCGACGCGCCTCGCTCGCCTGCATGACATTCTGACCTGTCTCGCCTCTGCCGGTCTGCAGCTTAACCTCAAAAAGTGCCGCTTTGCTGCAAGCAAGCTAACCATATTGGGTCACGTTATCTCAAAAGACGGCGTCCTCCCGGAAGCTCCGCGCTGTTGCAGAGTTCCCAAGGCCCACGTCTATCAAAACCCTCAGAAGTTTTGTTGGCTTATGTTCTTATTTTCGTCGCTTCGTATGCAATTTCGCATCCATCATGGCGCCTTTGACAAGTTTACTTCCCGCCAGTAACGGCATAGCAGCATGGTCACCTGAATGTGATGCAGCATTTCAGCAGTTGCGCCACTTGCAGACCTCACCACCGATTCTTCGCCACTACTTCCCTGATGCTCCCACGGAAGTCCATACTGACGCCAGCGGAGTTGGCCTTGGCGCGGTGTTAGCCCAACGGAAAGCTGGCTATGATGAATACATCGTCGCTTATGCGAGCCGTACTCTAAAGAAAGCAGAATTAAATTACTCCGTCACAGAAAAGGAGTGTCTAGCGATCATCTGGGCACTAAGCAAGTTTCGCCCATACCTTTACGGCCGTTCTTTCGCCGTTGTTACTGACCACCATGCCCTGTGTTGGCTTTCTTCCTTGAAAGACCCGTCTGGACGCTTGGGACGTTTGGCGCTTCACTTGCAAGAGTACGCATCCGCGTCATGTACCGCTCCGGTCGAAAGCACTCCGACGCTGATGAACTCTCTGGCTCTCCACTGACGCCTGATTTGGCGTCGTTGTCAGCTTCCTCGTCCACCCTGTCACCGTTCACCATCACTGACATGCTCACAGAGCAGCGCAAGGACCCATCCCTTGCAATGTTACTTGACTACCTTGCTGCTCCGTCTGATGTCCCTTCCCCACGAGCACTGCTTCGCCAAGCAACCCACTTTTCAGTGCGGGACAACATTCTATATCGCCGAAACTACATGCCCGACGGACGCAAATGACTCCTCGCTATACCTCGTCATATGCGCTCTGACGTCTGCGCATCTTTTCACGCTGACCCCCTAAGAGCTCATGCGGGCGTCCTCAAAACTTACACAAGGTTGCGTCAGCGCTATTATTGGAGAGGCATGTACAACTTTGTGCAAAGTACATTCAGTCTTGCACTACATGCCAACAAGGCAAGACACCTACACAGCATTCCACAGGACCGTTGCAGCCGCTACCATGCCCGTCTCGTCCATTCGACCGCGTCGGCATCGACTTCTACGGCCTGTTTCCATGCAGCGGGCGTGGAAATCGGTGGATTATTGTCGCCGTAGATCACCTTACTCGCTACGCTGAGACTGCAGCACTGCCAGCAGCGACCGCCCGTGACGTTGGTTTTTTCATCCTTCACAATTTTGTTCTTCGCCACGATGCTCCCCGAGAGTTACTGATTGATAGGGACCGTGTCTTCCTGTCGGAGGGCATCCAAGCCGTCCTCGCTGAGTGCAGGATAATTCATCGCAAATCGACCGCGTACCATCCCCAAACCAACGGTCTGACCGAGCGCTTCCATCGCACACTTGGCGACATGTTGCGGATGTATATTTCATCCGACCACTCCAACTGGGACACCGTACTCCCCTTTGTTACGTTCGCGTACAACACCGCGACGCAAGCGACCACCGGCTTTTCCCCCTTTTTCCTTGTGTATGGCAGTGAGCCTTCATGCCCTTTGGACACCATATTGCCGTACCAACCTGATGCTACAGAGTATACTCCGCTTTCCGAAGTCGCCAAATATGCTGAAGATTGACGTCAGCTGGCACGTGCCCTGACTAGTGAGACTCAAGAGCGTCAAAAGACAAGACATGACCGTGCTCATCAACCACCGCACAACTTTGCTCCTGGTTCGCTTGTGTGGCTTTGGATACCAGCCCATACTCCTGGCCTTTCTTCCAAACTCCTGGCGCATTATCACGGTCCATACCGTATAATCGAGGCCACTTCACCGGTCAACTACATCGTCGAGCCGCTCACAGTGTCACCAGACCTGCGTCGTCGTGGGCGAGAGAGAGTACATGTCAACCGCCTGAAACCGTACTACGACCCGCTCATCTTCTCCGCGCCCTGAGTCGCCAGGATGGATACGCTTCGCTCCCGGGGCATTGTAATGAAGCAGACGCGCCCCTGTGTATGTGCCGTCTGAAGAGGAAGACGAAGGGCCGTGCCGTGATCGTGAGCGACCCCCGTGCTTCGGACAGCCCTTGCAGTGCCTTGATTTACCTAGCGTTCCACAACGTTGTGAACGAGAATAAACCTCATTGCAATATATATATATATATAAATATATATATACATACATATATTATGTATATATAATACGGTTTTTATGGGACTGCCGGAAAGGCACAGAACTTGCGCAAGAGGGGACTAAAGCAAGGGGTATTCCTTACTTCTCAGTTGTTGTTAACTCTTTCCATTGAGGAAATAGAAAGAAAACTGCAATACAGTAAATTAGACTCATTTATCTTTCACTCGCATCGAGCAGATGATAGAGCACGGGGTCCCTGGCGTACGTGGACAATATGGTGCTACTAGCGAACAACATTGCGCTGAATGTAGAGAAAGTTGCGAGTACTTGTTGCAATGAAGCAACATATCTAGGGCTTAGTTATGGCACAGCGAAATCGGGAATTGTATTTTTCGACGAAGAGTAATACCAATGGATCAATTACTGGAAGTCATACCAATAGCTAAGCTACATAAATACCTGGGTCTATGCACAAACGAAGGAAATGCCTACTGAAGAATCCACCAAGAGAATGTAAGAATGACGGATAAGTGTAACGGGGCAATAATGAAACTTCGAACACCTTGGTGCTACAGGCAATATTAAGTGGTGCGAGAAGCTTGCAGAGGAGTGTTGTTGCCAGCACTTTTCTTCGCAATTTCCGTTATGTGCTTAAAATTGCAGGTCATGCGATGACTCAAAGTTACCCAAAGTTAGATGTACCAGTTGGAAGCGGGGGAGTACGGTAAAAAGAAAGCTCATGGAGGAAAACAATTCCGCCAAGAAGAAAATGAGGAGATAAAATCTGCACAACACAAAGGGCAGCGCGTTTCTATTTGAAGCCCTGGCTCACTTAGGAGAGGAACATTCAGGAGCAAATAATTGCAACAGGATGAGGCATGTGTCCTCTGCAGAGGAAGCCGAAGGTTGCAAATAGAATGCAAAGATATTCACACAGCCAGGACAGTAAGGAGCGTCCACGTTTCAGAAGCGTTGGGCGTCAATGTTGATAGGCGCTTTAGCTACTCAGTTGTCGATAAATAAAAGGACGTTTAGAATATTGGCGGGAAAGAAAGCTGCGAAGTATTGAAGCCCGGATATTTATAGGCAGAGGTAACTCTACAGGTTATCGATAGGCGTGTTACTGACTAGAAAGTACAAAATTGAGATAGACAATATGAAAAACTTGAATAGATCTAGCAAAATGGGAACAGGTCAGCCAGCCTAGGAGACTATTTCCCGCAGCTTCGTTTGAAAGCTAATACCACTAAAATCATCAATCAACATCATCTGGATAAATAAAGCTTTGTCAACCAACGGAGGGCCACTGCGGCCACATGTGGTGAGCACCTGAAACCACTAACAAAAGATACGTGGCCTAACTTTCCAGGTTCGAAGACTGAAAAATTTGTAGTGTGCGCCAGGGAATCTGGATATACTGGTGGCATCTGTACTTGTAATTGGAAGATTATAGCAGAAACTACACCCCTGCAACGAAGCTGAAACTCGATGCAACTGTCCTTCGAAACGTGGCTGTCAACGCAACAGTCATTCCAAGCGTTCCTGTCGCATACACGGTCCTTCGCCCTTCTAAGCACGCGCATGAGTGCTACCAACACCTGTGAAGGCAGCCCGTAGAAGTTTAAATTTGTCTCCTTGTGCGGCTACTCCTAGCCGCTTGTTGTAGCCATGCACGTCCTTGTATTGAAAGCAGATAAAGTCTTAATTCAATTTGATTTGATTCAATAGGCGGAAGTAGAGTGCTGAGTGACTCGCAGTCTCTCAGAGGCCCGATAAGTGCACTTTCATCTAAAAAATTAATGATGAACTCAACATGTTGTGAACTGCAACTGCAATTGAAATAATGTTCGAGTAAAGCAGCCTTGTGAGTAGCTGAAGTTTTGAATGTGTTTCGAAGTCCACTCTCGGCATTATGTACATTTTGCGGGATTTTTCCTATAGACTTCTGTGCTTGTGTAGCACTGCAGCTATGTTAAGCCCAGAAATGCTTCCACGCGAGCTAGTTAGTATGACATGGCTCTATGCTGTATAGCACCACAGTTAAGGTTGCAGACAAAGGGACACCGACACATAAATGCTGAATGAACAGAAGGTCCGTCTTCGTTTCCTCTTTACACATAAGCATCATTGTGTGTGCTACTATAGAAGTGCAACAATACAGCATAGGTTCAGTGTCCCTCAACATGTTCCGTTTGTAGGAAGACTGAAATTTCTTTAAGTAAAAACCCGAAGGCAGCCTTTAAGATATTTCATTCGGAACACGTACGTAGCCGCACGCTAGTGGGCCTTGACACTAGTGTTTCAGGAGAGGGAGAACGCAAAGTGTCGCTCACCGAACACGCACTTCACAACGACCGCCAGGGAGAAGGCTCTAGAAGGTCTAGGACCGGCCAACTGTGACAAAACGTAGGCAAGCGGTATGGCTGCCCACCCGTACGCCGCAAATATCAGTACCACGGAAGCCCAGAACTCGACGCTGTCGCCGAATCCCCATATGAACACCATGGGCGACAGTAGGAGCATGTACAGCATGTACAGCACCATGTAGTCCCAGAACATGTTGGACAGCCAGTAGAGAGCGCCCGGCAATCCAGCGAGCCGCTGCAACAGCCGACCGGCACTGGCCTGGTCCGCGGCCGGAAACAGCGCGGCGGCGGCGCTGAAAACACCCAGCGAGATGGGAGCGAACGTGGCGCCGGTCAGCTTCAGCTCGACGTCCGAGAGCCACGTGAACACGTTGACGGGGCTCACGGAGGCTCCACCAGGCAGGAACTCGATCGCGGCCTCGACGCGCATGGCACTGTTGCCGCTGACATACTGCAGGGCGGCGTTCTGTAGCAGTAGCAGAGACAGGGCCTCGCACCTTCGGGTGCGAACGCTGTACCAGGAGACCAGTGCCTGCGGAATTTGCGGTAAGAGGTCACGTGACGAAAGCCGGCATACTCATCACGAATGTAGGAAATGCCGAGCACTTTCTTAGTAAGCCGTACCTCGAGCCATAACGACGCGCATCGCGTTCACAAAACATCTGAAATAACTAAGTGCCGCACGCGATTGGCCATAACCGACGCGGCAGTCACATTATCACGCCGATCGCTATCGTGACTCGTGGGCTGCCGAGGGCCGGTAAATAAAAACAGGTATTCAGATAAGCGAAGGAGGGTTAGTAGGGGGTTATACGTTTGAGCTGTTCGAACCCAACATACGTGAATTGTTATTGCAGCGCGTCGATTACCTGTAATTGCAGCCACCACAAATGTGTTCACTCAGCTGATCGGTTCTTATTAGACTTTTGCACGCACAAAGATAGGACATCGAACGAAGAAGGGACACACGAAGTTTGCGCATGTTGTGTGTCCCTTCTTCGTTCGACGTCCTGTCTTTGTGCGCGCAAAAGGCTAATAAGAACCATGTACAACCAACTCGCCCAAAACGTAACGCTTTTCAATTGATTGCGGCACTCACGAAGAGCGACCCACTATGGCTGCTTAATTAAAAAACCCCAATTGTACACATTGATCGAGATAAATTCCGATTTCCTCCGGCGGGGCTTGTTGATAGACATTGTACAGGGTCTGTTCAGATAAGGACAGACTAAGGGGAATGCCTACCATTCTTAGTTATCAGAGAAATTTTTATATTAGGTGGGGAAATATCGCACGTGGCGTAAGTTTTCTGATGTCTGACCATGCTGCGTCGCACTTTGTTGTTGTCAGCTTTTCCTACATATTTTCCTATACACAGATCGTATTTTTCGCGTTTATGCTCTGATTATTCAACATAACTACCGCTCCAGGGTGTATATTCGCCCATAAAAAATTTGAAACTCGCTAGACTTAGCTCTGTCGGACGGCACTGTAAGTGCTTCCTTGAAGAAATAGATTGTTCAGCCGCTTTATCAAGTGCTTACGCACGAAAACAGCCGGAAGAGTTATACGAAAGTGCCGTGAAAAGCATACTAGCGTACAAACCTCTATCGAACAAAGGCAAGCACTCTGGCGCATCCGTACGAAGGCCGGAATTCATGCGCCTGTATTGGCTCTGACGTCACGCGAGCCATACTCGCAAAGCCCCTGTAGGCCGCGCACGGGCTAATAGGAGCACATCATAGCCAAACAAAACAATATGTAGGCATATTCTGGGCAGACATGTAAAGAACCGACATGTAGCTTTATGTGCTTCCTAAATAAATAATTAATAATGCAAACAACTCAGCTCTATGATCATCATGCAATATTATATAAGCAGAGGATCGGAAACAGAAGTTTTTTTTGTGGGAAGGGCGAGCTACTAATGCCATTTTCATTTATTTATTCAGCATACTTTCAAGGCCCGAGGGATATACAGGAAGGAAAGGTGAAATGCAAATATTGCACATTTCAATATAGAGGAAGAAAAGCCTAAGAACGATTACCAAGGTTAACAGACAAAATCAGAAAAAAGCCTCATGGATGGCACCCTAGACGCTCTTGGTGTCAGTGATGGCGACGATTGAGACGGGAAGGCGGTTCCTTCAATGCTATTCTTGGGGATGAAAGAATTGTTACAGACATTAGTGCGGCAAGAGGGGACACAAACTTTGAAGGTATAGTCCGAGTGAGATGATAAATACACGGGGGGAGTAAAAACGACATCTTTTAGAACATAATAATAATAGTAGATATTGTGGAACAAAGAAAGGCGAGATCATTTCCGACGCAATCAGAGGTCAGATAAGCCAAGTGCTGATTTCATGGATGGAAGACTGGCGTGACGAAAGCAATTTGATAAAGTAATCGAGCAGCGGGATTCTGGATGTATTAAAGGACAGTGAGACGTGTTACGTGATTAGGGTCCTAGATTGTGCGTGAACATGATAATTTCCGGCAAACAAGTGTTTTATACAGATGCAGCTTTAGCGACGATGGTGACTAGAAAAAATTATGAGGTCAGTAATCTAGCATACGGTTAGCGTTATCAGCAATATAGTTAACATGCAAGCGCCAGGAAAGAACGCCTCTCATTGGGATGCCAAGGTATCTGTAAAACGTCACAGGATCTGGCGCTATGCTTCCAAGATTGAATTTACGGTTGTTAGTGGAGTTCCGACGAGTTTTTCGCATGCTTTTAAAACACTTCTAGACACTTATTTGCATAAGTCATTTTTTTAACTATGAGGACACATTGTTAAAGTCTTGAACCTTCTGAGCATCCAAATTGCTAGTTATTTTGGTGCAATTAACTCAATCGTCACCAAAAAAAGCTCATCGATGAATTATCGATAAATTCATAAAGCCTCCAGAATACAAGCTAAGCAGTGCTGCCCTCGAACACATACCGATCGAACTAAACATGCTTCCATCGTAACTTGTTGCATGGTCGCCTCCCGCTGAGTGTATCTTTGTCTGGTCACTAAATTTTGTCCAGCGCCGGCCTCTTGTGTAGCATGTCTTCCATTACAGTTATTTAAGGAGGCGGGAAGCGTGCGCTATAGCCTTTCAATCACAATGGTAATCGTAGGAAATATATTATTATTACTAATACTATTATTATTATTATTATTATTATTATTACAGTCGTCCTCATCATCATCAATATTATGATTTGGCAAGAAGAAAAGCATAATACATCTTATTTCAATGGTCTCTTTGGTTGACTTCTATTGCTAGATCGTCAAGTTGCGTTCTTTCATATAGCCGTGAAGTATTTTCCTTTATACCGGCTGTACTGTATTACGCAAGTTCCAGCGCACAACACGAAGCTTAATGGTGCGTTTACCTCTAAATCTTGAGAAAAAAGTTTCGTAGGCTACACTCACCATAAATGATTAGTTTTCATTATAAACAATTGTTTCAGTGCTATAAAAGTTGGTCAAAAGTACAAGTTTAGGGAAAAAACACTAATGCTTATTAACAAACCTCTAATCAAAAAAGTGCCTCATTTTCGTTGAATAAGCATCCACGGGGTTGTTTCAAGCCATATGGTCTACCGTTGATGTAAATCTCTGTGGTGGCAATCGTAATCATCTTCCATGGTCAGTAAAACTGTTGGCCCACCGCTTACACCAGCGCCACATTTATCTGGTGTAGTCACAGCGGTAAACTTCACCAGCCGATCGGCGTAAAGACAACATTTAGTTGCGCGCTGTTAAATCGGTTTCTAGCATGCAATAAGCTACTGGTAAGTGCCAGAACAAGTTGCTGGTTTAGCATATGCGACAGAAAAGCAATAAATCTGAGAGTTTTTTTTTTTTTTGCTTGAAATTTTCAGCGGAAGGCACAGTTGAGGGAGTTGGTAGGGATTCATTTCGTCCTAGAATTCAACACTCAAAATCTAGGAGAACACAAAAAAGCAGTTTCACCCTAAAGGAGAACCGTCGACTGTAATAGGAAATTAGTAGACAGCCATACGAAGTAACTATAGAAGTTTTATTGCCTGCATTATCTCGCAAACATTGCCTGACTAACTAACCAACAAACGTGGTGTCACGCGCCACAGGCAAACACAAACGCGTGGGTGTGGGTGAGCGCGGACGCCTGCTGTCGAAAAGGAAGAGCGGCAGTTGCAGCGAGCGACTTGACCTCCGCGCTGCCTCTCGCTTCAACGCAAACTAAGCGGCGAGAACACATCGCAAACGAAGCTGAGCCGTTGGTACACATAGACTCTTTACTCATCGCGGATCGCTCAGCCGCCACCGGAGTAGAACCTCTCCCCTCACCCCCCCCCTTACGCGCTGTGGAAGACGACGTGTTGCCTCCCGTCTTCCCCCTTTGCACGCGCAAAATGAAGCCACCATCTTCGACTCACCCTCTCACGCTTTCACTTGCACCTATAAGCATACGGCGCGTCGCCACGATATTATCGCACTTGGACTTTATACGTAACATCACGGCGACGGCGACGGCGGGATCTTAACAATCTTAAGAGAACGAAGGAACGCCGGACAGGATCTGTCTTTGTGTTCTGAGCAACTGTGCGTGAACGCCAAGTTAAAAACTTGTGCTTACGCTCCAAATTCTGCGCATGAGGCCAGCTGAAACAGCGGAACGAGTTATGCTGGTGAGTTACGAGTTACGCTGAATGGTGTTGGTGTAATGCGGTAAAGTTTAGGAGATTGCCAAAGGGGCAATATAAAAAATTCCTGGGTATGAGAGGTATATTGATTGCTCTTGCCTTAGTTCCTAGCTCGACGGCGAAGTGGGCTGTGAAGTTTCTGGCGCCCAGGGCGTCACTAACGCCGTTCTTTGCTTTCACAAGCTTGATACGGTGTGCTGTCGCAGGGCCAATGACTGCCTGTGCGAGGTCGGCCGTCTGCGCCACGTTGTGCATGTATCCTGGAACACACGCAGGCCGAAGAACAGGGAAATGATTATAGTTGCAAGAGATAGACGTTGTGGGTGTCTGTGTGGGCTACGACGCAGAATGCTAACTCCTGAAACTAAATTTTACTTTTTGCTGCGGAGGTCTTTCACTGAGCACAGACCGGTGTTCGCGTAAGGCCCTGCCTCAGCGCACTTCGCTCACTGCGAGTATATGGCCATTCTACTGAAACAAGCTTGTTCTGCGTAAAACATGTGTGCAAGAAAAATGAGCGAGCGCATGGAGAAAGCGCAGTGCTATATAAAAAGGCAGCGCCTGATATGTATTGTACAAGCATGCTACGTCACGCGAACACACAAAGATGTACGCCCATCGCCTCACCGCTACACAACAGATGTTTTGAGAAAGATTGGCTGCTTCCTTAGCCACTGTCTTAATTGCGCATTCAAGAAAATACACTAAAGTAACACAGCAAGAACAAAGAGGACGTTCACAACGGCATTATTGCTGTGTCACAGATGAAGCAATGTATATATGATAGCCATCAAAGCATCATTTCGGATAAGCTGTCCGAAAAAAAAAAAAAGATTGGCATTCCCTCCGAAAGAAATAGAGTGAACGGCACGTTCGGAAACTTTTCAACAGCGTCATGATTGGCGCATTTCATCTTTTTATATAAAATCATTTCGGGCAAATTCTATATTTTATTTGTCTGCTGCTAGAAACAGCCGGTTGGTATGGAATGATTGCCTCTTAATCGGCTCGTTGCTTTTGCTCAATCAAGGAAGAAGCTGTTGTGCTCAAGAAGGAAGCAGACAGAGAAAAACTGGATGGATATACAAGTTACTTAGCTATGTGGTGATTAAGCAACATTTTTTTTTGTAGCAGAGAATAAGGTAGACACAGAAGTTTCTGAAAAATGGGACGGTGCAGTTCTTCGACAATTACGGTTAACCGCGAAGAAGGAACTCGATTACGTCTGTGCTGAAACCTAATTCAAGGCCAAGCTTGCGCCATTGATCACCAGAAGCATTACTATTTCTGGTGTTACTGCTCACACTAAGAGGCAGGCCGCACTAGCAGCATTGAGAAAATTATGTTAAGTCATACGCCATATTGCCTTCTTTACACACTCATTCGGCAGTTTAAGTCTCAAAAACTTCACGTTCGGTGAACAAATTATGAGGTAGCTATATGTCACACAGACAGACTTCACAAAGTCAAGCCACTCAATTACAATTTTCTGCCTAAATTGTTGCCCAAGATTCTATGAGAGCGCTCGCGAATCAGTGTGTTTGTCTACCGATATGTTTTAATGGAAGTGCACTTCCTCGAGTGTTTTCCCAACTGCTCCATGTACATTTTCACCAAACATGCCTGTTCAATCTCGGTCGCTTGTTATCACATAAACACTTCGTTGTAGTGTACGTGTGCCCAATACTCGTGTTGCTGTCACACCAGCCCTTCTTGCGCAAGAGCATGCGCTGCGCGCAGCGACGGAAGACAAAACATCTCACTATAACATGATCACTTGTGTCGGCTTCGTCTGGCTTGAGTTTTATCCCATTGGCACTCCCTGTACATATTTCTTTTTTTTTGCTTTTCCCGTGGGTGTAAAGCCGTACCCATTGCTTAGTTCCAGCCCAGCGACCCGCTCATTGCTTTGTGGAGAACTCGTCATGCCATACCTTGCCGCAGCTCGCCGAGGTCTAGCGGTATGCGTGGCAGCGCTCGTGGGAAGGGCGTCCTGACGCTGGCCACCCGGTCGCAGAAGACGAGGAAGAGCAGGGCGCCGATTAGCAGCAGCAGCGTGTAAAAACCCACGTGCCTTGCCCAGTGCAGCAGCCGGTATCGCTGTAGCGCCAGCAGACCGCGCCAGAGCACCCTGCCGCTGCGGGCCACGTGCACCTTGGCGCCGGGAGCCACGTTGAGGCCACCAGTGGGCGGCACCATCGCCTCGCCAGACATGTAGCTCACGCGAATCTGCCACGCAAACGTCACCCACACTTTGCACCGCGACTTCGCTGTCAGCAGCGTCATCGTAATAATTGGTTATATCTCTGAGCGGGATGAAGCCAACCCCCCCCTCGCCCCCTACACAGGGCCTTACGTTATCTCAGCCTAGCAACAGCCTGTTAAATGAAATGCTTACAAAGGTACGCACCTCAGCGCATGGCCTAATCACTTGTCGTGCTCGACTGTGACAGAAGCGCAATATTCGTAGACAGTCACTCTGCGCTTTTCAAGCAGTGCGGCGAAGTGGATGCAATTGACGATGTACACACAGCGCACTGCGGCCCAATACACGCTGGTCTGTTGATTCTCCGTGCTATACCCACTAATTAAGGGAAATACATTTCATTAGCAATACTCAAGTGCGTCACAAGCGGCACCTTCTTCAATCGAAAACCACAGAGAAAAAACACCGGCCTCTTCTCTGCTTCTCTGCACGCTTCACTGCAATCCACACACAGTACGCAGCATTTATACGTTAGCTCATAGGTGCAGAGCGCATTGCGCGTATCATGTATCAAAACAATAGCTAAGTACATATGCACGGTGATAATTTTTAATTTTCGCAGAATAATTAAAGATCGCTTGTGGCAGATAGAATAATTCTTGTCGCTAAGCTGGTTTATTCGAAGAGGCGGACATTACTAGAACGAGAGATCGAAACACACATCCAACTAATTAAAAAATGACAAATTAACTTCTTTTTACGGCACGTATTGCCATTTACTAACTGTCGCCTGTGAGTTCAAACGCATTCACGCGTTTCTAGCATTACAATTTCTAGCATTACACCCGTTTCCAGATATTATATTAAAAAAATTTAAATTGTGGGGTTTTACGTGCCAAAACCACTTTCTGATTATGAGGCACGCCGTAGTAGAGGACTCAGTAAATTTCGACCACCTGGGGTTCTTTAACGTGCACCTAAATCTAAGTACACGGGTGTTTTCGCATTTCGCCACCATCGAAATGCGGCCGCCGTGGCCGGGATTCGATCCCGCGACCTCGTGCCCAGCAGCCCAACACCATAGCCACTGAGCAACCACGGCGGGTAGATATTATATTCAAAAGTGTGGGAACAAATTTATAGGCGTTCCAGTTACTTTTACGCTTCAATGCTTACAGTAACGTTACGTTAAAAAAGTAAGTGGACCACCAGGACATTATTACGGCGAGTTTATAGGCTCATATCTCAAAACATGTGCCATTATGGAAAATAATTCCAAATGGGAGTTTCTGACAATCTCACCGGCTACAATTCGTAAATTGCAGTATGCGTCGTGACATCATTAATGAGGAAGTTCATTCGAAAATTTTCGGTAATTGCTTTAGTATGCGTTTCAATTTTTTTGAACGTAATGTTCGTCTCTCAGACTAATTCAACTCAAGAACTAGAATTATGCTATAGGCAAAAGGCGATATTTTAACTTCTATAAAACTTAAGATTGATGCACGTTGTTCAAAATGCTAGGCGATTACGATGACGGATAGGCGGATTTGGCAAGCAATCTACCCGATATATGCCTTTCCACTTTTCAGGAGAAAGACGGAGGGACTGACAGACAGACCGACTGACGGACGGACGAACGGACGGACGGACGGACGGACAGACGGACAGATGGACGGACGGACAGACAGACAGACAGACAGACAGACAGACAGACAGACAGACAGACAGACAGACAGACAGACAGACAGACAGACGGACGGACGGACGGACGGACGGACGGACAGATGGACGGACGGACAGACAGACAGACAGACAGACAGACAGACAGACAGACAGACAGACAGACAGACGGACGGACAGACGGACGGACGGACGGACGGACGGACGGACGGACCGACTCACCTGTTATGAGATATTTTAGTGAATATAGTAGGCAGAAAGTGGCCTACGCTGCATTAGCCACTTTTGCTGAATGCCATAACTGAGATCTACCGACCTGCAGTTCAGTTCCTAACTCTCTAAGCTCTACCTGAAAAATTGGGCAGAGCGAGTTCATGTGATTGTCCCGATTTCATCAGTCTCAGTACTGACTTTAAATACCCGATGTTTAGTAACACCCGGTGTTTGATAATGTTGGCTTTTTAAAAAAACAAAGCAGGTCTCCCCTTAAGCCACGTCACTAAGTCCTCTCGCGTCAAATGCCGCAGCCTTCCGTGTAGCTTTCCCTTCACACCACTGTGCAGTGGAGCGTTAGTTTCAGGTGAGCAGTATACGTACACAAGGAGAGGACCCACGATGTTATCCGCACGACAGCACTCACCAGCACGTCCTCCAGGCTCATATAAGGAAATCCAACGTCGCGGATGCACAGCGACGGCGCCGACTGGTTCAGTGCGCGGAAGGTGTGGCCGAAGTTGATCAGCTTGTTTGTGCCCAGCGAGAAGAGGAGCTCGTTGGCGGCCTGGCACGATATTTCAGTGGGACAGTTGTAGTAAGCTTTTTGGTTCACTTACAAAATTTTATGCAATAGCAGCGAGAAAAAGAGAGACTGAGAGGATGACTGACGAAGACACACGCCGGCACCTTAATTATTCACAATTTCTGAAATAAAACAAGCTCCTCGTGGTGTGAAGTGTGCCGTTGCATAGGTAGAAAACAGATACAGATCTCAGATAACGGCCTTGCAGGGTAAACATTACTAAAATAGAAATAAAATGGTGATTGAATTATAACTTGATTAGTGCAATAATTTCTAATTTAGAAATTGGTTTTCTACATTACGTAAAACTGCAAACTCACTGCAGCGTCTCGATAACGGTACTATAAGCTATAAGCGGTACTATAAATAAACTTATGAGGTATAAAAAAGGCGTAGTATTTATGATGCATTGCGCATGACATGGTCATAATAGGAAAGCTGATCTCGCAGGCCATATTAGCACTTTTGTACGCTGGAGCAAACTTAAAGATATGGATGGTTCAGAGCACCAATTACTGAATAATTATTTGCTGCACCTACAAAACATAAAATATTTCCGCGTTGTTCACATTTGCGTGCTCTGTATGGCGAAAAGAAGCGGTTAACAAGTCGCTTTAGGTTTCTATTTGTGCAGTGGTGGTTGAGATATTTAGAGTTATCTATTAAGAGCTCTTTGATTGGCCTGCAAACACCGGAATGTGACCACCTCAGTGGCGAATTGAACACACCACAGCATGCTTAGAGCTGGCCCGGGATAACGTAACATTCCAACCTGTCTTTTATTTCCCTAGCCCCATATTCCCCATCTGACGTGTGAAAATGGCCCTGGCTCCACCTATATTGGTGCAGCCCTCGCCCATGTATGGCTGAACCCAAGAGATTTTGACCTACCATGAAGGCTTCAATGCAGATATGGAAAAGACAAAAAAAAACAGATTGCAAGCTTTTTACGTTATCCCAGCCCAGAACGCCATCGCCAGAACGGTGTAACGACGCCAGCGAGCCGTTTCCAAAGGTGCTCAGCCTGTACCGCTCGCACGAATGCGCGTGCCGAGAGCGATACGAACCTTAGATATGAGCTTCGCCTGCGGCAAGCACTCTTGAAGCTGCGATTCCACGACAGCCGAGCGGCAGTCGGTGTTGTTCCGGATCAATCGACAGCGGTATGGCACAGCGTACGCCTCTCTCAAGAATTCCGGACACCCTACGCACTGCACCTTGCCTCGACCCAGGATTGCAACCTGAGGTGCACGCAGATGCTTTGTTATAATATGGCGGGCATTTGGATGAGTTCTGCATAGTATAGAGAAGTAATAATAATAATAATAATAATAATAATAATAATAATAATAATAATAATAATAATAATATTAATAATAATAATAATAATAATTTACATATTTATTTATCGCGCCCAGGAAAGAGCATGAGGTCTAAGTGCTCGCGCCCGCATACGTAAAGAAACTAATAAAGAAACGGCAGACCCGCCGCGGTTGCTCAGTGGCTATGGTGTTCGGCTGCTCAGCACAAGCTCGCGGGATCGAATCCCGGCCACGGCGGCCGCATTTCGATGAGGGCGAAATGCGAAAACACCCGTGTACTTTTAGGTGTATGTTAAAGAACCCCCAGGTGGTCGAAATTTCCGGAGTCCTCCACTACGGCGTGTCTCATAATCAGAAAGTGGTTTTGGCACGTAAAACCCTACATTTTTTTTAAAGAAACGGCGGGGGAATATCACTAAATAAAACAATGAATAAAAATAACGATATAATGAAAATAAGAACGCGTATACAACTAGGTGCAAAATGAATACCAGAGATAAAGGAGGAGAAGGGCAGTATAATAATATCTGAAGCTGTGAGGCTCGCCCGGCTAGCTACCGTTGTACAACAACGCAAAGCTCGCAATAGAACAACGAGAGCGAGTTCTGAACAATATCAAGACCATGAAGGCATGTGTAATTAACACTCTTTATTCCTCAGACAGTTGAGTGGTGATTTTGACAGGCAGGAACACGGAAATGTCTATGTTCTGTGGTATCTTGCGCGGAATACGGAACAAGATACAACTGAGGAATTCGGTGCACGTGAGGATACGTTAAGGTGCTTGAAAAGAAACCGAAGGTCGGCCGATTTCGTCGGCAGCGGAGTAAGGACAATGACAATAATCTAACAGTGCTGGCACAAGGTCAAATGTCCGTGTTAGAAAAGCGGTAATGATATTTGGTTAGATACTTTGTCTGGACACGATCTACAAAATGGCTATTCTGCCTGGAAATGCCATTCCAGACGAACGACGCGTATTCAAGTTGACGAGGACGGACAGTTTTGTGGAACTTGCGTAACGATGTAGGAGAATTGACTTTTGTCGATAGTCTTCAAGCAGAGCCAAGAGTGTGCATACTCCACATTGCAACGCATTTAGTGTCAGCTGAAAAGTGTAAGCTCGTATCAAAATGTACAAAGAGATCATTGATCTCACGGACCTTACACGATGGAACAGAATCTACAGAATAAGAAAAAGAAATGACTGCTGTTCTGCGTGTGAAAATCATGACTTTAGTCTTATCAGCATTCAAGGTGAGGTTAATGTCTGTACCATTTAGAAAAAGAAAACAGCTCAGACTGCAGGATGTGACAGTCATCAAATGTATGATTTCCTTTAAAATCGTGATGTCATACGCATATAGAAGGAATGGAGAATTCCGAATAGCGGAAAGAACGTCGTTAATAAATATAAAATCATGAGCCATTCCACTCTGTGAAGCTAGTATACCAGCGAAGCTGATTAGCACACGACAGGGAGGTGACACATAATTTTGAACAAAAGTACGAACTCCATTTATTTTCTTGATGGCTGCTCATCCTGGCGAAAGGTACACACACTCATTGATTGCCTTGATCGGTGGTAACTATTTCACTCGCAACTGCAATCACATCATTTGATAATGTCAAATCTATGACGTACGCCACTCGATCGTCAGTTGGGCCAGATCGGTGTGTCGTCACACGGGGTATGTCTGCAAGACGGAACGCGTAAACCGCTCCCTTTTCCCTACCGACACATCCGCATTGAAATCACCGACGAGGACAACAGAGGTAGTGTCATCGCAGCTAATTCACGCAAAGTGAGTAGCCATGAACCTTACGGGACTATGAGTCATTGCAGTTTTTGCTCGCTTACGGGGGTATGAGCAATTGCTCGCGGGGCTATGAGCCATTGATGACGCCAGTTTTCGACATGCTGTTCTGTATCTTGTATGCGCGATTAGAAAGAATTAAGCACTGTTCGCTTCCGTTTGCTGGGTGCTTGTAGCTTCTGCCTTACGGAGCTATGAGCCATTGCATTTTTTGCTTGCTTAGGGGAGTATGAATGATTACGGGGGTATGAGCCAATGATCATACTTTTTGTTCACGGAGAACAAAATGCACCGAACCATAGCCATATAAGATTCGCTGTAAAATAAATTAAAAATGGAATGGCCGTAATAGTAATCCTTGAGGGATGCTGCTAGTTACCATGTAAAAAGAAGACCTTAGGCTACTGATATTAGCAAAACGTGATCTATCAAGTTAACTGCGCAAGAGATTTCCAATTAACGAGTTCACACCAAAGTGCCTAAGCTTGTACAGAAACAGTGAGTGCCTGATCACATCAAAAGCGTTGCTGAGGTCACAATGAATGATGTCAACTTGCCCTTTTTGAAGTACTGGCGCACAGATGCGTGTCAAGAAACTTGCGAGATTTGTGATAGTGGAGCGGCCCATGAGAAATCCTTGCCGATTCGCAATGAGTAAGTTCTTCAGAGTAAAACACAATATGACGTGAACAGCAAGCTAAGAAATCTCAGACGCGGCACAGAGAAGAAAAATCGGACGATAATTGCATACATTGGTTTTACAGCCAGACTTAAATATAAGAAAAACACGAGCAATTTTCCACGTCAGGGAAAGTGGATATATTCAAAAACTTACGAAGCATAGATTTCAATATTCGGGCAAATATACTGCCGTACAAGCATACTGCCGTAAGCTTTTAAAATTTCCGAAGGGATACCATCAGGGCCGCAGGATAGGGAAGGCTTCAAGCACTTAAGGCATTCGCTGATAAGCTTTTCATCAAACAACACAGCCTAGATGTAGGAACCGTTGCGTGCTGTTGAATGACACTAGCGCTGAAACCTGAAACTTTCTATAAGGATGACCAATGGGGAGCAAAACAAACCGCGACTGCTTGGACTTCTACTCCTCTTGAGTCGAGTAGGCCCAAACGATCCACGTTTACTAGAGCGCTTCCTGATACTTCCAGACTCAGCTGGATGGTCGAAGGCACCCTTTTCAAAGAATTCAATATATGAGTAGTGATCCCACTGAAAGAGGTCTTTGCGGAGAGTTCGAAAAAAACGGAGTTCCTCGCTCCTCTCATTAGGCACGGGGCTTCTGGATTGTACGATGCTTGCGATATTCATACTTTATGGCAGTTATAAGTTCAGATGAGAACTAACTAGTGGCGATATTTAGAGCCTTTAGGACTGTACTGAGGAATTGTATTTGCGCATGCTGCTCAAAACAAGGTTCGTAAACTGATCTAAGTAGCCATCGACATTGTTTCTTTCTGTGACCAGTGGTGGACAAGAAATGGTATAAATAAATGTAATCACCACGCTAATAATAATAATAATAATAATAATAATAATAATAATATTATTGTTGTTGTTGTTTTAAAGTTTTAAATGACGGAAGACCCAGATGTATAAATAAGTTCAAATTGCCGGCCGAAGACGAGTAATATGCAATGGACTTCAACATATTTCTTGGAATTCTGTCAATTCGACGCAGGCACCGAGATGAGCAAAACCCGAACAATATAATGCCACAATGTAACACATTGTATGCTAAGGCATGCATGATAGTGATTTTTACAGGCATCAGAACAATCAATTTAATGTTAAAAAAGAGCGATGAAACACTTCTAAGCCTGCCGCAAAGATATGTCATGTGATCATTCCATGAGAGGTCACTGTGAAAGAAAACGCCAAAGCATTTAATGTACTTTACATATTCTACGGGGGCACACTGATACGATTGGCAAATACGACAATGCAGAAAGAAGGGTAAATTTATAACAGTTGTTTTAAGTGGATTTCCAAAACATAAGATTTCTTTTCCTTCTTTATTGACAAACAGTTGTTAGCAAACCAGGTCACTGCATTGTACACACTCTCTTGAAGTAACGCAGCTGCTTTTGAGTAACAGATATGTTTAGCTAAAAGGACAGTATCATCTGTATACTGAAATATTATACACTGCGACACAGCTGAAGGAAAATCATTTATAAATATGTTAAATAATAATAATTAAATAATAATAATAATAATAATAATAATAATAATAATAATAATAATTTATTGACATACATCCGAAAGCAAAACAAACAAACGGGCCTAAGTCCACGAGAACTTGTGCGACTAGGCCCGGTAGAGTCGGTAAAGCGATGTGGTTACATGTTTACATAATAGATGCTAAAGAAGACATTTACATAACACGTTCCTTTTTTTTCAACGTTCAGAAGAATAATTGGTAGTATCACCCTTTAACAGACAATGACATAGTAAACAAAGACAAATACATAAAAAAACTTAAGTGAGGAATCAGAACTAAATTTCTTCAACTTTCTTGAATTTTTTTCTTTAACTGTTTTTTTTTGAAGTTGCCAAAAAGAATTCATCGGCGAAATCAATAAATATTTTTGGGATGTATACACTTCTTGTCGCTTCTGCATACTTAGTACCTTAAACTTTTTTGTTTCTTGACAATCGAGGTGCATCGTATGCCTCTTTGAATAATAATAATAATAATAATAATAATAATAATAATAATATAATAATAATAATATTATAACACAGCAATAGCAGCAGCAGCAGCCTATATTGTGTCAACCGCAGGAGGAACGTCTTTTGCAGAGATTTCTAATTAACCATGTCTCCCGTCACCAAATCCCGGCCATGGCAGGTGCACTTTTATGGGCGCGAAATGTAAAAGCACCTTTCTACTTAGATTTAGCAGCACGTTAAAGAACCCTAGGGGGTCCAAATTACCGGAGTCCCCCACTAAGGCGTGCCTCATAATCAGATCGTGGTTTTGGCACGT
Organism: Dermacentor andersoni; assembly: GCF_023375885.2. Lineage (NCBI taxonomy): Eukaryota > Metazoa > Arthropoda > Arachnida > Ixodida > Ixodidae > Dermacentor > Dermacentor andersoni. Next base: position 45,086,096 of record NC_092818.1, on the reverse strand, counting down.
AAAACCCCACAATTTTCACGTCGCCTATACAAACAAGTACCTATAAAGCATCCTGCAAAAGTTGGCACGAGATCCCTTGTCAGAACCAATACATCTAGCTCGGTGCTTCCTCGTTTGTCCAGTGTTGATCATATCATTCACGTTCTTGTAGCCGAAGGCGTACTCAACTTTCTCAACAGGTTTGAGCGTCAGCCGCCTTCCGCCCATTTTTAACCCTGTATGCCAGTTCTCCCTCTAATTCGGTCAATTGAAGTCATAGCGCTGGGTTGACAGGGACATGAAAGACGACAGGACGTGCGCTAACTATCGTGATCTAACTATCTCTCTTTCGGCCTGCCGTTTCAATGTTTGTTGAAGCTGCGGCCCACGTTGTCCTTCCACAAAGTGACCTATTGACCCTCGGGCCAGTCCGTTGTGCAGCTCCAGCTTTAAAGTCAAGCATCAGCAAGTTCTTACGAAGTAAATAGGCTTGCTGAAAGACCAGACGGTTTGTGTAAAACAAGACACAATAAGTGGGTTGGCCAACGTCGCTACTAATGTGTGCGCTATTGCGAGCGCTTAACGCCTGCACTTACGATGCGCGGACTATATTGTAATCCAATTCGTGCTGTGACCATTTAAAACAAGTGTCATTCTGTCAAGGAGGAGGACGCCATATAAGTAAGGCTACGGTCCAATAGGCAGTTGTTACGAGCGGCATGATTTTGTGAATTTGAGACCGTAGTGAATTTGTTTTACTTCACCGCAAGTCAAATGCCTCTTTTAAGGGTCTTTAACCCCTGCCGAGCGTCAAGCAATGCTTCATCTGTAATTACAAATCACCAAACGCAATCAGCCCATTTGCTGCTATGTCGCCTTCAATTGCGTCTACCTTGCTTCCACTTGCTCTGCTACTCCATAGAAACACCTGTCATCCCATAGGAGTGCTTTCATGAAATGTCGAAATTCCCCCTGATCTTTGCCATTTCTACTTCAATCCGTTTTCTACTTGATTCTGGTCGTAGACGCATTCGGCCGTCTTTTATAAGTTTACGTTATTCCAATCACTTTGTCATCTATTTCTTGTGATGCTTTTGTTGTCTCATTTCAGCCTTCCCCGTTAACATCCACGTTTCAGTCCCATTCACGAACTTTTGCAGGATACCTTTATTGGCGCTTGGTGGTATATGTGGCGCGGAACAGAGTTAACTAGAAATTTATGCAAAAGACCTTCATCCTGCGCTTGACATAATAGAAGATGATTACTATTATTATTATTTGTGTCATGAGTTGAAACATTGCAGTTCTGAAGAATGAAATTGACACCCGCTTCCCTTTCTCCGACAGGCAGTCCTGTTCAGCGTTGCTTCTTATTTACCTACCAAACGCGGGCTGGTTCTAACCGTACAGAAGTGAGCACAAGAGACATTGATTCACGTTGGTCATGTTGATTGGTAGGCCTATAGGTCCGCTACACTGGGAGCCGCAGAAGTAACAGAAAACATATTATGGGAGAACTGAGGTAAAAAAAAAGTTCTCACTTTCAAGATCAAGCGAAAGGGCCTTCCCTAGGTCCGGAATACACTTCCCACAAACCGCGTTCATTTGAACAGGAGTGAGATTTTTTTTCCCTGACGTGCCCCAACCTTTTCGTCCTAAACCCGTCGCGGCATTCGGAAAAAGTGGGAACGACGGCTGTATAACACTCGGTCTGTTGGACCAACCAACGATTTGCTCCAACGCGTCCAAAGAGCACAAGAAAAGGTCCGACTATTTAGCTGCATTGTCGATACTCGCTCGGATTCGAAGCTGCAGCTTTTTGTTTGTAGGAAGAGGTACCTGGCATAAACAAAACAACGTACCTTATCGACGACAAACTCCAATTCGTCTGGCCTCTGGCTTGTTATCAATATGGCGCACTGGTACTTGACCGTTTTGATGAGCTTGAGCATGCGGCGTCGAAGCAGCACGTCTACGCCTTCCGTAAGGTCATCAAGTACCAGCACCTGCAGGGACCGTAGGCGCGCTACGCCTAGTAATGCAATTGCGCGTGCCGGTGGACACCTGAATTGATTCATGAATCGTAAATTCATGAATCAATTCATGAATTGATTCATGAATTTAATGAAGAATTCATGAATTGATTCATGTATTGTAAATCGTGACATGTACGAAACAGTGCGACATTGATTGCAAGCGTTCGTGCGAGGTGTTATGCCTGCCACAGTGTTAGCACTGCGAACGACGAGGCTGTTCACGAGAGCCCGTTTACACCAACAGCAGGAACTCATGTTGGTGCCCATAAAAATGCCAAACGTTTCAACCCAAGACAGCAAATATTCCCGACATGTTTCACCTAATCTTGTCAATCCTCAAGCTCTCCTTTGAACGTGCTTACTCAGATTAACGCCTTTGGTGAACACTCTATGTCGGAAAGATATTCCGGGGCGCGCACATTCCTTTTGAACTAGGTACTAAAATAATCTTACCTGAGAATGCGGTGTAGAAAAGCTAGAACATGTTACATATTTAACGTAGGACAACATTGGAAACCGGAATAGAAGAGTGAATCATTGAAAATCAGTGACATTGCAACGCTAGTTCGCTTGAGCGATTGTTTGAGGAGAGTGTGCTACCGTAGAACTAGAACCGTATGAATGAATGAATGAATGAATGAATGAAATTTATTTTATTTATTCAAGTTACCCCTAGAGACCCTCTGGTTGAGGGTATTACGTGGGGAGAGTCTGGTACAAATAAAGTTATAGTAGTATGAATATGATTCCGAGAATACCATAATTAATAGATAAACAGAGCTGGCATATAAAAAATTCATAAAGAATAATACTGTAGAAAAGGTACAAAAATGAATATAACTTTGGCATAAATATGTAGACGTGAAATGAACAACACACAGGTGTTATAACTGGAGTCCTTAAAGGAAAATGAATAAAAAACATAGTTAATCAAAGGTACAAAGTTCGGTAACGAATGAAGAAAGTACGTAGAAAAAGTGTAAAGTGCCGTAGATTGAATAAAAGTGCAAAATACGACGAAAGATAAGAAATCTAGGTAGTTAATAAACACTGTGACAAGAACAACCAGAGGAATATTAATCAGGGGTGGTTACCAGTATGTTATCATGAATGACGTCTTGAAATTTTCTAATGTTAGTTTGTGTAGCGATACGTGATGGCAAGTGGTTCCGATGCTTTGACGTTCACGATATGAAATATTTCGCGTAGTGTATTCAGCGGCACATTATCTGCTTTACTTTGTTAGGATGGTCCCGGCGAGGAGAGATAGCTGCTGGATATTATAAAACTTAAGAAAAAGTGATAAGCGATCACGTCTACGGCAATGCGAAAGCTCTTGCAATTGAGTGCAATATTTTAAAGCAGTGTCACTAGCGAAAGATGAGTATCCCGAGTAAATGAAGCGAACAGCACGGTTTTGAAGGGCTTCGATGTCGTAAATAATGCAGTGTTTATAAGAGTCCATGAGGGCAGATGCGTCTTCAATTTTAGGTCATATTAGCATGGTGTAAGCAAGTTTACGAAGGTGAATAGGCGCCTTTTAATGTGACGTTTAGGACGACCGAGAGAAAAATTAGCGGAAGCAAGCATTGTGCTAATATGCTAATCCCATGATAACTCGCATTGTAAATGAAGGCCAAGGTACTCGTGTGTTGGCGTCAGGTCAGCAGAGTTATCGTTTAGTTCGTAAGACGATGGTACACCGCAAACACGGTTACTAAGCGACATAGCATGGTTACTATGACAAATACGGTTACTAAATGACTATTATTAAGTGGCACTAGGCAGGATTGGCAACATGAACTTATCGCTTTAAGGTCGGATTATATAGTCATCCCGTCAGAGATGCAGGATACATTAAGACATATTATGTAATCTTCGGCGAACAGTCTAATTCTGGATGACAGTGAAGATGGAAGGCTGTTAACATAGATTTAAAATAGTAACGCTTCAGTCGCATTGCCCTCGGGGACACCAGAAGTGACCACAAGGACGTTAGGGTGATTAAAGTGGTCCAATTTGGTCGGTAGCCGGTGGTGTGGGACGTGATCAAAAGCCTTTGTGTTGTCTAGAGAAATTGCATTTACTTGCAAACCCGCGTCCACGGAAGAACGAATCATGGATGAAGGCGGCAAGTTGCGCGTCACAAGAATAGCCTCTTAAGAAACAGTGCTAGTATTGGAAGATAATGTTGTGTTCTTTAAGGTAGTTAATGATCTGAGAATCTGTAATGTGCTCCAGAAATTTACAGGCAGTACTGGTTAGTGAAATGGGACGATAGTTGGCAGGAGAACACCGATCACCGGACTTAAATATCGGTATAACTTTAGCTATTTGGCAGTCATTTGCAACAATACAACCAGTTAATGAGTGACAACAGTGTACGGGACGCTGTACATACAATATATATATATATATATATATATATATATATATATATATATATATATATATATATATATATATACATATATGACCAGTTCTTATTGCTCATCGTCCACAGAAAGGACTTCGCCTCGTTGTGCCGTCATTAATACAGCAATCTGACTTCACCGCTTGTGCAAAGCCTAAATGCTCACTAACTTTTAAAAATGCATCCCTTGATGCGTTTTTTTTTTCTAAGAACACCGCCTTCCCCCAACGAAGAAATTGGGCACAAGAAGAGCGACATATCACAGCTTTCGTTACTGTCTCCTCAATCAGTAGGTCGCCACGTGATCACCCACCTTTGGTGCTGCCATAAGGGCAACGCAAAGTCCAGCGCACTTTCGTAGGCCTTGCGAGAGTTCGCGGACCAAGTCGTTACGGCGTGGGTGCAAGAAGAACGTGTGAAGAAGCTCGCTCACCAGCGCCGGAGACACGTACCGGTCGGTCATCTGAACGGAGAGTTGACAAAACTAAGATATCTGGCAATGAATTCAGATAAAACAGAGGGAATAGTGTTTTTTATTCGAAATATAGAAATAATGGCGGTACAGAAGTTCTTGAAAAGCAAATTTTCCTCGGGCCTGAGTTGAATCTGCATCTTTTGCAATGCGCGTGCGATGCCTCGCCACTTAAACTACTGTGGATGTCATCTTCTCGCTCGCTGTCACTGGTACTTATGCATGCGCACAAGATTAACCATTGGAGTGTCGGCCAGCGCTGCTCAAAGCAACGGCAGCGGAAAGAACTCGCGCAGCATTTCATCGACCAAGCTTTAAAGCCGCTGTGCCGTTCTCTCAGTGACCACGACAAAAAGGTCTATTGAAAGCTACGAGCCACACCATGTATGTTCTGCGCATTCGCGCAAAGATACTAGTGGAGATCACACATATCGAAAAATTCTGGCTACAGTGGTGATTGAAACTGAGCTTTTCATGTGCGTATTACATGGCTTTAATAAGAGAATTGGACAACCTCTTCCTTCCGCAAACAAGCAGCTATCTGTGTGCACAGTAGCTTGTGAACAACGTGTCACTGCATATCAATCAATCAGTAAATAAATAAATAAATATTTCATTCATTCATTTTTGTTGCAGTATTCTCGTAAACTTCTGACACAACATACTGGGGGTCTGAAAGACTAAAAGCCACAAAGGGCTTGACGGGTCCGTTGAGGAACCTTCAAGCCTTTCTTCAGACCGGACAAGGGAGAATAATCTTGGTATTTCACTCTGGTATTATTGCACTGCTCATGGCTATCAGACAAAGCAAGCACCGTAACTATTAGTTTGCTGCCCTCTGTGCAGCATGCCAGCGGAGATGTATCCCGTCTACGCAGCGTCACCTAGCTACCGCCGAGTGTTGGAAAACTTTCGAGGCGAATTAGTGCTAAAGAATCGAACGCACAATTAGTAGTTAAATGACGATGGAGGTTTCCAATTTGTGAGATCTATACGTAATCTCCAGTTTTCACCATGCTTGCTGGACTATCCACCACATGTCATAAAACAGGTGCCTGTTTTTTACTAAGCGCTTTCCAAGAGGGGAAATCGCTGTGGCGCTGCTTTGTTTGGCTTTCCGAAATTATTGCCGACATCTAATGCCCTCTTCTTTCTCTAAGCATGCTCGGCACATATTGGTAACAGGCTTCCCTTTGTTGGGCTTGAATGCTCTAGCCGAAATCATGCTGCAATATGTAACATCGTGCAGAGACGTAAAGTGCTGAGAAAGAATATGAGAGGTTGAGGCCAGAGTTGATGCTATAGCTGCGCCATGGCACCCACAGTCTGCGCCTTCACGCAAGCTGTGACCGCAAACACACGAGCCTGCAGCACAAGGCAATACAATCTATTTATGGAATGTTTCACACAAGTGACATATGCTTCCTTTACATACCCTGCGCAAGAGTGTCGTCAATCGGCCAAACTGAACGTTGCATGACTGACATTTATTTAAAAAAATTAAAATAAAGTGGATTTGCTAGAAAAGGAAACGTGCAGACTTCGTAGCCGATGTTACCACGTATGTATGTTGTGAAAAATTTTTTCGGGGAACAAGGTTAGGTAGGTTCGATAGCACTACATCCGGGCTAGCGTCAGAAAGCATATTTGTCAAATATTCTGAGCCTCTTGGATGACGCCTCTAATGCCCTGCACGCAGCCAGCTGTAGAGAGCTGGTGCAAAAAAGGCCAGCGAACTAGTCACCTATTTCTATGGTAATAGATTTTTAAGAGTTTCCATTTTCTCTAATTGTTTTCTCGCTTTGTGGAACCAAAGTGTTGTATTTCGGAGCCTTGTATGTACGTGCTTATGTCGTATATGTGATCTTTAATCTTCATATGAGTTCGTTTCTTCGTGCTTTCAATTATTGCACCGTCATTCGCTTGAATTCATACAGGGTATCTCTGCAGTAGGTTTATCTCTCCAATTATTTGTTGCCTTTCTCCTTCTCGCACGCATTTGCTTTAAATATTAAAGTACAGCGTGAGCGAAAGCCTGCTCTTCTCGCTTCGATTGTCCTTATTGCTCAATTGTCATACGTATTGAAATTCGCTCGTGACATAGTCAAGCTGCTTGCAGCAGCTTGACTATGTGAGGCTTTCCAGCAGAACTATTAATTTATTTATGTAAATATTATTTTATTTATTTCAGTACCTTCAGGGCCCGAAGGCGGTACAGAAGGGAGTGCGGAACAATATACACAGTGAACAGGAACAAAGTAATGTGGTTGCTAAGACTATAAATAACATTCATCTACCACTCCGAATACAATTTCATCGGTCAGTTGGGCACTAGAAGTGGGCGGGAGGTTCTAGCCATTCGAGGTACTTGCAATAAAGCAATCATAAAGGAACATTGTGCTACAGAAAGCAACATGCACTTTGTGTTGGTAATCAAATCTGCTCGATACGTAGGATGCCTTGAGAAGATCATCGTTTAAGTGCAGATTGTGATTGATTTTATGAAAAAGAACTAAAGGAGATCGGTTCCTGTTTGAACAAAGGTGGAAGGCCTAAAGCTGGTTTCATAGACGATATACTAGATGTGCGTGCATAGTCTGAAACAATGCGACGCGATTTTGGACAGATTTCAAGCTATGAATAAGCGTGTCAATGCAAGCATCCTAAGTAGACCTGGCATACTAGATCTTCGAAAGAACAAGAGTTTTATAAAAAAAGCACTTTGAAAGGAAAGATGCCTTGGAAATGTTTATGCCTAGATAGCCAAGCTCGCGATTGACTTTGTTGGTTTTGTAATTGACATGAGTTTGTCATGAAAGATTAGAGGCAAATATAACGCCAACAGATTGTTGGCGTAACCCAACTTTACCCATGTGTGACGGATGGGAGATGTAGGCGTATGATATATTTACAAAATATTTACAAAGAAAGATAGGGTAAGACAAGATGTATGATCCGGCCCACGTGCAAGTGTCCTCATTGTCGTCTTCATCGCTCTGCCAAAACTCGCGTTCATCGATGTATCGGTCGCTCCGTAACAATATAGGATAGACCATTTTCTTAATCACTGCCATTAACATATTAGGGAACACTAGTAGAATTAGCCTTACGGGAAACTCGCATTACCTTAGAGTTGCTAGCGTTAAGTGACATGTTCCATTTAGTGCACCGAAATTATTGTAGATTTCTAAATATGTATGTATGTATGTATGTATGTATGTATGTATGTATGTATGTATGTATGTATGTATGTATGTATGTATGCATGCATGCATGCATGTATGTATGTATGTATGTATGTATGTATGTATGTATGTATGTATGTATGTATGTATGTATGTATGTATGTGTGTGATACGGTTTTCTTAAAGTCAGCGCCGCCAGTCCCAACCCATAAGTAGGTGCCCTTCGCTGATGTAATGTGTCATGCACATCAGAGAAAGGAACGTCAGGACTAGGTACATAAAGAGTTTGTTTATTTTGATGCAGAGGTCGTGGCTCTGGACGCGCGGTTCCCGACCAAGCGGTAGACGCTTGTGCGCAACTGTAAAAAAAATATATCTTGAGATAGGAATTTTTCTATTGATGTGACATACATCGCTAAATTGGTGGTTTAAGTGTTTTATAAGGTGGGCACATACTTACGACAAGCTATCGTTATCAAAATGAATTTTAACAGACGTCGCAGGTCTCGTTTAGTTTAGATTTTCGCTTTCAGGAAGACAGATACAATACAACTTGTGCAGGCGGCATTACAATTACGGTAATGGTGAATAATAAAACGCGAACGGGGTGCTTCAAACTCAAATGCAAGAATCACAATTGCCTTCCTGGGGTCTGCGTAAGAATTTTATCAACTTTTTGTCAAAGTATGGTACGTGTCATGCCAAAGTTGCAGTCGAGCGACTTTCGGCATCCTCAAAAATGTCTTCTATTTTTAATTTATATGTGGGTGTTCGATACAGAAATTTCATCTAACACCATACGTTTTCGCTCTACCAATTCCATGGAATGCCGAGACAAAAGAAAAATGCCGCACTTTAGCCTGAATCGCGAGCATTGATAACAATAGCAAAGTATTAGACAACTACACAATGTAAGGTTGGGATATTTATCGTTTGTGTAAATTGCAGTAAGCAATTCTACTGTTCATTCCGCAGAAAAATGCAGTATTAATAGGTTCTGTTAACGCATTAAAAAATGTATTATTGGGATGTTTTCCTGCTGGAAAACATTTACGCTAAAGAAACAGAACACACACATACCGATGCTATGGAGAGCCATGCGTTCGATTGCTCAGAGGAGGAGATCTATTCACGGCGCGGTCGCCGCATTGCGTCTTCAACGGCAGCTCAAAAACGTTATGTGCAAAAAGCCTGCAATGTGTATCTCCCCACCCCTCCACCCCCAACCATTCGGCATAGTGTCCATTGACATATCTGGCCCTGAGGTCCTTCAATCACTCCAGATATAAACGGTGTTACTTTTTATTCAATTTGGCTTCGATTCTCTGAGAAACACATTCCCACCACGGAGTGCATTTTTGATACGATAGAGAACTTTTTTTTTTAAATCGCCTGTGGTAGATAGCGTAATTGTAGTCCTGCAGCTGGATTACTCGAATGGGCGAACATTGCTCGCAAGAGCAAGCGAAATGCTTAATCGATTAATAACCCAAAGTTACTAGATTACGGCACGTATTGCAATTTCAAATTGCAACCAATGAGGTTGCGAGGTGTATCCTTTTGGAACAAATTCCTAATATTGCGTGGGTTTCAATATATGCAGCGTGAAACTTGCTGTGAGAATGCACTGTTCTTCCACTTAATCTTTAAAAAACCGTCGCTGTATGCATTGAACCAGAAAAGTTACTGGAACAGCCATTCATTTTGTTGCACGCTTTAGGAATGAATATCTCGAAACTCGTATCACCCTGAAAATTATTTCACGTGTATACACCTTGCGAACTCACCAGCTGAAATTTGTACATTGCGAAATGTGCCAAAAGGTGACGCATTTAAAAGTGAATTACTGATATTTTGGTTGATTGGCCGAATATGCATTTTGATTTCCCGTACAGGTAACATCCGCCTCTTTCACTTATACAACTCAATGACTAGAAGTACAATATACGGTACAAGTGATTTCTTTTCATTGCGTGGTATTTCAATGTATGGCATTGTATGTATTGTATCATTGGCCTTAGTGAGATTAGAAGAACTGGTGAGGCTTATAGATTGCTGAATAACGAACATGTCCTCTGCTATAGAGTCCTCCTACATAAGAAGCAATGCGGGGTAGGATTCCTAATTCATAAGGACATAGCGGGCAACATTGACGAATTTGTGATAACATAAAGTAGGGCAAGGCTATGGTGTCAGAAGCAGAGGGTACAAAGAACTTCTGGAAGCGGACAGGTCGCCAATGGAAACTGACCTTGGCAACCTTTAACAGCCGAACTCTGGCGAGTGAGGCTAGCTTAACAGGACTCTTTGAGGAACTATCACATATTGTTGGGATATGATTGGCGTTGGCAAGATTAGAAGAACTGGTGAGGCTTATACAGCGCTGAATAACGGCCATGTCCTCTGCTCTAAAGGCGTCCCACATAAGAAGCAATACGGGGTAAGATTCCTGCTCCATGAGGTCATAGCGGGCAACATTCATGAATTCTACAGCATTATAGAGAGGGTAGCTCTAGTCATAATCAAATTGAATACGAGGTATAGATTAAAGGTAGTACAAGCCTACGCCCCAAAATCCAGTCACGATGATGCGGAAGTAGATCAGTTTTATGAAGCTGTTGAATTAGCGACGAGAAAGGTGCACCCTCAGTATACTGTAGTAATGGGCGACTTCAATGCAAAAGTGGGGAAAAAGCAGCCTGGTGAGCAAGCAATTGGAAACTACGGAGTCGATTCTAGGAACGCTAGAGAAGAGATGCTGGTAGCATTCGCAGAAAGGAATAAGCTTCGAAAAATAAACACCTTTTTCAGGAAGCGTAGCAAAAGAAAGTGGACCTGGAAAAGCCCTAATGGTGAAACAAGAAATGAAATTGACTTCATACTTTCCGCTGATCCCAGCATAGTGCAGGATGTAGAAGTAATAGATAGGGTAAAGTGCAGTGATAATAAATTACCGAGGACTAGGATTCACCACAATTTGAAGAAAGAAAGAGCAAAATTGGTCAAGAAGAAACAGGTCATCCTAGAGGCAGTAAGGGTAAAAGCAGACAAATTCAGGCTGATACTTGTAAACAAATAAGCAGCCTTAGAACAGAGAGATGATGATGACATAGAGCTAATGAAGGAAACCGTAGCTAGGTTGGCTGCAGAGGCAGAAATTGAAGTGGGAGGCAAGGCACCAAGGCGACCACTAGATAAGCTCGACCAGTAGGTAACCTAATAAAGAAACGACAAAAAATTAACGTGTCCAATTTAAGATATAAGATACAATTCGCGCAATAGTCAAAACTGAATAACAAGGTGAAAATAAGTGATATTCGAAATTATAACGTGAGAAAGACTGAAGCCGTAAAAAATGGACGCAGCCTGAAATGAGTGACAAAGAAACTTGGCATAGGACAATAAAAGATAAGCAGGGTGATATCATCAGCAATCTCGAAGATATAGTAAAAGCAGGGGAAGAATTCTATACTGACCTGTACAATACCCAGAGGAGTCAGGATACTTCAATTAGAAACAGTAATGAACAAGATACAGAAACTCCTCCTATAGCTAGCAATGAGGTCAGAAGGGCCTTGAAAGACAAGAAATGAGGAAGAGCGGCAGGAGAAGATGGAGTAACAGACGATTTAATCAAAGATAGGGGAGACATGAAATGGGGGTAGGGGAGGGGAGGGGTGGGTAGGGGAGACATAATGCATGAAAAACTGGCGACACTTTATACGAAATGTCTGTCGACTGCAAGGGTCCCAAAAAAACTGGAAGGATGCGAACATTATTCTAACCCACAAAAAGGGAGACGTTAAAGAATTAAAAAATTATAGGCCCATTAGCTTACTCCGAGTATTATATAAAATATTCACGAAAATAATCTCCAATAAAATAAGGGCAACCCTGGACTTTAGCCGACCAAGGGAAGAGGCTGGCTTCAGGAAGGGATACTCTACAATGGATCACATCCATGTCAATAATCAGGTTATTGAGAAATCAGCTGAGTATAAAAAAGCCTCTCTAAATGGAATTCATAGATTACGAAAATGCATTTGATTCAGTAGAGATACCAACAGTGATAGCGACATCACGTAATCGAGGAGTACAGAACGCTTACGCAAGTGCCTTGGAAAATATCTACAGAGGTTGTACAGCTACCTTAATTCTACACAAGAAAACCAGGAAGATACCTATAAAAAAGTGGTCAGACAGGGAGACACAATCTCTCTAATGCTATTCACTGCGTGCTTGGAAGAAGTATTCAAGCTATTAAACTGGCAAGGCTTAGGAGTAAAGATCGACGGCAAATATCTCAGCAACCTTCGGCTTTCCTATAACATCGTTCTTTTCAGCAACAATGCAGACGAGTTACAACAAATGATTGACGACCTCAACAGAGAGACTGTAAGCGTGGGATTGAAGATTACCATGCAGAAAACAAAGATAATGATAAATAGCCGGGCAAAAGAACAAGAGTTCAGGATCCCTAGTCGGCCTCTAAAGTCTATGATGGAGTACGTTTACCTAAGTCAATTAATCACAGGAAATCCTGATCATGAGGAGGAAATTCTCAGAAGGAATAAAAATGGGTTGGATCGCATACGGCAGACATCGCCAGCGCCTGACTGCTTACCATTATCACTGAAAAGGAAGGTGTACAATCAGTGCATTTTACCAGTGCTGACATATGGGGCAGAGACTTGGAGACTGAGAAAGAAGCTTGAGAATAAGTTAGGGACCGCGCAAACAGCGATGGAAGATTGCTAGGCATAACTTTAAGAGACAGAAAGAGAATGGTTTGGATCAGAGAGCGAACGGGTATAGACGGTATTGTAAGTGACATCAAGGAAAAAAAAATGTAGCTGGGCAGGTCATGTAATGCGCAAGTTAGTTAACCATAGGACTATTAGGGTTACAGAATTGGTACCAAGAGATGGGAAACGCAATCGAGGATGAGAGAAGACTAGGTGGAGTGATGGAATGAGGAAATTCGCGGGCGCTAGTTGGAATCGGTTGGTGCAGGCCAGGGGTAATTGGAGGTGGCAGGGAGAGGCCTTCGTCCTGCAGTGGACGTAAAACAGGCTGCTGCTGCTGCTGCTGATGATGATGATAATGATATTTCATGTTCAGGTTCAAGAGGATTAACGCTTCACAAGGCTTTCAATCGTAGTCGGCGCACATAATCATGTCTTTATAACATCTGCAGACATCTTCCTGATCAGAATCAAAGAATAGATATCCTCTGACCTTCCAGATTGATTGATACCTTTCCTTTTTAATCTTTATGCCTAAGTTGTGCACCTTTTCCGCTATGCTAATGTCATCTTATGATGTATAAGTTATATTTTTTGTAGCTGTATTTGATAATGACTCATTGTGTTACTTTGTTTAAAGATTTTGAGGACTTATATATGTCATTGTATCCTTTCCTGTAGTAGCTATAGAGGTGGCTGGCAGTATCAATGAATGAATGAATGAAGTATCCACGTCAATGGTTTTATTGCGATGTTAGTCATATGGGCAATCGAAAACATAAAGCTCAAGTGCTAAGATACCACCTCACGCAGCGTTTGCTGTGGCTGGGAAGGGAAAGCACGTATGGTGTTGCGTACTCCAGGGTAGCGTATCGTACTGCTGCCGAGTAGTAGCGGCGCCTGCCTATCGAAGCTCGACCGACATTACTTATTGGGTAACGTGGCGTTGTCGGCGGGCTGCAGGCATCCGGTAGACCACGGCGACCAAGCAAAGGTGAGACGTTTTTCTAGTGCGAAACTTGCACGGTTTATTCAAAAGTAGATGAAAGAAAATGAGAAGAGCATGAAGTGATCAAAAGTACATTTCGGAGCCCCTCAAGTAGACTCTCTACAATCGTGGGCGGGATCTTGCTTCCGTCGATGTCACGTGACCGGCACGGAAAGAGGGCCCCTCCTCCTCTACCGAGCCTGCTGAAAGGAAGAAGTCGTCCCGCCTCCCGGAGTTGTAGATGCCTGTCCGCCTTTTCTGCGCTCTGCGGGTTCGTGGAAGTTCTCTTCTAGGTCATGTTCGAGGAAAGGGCCTCTCTAAACTCGCACACACCCACACACAAAAGAGGCTGTACACTGCGGGGCTTCCGGCAGACGGGTAGGCACTCGAAACGGTCATGGTGAATTAAGAAGTCACGCTTCATTTCGACGAGGCCTAGTGGAAGAAGTCCGGGTGAGAGAAAGTTCTTTTCGCGCGAGGTGCGGGACGCCAACTATCGCAGGAGAAGTCACGCCTCATTTCGACGGTGTCAGACGCCAACCCTAACAATGGGTGAGCCAAGGAGGATGCTGGCTGGATTTGAACCATCCTCCTGCGTACCCAATTTCGGAGGTCACGTAGTCGAACATACACTAGGTTGTAAGAAGGGAAAAGGGGGTGCATATGTGAACGCTCTCAAGAGGGGGTGGGAAAGTTGCCTGGTCGGGAAGGTGGGCGTGCGTCTACCCCGTAACCTCAGCTATGGCTGCACATAGCTGTCAGCCCAGCTGAGTGCATACAGTTTAGTGCGCGGCCGCACGTCGTATCCTAAAGGTTTTCCTTCTTGCTTTTCGGAGGTAACTGGCGTCGGTTGCAAAGCTTGGGTCAGTTGTGTCTACCCGCCTAGCACTGGAGGTCGCGTAATCTGAAGTGTTGGACACACGTTGAAGCGTGTGTCCGACACACTAGCGTTATGAATGCGATTGTCCGTGGTCGACGAGTAACCCGCCTGCATGTTTGTCTGTGCACGTGGGACACCAGGCTTCTAATTTAATAAGCGAGCAAATGCTCACTGCAATTTGTACATCCCTAGCACTACGAACCTTCTTTTGTGTAGTGTTTAATTCATTGCTACTACTGTGAATGCTCTGGGTCTCTGGCGAAACTTTGATATTCCGGCATTGTCTTCGGTAATTGGCATAAACCATGCAAGTGAGCTGGTCATACGTAATAAACATGCTGGGACGATGGCAAACCGAGGGGCCAAATTTTCGTTATTCACAACAATGTGATGATGAAGCCAAGTAAAGCATATGGCACATTTCTGGTTCATTTATTTTAAGTGTAGAAATGGCAAGGTAGAGGGAAATGAAGTAGGACAAAAGAAAATCTTACTGTTAGAGAGAAGCGTATCGAACACTGCGCAACATCGGTGCATCGCGATGCTACTCGAGCTATACGGTGGCAGCTGTTCACATGTCCACATCGGTACTTATGAACCTCTATGATCTAAAGAGGGGAGTGTTAGCCAGAGCCACTCATGACCATGGTTGCGGATGTGCAACAACCTTTTCACCGATGGCGTGCTGTTTCACCAATATATCATCGTATCCTACCTGAATGCGTGAAACCTGCAGGAATCGATGCCCTCTTTGCGCGATGAACAAAAATAAGGGGAAACGAAAGGGCCGTATTTTTGTTAGTCACAACCATACGAAGCCGAAATAGAATGAAAACAAGCAAAGGATGAGCGAAAACATGGGTTGTTTTAATTGAAGCGTAAAAATGAAAATCCAAAGGGAAACGGAAGCGGAAAAATAAAGACAACCTTCCGCAGTGACAGTCGGTTTCGCGCCCTCCGCATTAGGTGTGCGTGGTTCTACGAATTGACCTACGGCAGCGGCTGCTGTTCTTTTTTTTTTTTTTTGTTTTGCTTTCGTGACATATCTGCCGCTTTAAGGCCACTACAAGTAGTCTCATGGCTGATCAAAGCTCAAGCAAATGGCCGCATTACCCGCGATTTCCGTTCCGGACAAAACGTCAGTAATAAAAAAGCGTCACCTTGGAGAAGTAGCGCAGGTTTTCGTTGACAGTCATGTAAGGAAAGAGCATGCACGTCCCCGGCAGGAAACCGAGGTGGTGCCTCGCTGTGCGGGGCGATCGGCGCACGCTGTGCTGGCACACGAAGACGTCGCCTGCAGATGGCGCTTCGTAGGTGGCCACGATGTTGGCCAGCGTCGACTTGCCGCTGCCGTTTGGGCCCAGCAGCGCCACAGCTTCGCCCTCGTAGACGCGCAGCCGGACGTTGCTCAGCACGACACGACGCCCGTAGACCTGCGGGCATAGGTCAACCCCGTTTCGGCATAGCGTATACAGCCCCAAGCAGATCACTTCAGAGCACCGGAATGGCGTGTTGCCGATTGTAATGAATGTTAAATGGTTCGCTTTTTCTGTGCCGGGCGCAAGTACGGATCTCACTCAAATTTTTGAAGAACTAAAATGATGGCTACGCATCGAATACCTCGTAAAGTATTCCTCTCTTTAAGGTTATGCCATGTCATTCCGGGCTCAAGTGTCACATTGTCGTCGGAAGGGTTGTCCGTGGCCCACCGACAAAGTGTCAGTGCTTTCTGGCACTGTAGTAGGTGCTTTATACGAATGAAAGAAGCATCAAAGATGAAGACAAGTACATGTGGCAATCCTGATGGCGTGATGTGGCATGTGTATGTAGGTGTGCCGTCGATTGTCCTGGCCAACGAACTGTAAATTTGAACATAGAACTTTCCTCTCACATTTGCGGAAGAATGTGTAGTTCCCCGCCATATAATTAGATAACTTTACGTATGCACATTATCATTCTTTTTCGAGTTTTTCTTGCACTCTGTGTGTAGAAATGTGCGTTCTGCGAATAAGAAAATAATTTGATTAGCCTCGCTGCCGGTGCTTAGCTTTGAGCTGAGCACATTCAGCACAAAGCTACATTGAAACTGCAGGCTCTGTTGTTTCAGCTGCACTTGCTTACCAGATTTGCGTGCCTGCAGCTCCCAGTCTTGAGATACTCAAGCAAGCAGAACGGGGAGCTCGCTACGCCGATAAAAGTATGACTGATGTTTAGTTGGCACCTCACTGTCCTAATCGACTGCCAGTAGTTTCTGGTAACAAAACCAGCGGAGTGTGTTTTTCATTATACGGCACGTATGAGATTTATGTCAGTTTGTAAAAATGACATCTTTTGACGCTTGTGATAGCACATTGTTCTTACAAAGGCTTGGGCGTATATTTTGGAATAATGGCAAAAGGTTCTGTGAATCTTACAGGCATTTAGTAAGTAGTGTGCCGGCATTTTCACGTAAAGGAATTAACTGTTTGTTTTTTGTAATGCGTACGTTTTAATTGAGAATTGACACGTAGTTAATTTCTTCATTTCACGTATATTCATGGCCTGTATCTAAAAAAGGAATTCTACTTATTGCACATTTTTGCAAAAAAATACGTCTTGTATAAATACGTTCGGTATGTATTCATTATTGAAATATTTTGAAAATTAGAGTACAACGGGATGGCAAAAAAGATAGCATTTCGCATGAGCTTCAGACGTCCTGTTTCCAGCAGCATACACATTAGACTATTCCATGAGAAACATTATCAATAAAAGCGCAAAGAATGCACGGAGAACTACCGCTTTATTTGTGACTCAGAAAAAGATATAACACCTTAAGTTAGAGCAATTGTCTTACGACTATGCACTTGTATGCCTTGGTAACTAAAGAACTGAGAAATAAAAGCCAGATAATAGCTATCTTGCCGGATAGTTAAGCTCAAGGCCACAGAAACAGACATCATACGCGCAGCACCTGTCCATTCCAGAGGGACTCCAATTTTTGACAAGAGTAAGAAACTTGGCTTGGTAAAACATTTGCTTGGGCGAGTTGTTTCGTAACGTAGAAGGAATGTAGAAGCGCGAAAGAAGCAAGGACGGGCCTAGAACACATGACTGGCGCTATAAAGGAGGCGCCAGTCCTGTGTACTGGTCTCATCCTTGTTTCCTTCGCGCTTATATTCCTTCTCATTAGGAAACTGCTTGTTTACATCGGTTCTTCCTTTTTCGGCCTGGCTGCTACTGTGAGAATTGATAATGAGCAGAAACTTGAATGTTAGACAATGAAGAATACTCTATTAGGGAAATTATCCACGCACCCGTATTACTGCAGCAACATTTCTGCAGCAACGTTCCAACAGTTGCCAATTTTCTGTGGCACATAGGGTGGCAGAGATGAGAATCGTCAGAGATCACTTGTCATGCTAATGTTACAGAAAAAAATTGTGTGCTCTTCAGACGAACATACGATGCATACGGAAACTTACAAGGGTTCCGGTGTAATCCTCTCCTAATGTTCTTATGCTCGACAAAATAAATAAGATCGCTATCAGAAGCATTTGCACCTATTGCTACATTGTTAGAGAACACGTTATTGGTGAACACGTTATTGGTGCTGAGAGTTCTAGAAGCTAAGGAGGATTGTTAATTTCTATAAATTTAATTCTATTGCTATGTATTGGTATGATAGGATAATCACATATTTAAATAATCAAATTACTTGTATCAGCTGTATGAAGGTACTTGCCCATAGGCAAGATAGTTTCATGTTGGAGCTTTACCTACACGTGCACAAAAGTAGACAACGGCAAGTTGAACCTCGCAAGTTATGCTGGAGAGCTGGTGAGACTATTATAAGTGATATTAGTATCTACCACAAATATTCTGATGTGCTCTTGACCATACGTAAAGCTGCACTGTGGCACTGCACTTTCCGAAGTTCGCTTCATTTTTCAGGGAATATGCGAAAAAGCTTAATAAAATGCTGTATAGTTGAATTAGTGTTGCCGTTTAGCATTACCGGCTCAGCAGCATGCGTATCCAAAGTGACGTCTTCCTGTGGGTAGCCAACATCGCAGCCCTGCTCCTCCGTTATTTTGCACCAAGCCTACCTGACTCTCAGCTTTGTCGCTTGGACACCGCATCATCAAGATACAGGTTGGCGCATGAATAAACAGTGCCCACGAATTGAAACACAGAACAACACGTTCCTTGGTTTTCGCACGCAGACAGCAAACCCGTTAATGTTCGTTCCTGTCTGTGTTACCCTCTACACATGCGCTCGGCACACTTTACTTGCAAATAACCACGATCTAAATTGCTCAAGTGTTGAGCATTAACGTACCTGCACAGTCACAGATTGAGCAATGACTCCCAAACTCTGTGCCTAAAACCGCCGAAAACAATGAGCGCTGAAATTAACTGGCAAACGCAACACACGAAACGAAATAACCGCGCAGAAAACGAGGCTGCGGCGTGGCGAGATCTGCAATGTTTACCTTGGCACCAGTATGATACCATGTGTCACGAACTAGCCACCGGGAAACTTCTACGATGCCATTATTTTAGCTTCTCTTGCATCTACTGTGGAAGACCGCAAAGAAGGCATCCACCGAACAAGAGGCCGCACGAGAAGTTATCCATTGATAACGATCCGACCGGGTTATCGATGTGATCAGCCGCCCATGAACGGTGGATGATTAGGGCTGCGTAGAATTTAGCACAAAGTATCGCTAGAAAACCGCAGCCAGAGTGTTTCCGGCCCTTCGTTCAGTCCTGTTTCGTTCTTTCGCGTGAGCTGCGGAGAATACGAAGTGCGTAAAGAAGAGCAAGAGCTGTAAGAGAGTATGCAACCCTCTCCCGCAAGGTGACACCCGCTACCCGATTTTACAGGGACGGGACTGTCTTGCAGAATTACAGTCAAAGTGCTGTATTTATAGCTTTGACGCGCCGCTGTCAGATGGGAAGAGGACTTGGCACCCGGAGGTGCCGCGTCCCAGAGAGTACGTGTAATCATCAACACAGCATGATTCGGTACGTTTACCCCGGCGCTTCCCGTACCTGGGTTGACAGTGGGGGGGGGGGGGGGGGGGGGGGGCTTTGTTTTGTGCCAGTGGTCCTTCGCAGACAAGGGGGCTGCAGTGGTGCAGCACAACTGAGCTGCTGCCAACAGCCACGTTGGTCTTACAGGAAACGAGCCTCACAGACCCTCGGATTGCTTAACACAAAAGAGGTCAAGGCGTACAACCGTAGAGAACCACGGTCTCTATGGTTGCCATCTTCGGTGCAGCGCGGCGGCACGAGGGAGCGCCACGACCGATTCCGGCTCTGGATTCCACTGAGCCAAACAATACCCCGTGGATCGACTGGCACACACGACCACGTCGAGCGACCTTAGGAATATGCACCATAACTTAATGGAGAGCTTTTCACCTGACTCATCAAAAGTCAAGACAGGGCGAGCCCACAGTACGAAAAACTTCTTGTCGCCCAGGTGGTGCCGCTCCCTAGTGAGATGGAGCCAGACCTCCTGCCATGCTGTCGCAAGAACTCCGTGAAGACCCGCTGTTCGCCCCCCGAAAACCGCATCACAGCGTGCCAACCAATCTTGGTATGAGCACTCGACAAGAAGAAGCACGAACTGGTTGATCGCCTGCTTAGGCAAAGGGTGCAAAAAGCAAACAGTGTGATACTGATCTCCTCCAAGACTAAAAATACTAGCAGTCCGCTGTAGAAGAGCCGCGTCAAGCAAACGCTCCGCAAAAATATGAACCAAGTCCTCACGACCGCCAAAAAAAGGGCACGCTCCATGAGTTGGGATGGTTGTGAAGGACCTGTAGAGCATCGGCAAGCACCCTAGCGCCAGGTGGTACATGAACACGTACTTGAGTACATGTTCATGAGTTTCCTCACCTGGCGTCCAGGAAACTGGCCGCAATGAGCTTCCAGCTAAGCCTGCGGATGGACAGATCGTGTCTTTGGAAATGCAGGGGGAGACCTGGGGTAATCATATCGACTAGTTCTTGGATTGGGGTTGAAACTACATCGATGCCATGGTGAACCTTGTGGAGGCATACAGGGGAGTTCGCAGGCGCCGCATAAATTGTGGACAGGGAACCTGAGCGAGGCACGCAGTGGCAGAATGTGCTTTGTGAAAACAAACGGAGTCGGCTGCTAAGAAAAAAGGAAGTAAAGCTTCGAGTCAGGAGCGCATTCGAATTAAGAGCCACCTGGGTCCATCAAACGTGTAGTGGTGTAGCCACGATGTGCAGGTCGGAAATTCCGAGTCCTTCCTTATCCTTCAGCAACTTAAGCACCTGCCAAGCTACACAACCAGTTGTCCCTTTCTAGACGAAACGAAGAAAGGCCCTTTCCAAGATAAGATTGGTTCGAGTTGGAACAGGCGACCCGCACGCCACGTACTTGAGAAAGGAAAACAAAAGTGAACGAAGAATTGTCACTCGAGCTGTCAGTGGAGATAACGAGCTGAATTCATGAATCCTGGCGTCAACCTTGTCCTGAGCTTGTCACCAGTTTTCAGGAGACAGATCGTCGGGATCGAATAAGAAACCTAAAATGCACAACCGCGTTTTCACGGGTAGACCATGAACGGGCTGCGGACTGGACGGAGTGGAGTTCGCCTACATGGCTGCACTTTTCGACTCATTCAACTTTGCCCCACTTGCCCTGCAGTAACTGTCCATGACATCCAAGGCGGTGTAAACAGATGCCTCGTCCGTGAATACAATAGATAAGTCGTCTGCGTAAGCAAAGAGTGCAACCGGCGGGAACCTGGTGAACCTGGGAGTAGGAACCTGCCAATTCTAGTGTCACATGACAACCTCTGCAGAAGCGCTTTAAAAGGGAGTACGTAGAGGGCAAGGTTTTTTTTTTTTCGTCAAGAGAAAATCCCCCAACCGTGCGCCACGTCCCACAGTGAAAGCCTGCGAAACGCGATCCT
Organism: Dermacentor andersoni; assembly: GCF_023375885.2. Lineage (NCBI taxonomy): Eukaryota > Metazoa > Arthropoda > Arachnida > Ixodida > Ixodidae > Dermacentor > Dermacentor andersoni. The sequence continues at coordinate 45,064,461 of NC_092818.1, read as the reverse complement.
GTATGAGAACAACAGAAGTCGGTCGAGAACACAAAGCTTGGACCATTTCCCGATACGCACGCTAAATCCAGCCTCATTCAAAACCTGGAATATGTACCTGTGGCTAATAATATCGAAGACCTTCTCCTGACCGAAGGAGCAGAGAATACCTGGAAGTTTCCTGGCATTTGCCTACAGGAGTAGGTTCATGACTGCTAAACCGCGAAGCTGAGTGCAACGCCGCTGGACATAACGTGCCTGGTACGGACCCAAAACAGTGTTGAACGCAAGAGTGAGTCGCGTACAGACACGCTTTGCTATGAGCTCGTAATCGCAGTTCAGAAGCGTGATTGTACCTCATGCTATTAGATCGGTGCTTCTCGACTCATCCTTACAAAGGATAGCGATGAGCCCCTCTCTTTCAGACGCTGACAGAGTCCCTTATCTGAGTAGCCTGTCCACCAATGTGAACGGCTTCCCTAACAGTATACAAAACTTCACATAAAATTTTACTGTTTGACCATCAGATATTGGACTGCGATTATGCTTCATAGACTTCAAAACAGGAAATAGCTCGCCCTAGACTATGGCTGAGTCACAGACTTCCGGCGGCTCAGCAGATTAAACGAATGGTAATAACGCTGGTTTGGCAGTTCGCTCGGCATACAAGCTCATGCAAAACTACCTCGTCAGTGCAAGAACTTCATCTGGTGAAACGACTATGCTCCCATCGCTTGGCTCTACTAAGGAATAGAGAGTTGTGCTCTTCCTTGAAAGATGTCTACTTAGGGCACTTCTGCTGCACTATGCTTCCGTTTCCCACCGCTCTGCTCAGGTGGTGCCTCTCAAGCCATCCCAGCGTCGCTGCAGGAGAATGCGAAGTTCCTTTCTGAGTGAGGCCAGCGCCGGAGCAACACCAGGCCCGCGAGACAATGGCTTCGAGAGCAGGAGGATTGCGGCGGAGACGATTTTAATCCCGCACTCCTCACGCGCTCGACGCTTGCCCCAAGACCTGAAGCACTCGCGCACACTAGCCTTCACCTCATTCAGTTCTCTGCCTTCTAGATTCTGTCTGTTGTGGAGCGAGCGGAAGAGAATGGACGTGCCGCGTGTCACCGATCTCAGGGGCGGGCGGACGTTAGAAGAGATGGCGTCGGGAGAGGCAGAGCTGCACAGCAAACTTATTTTAATTAACCCAAACTCACAAATTCGAAATAAAGCTTATTTAACTAAAGCATCATGAAGATACGCCAGCACCTAAGCCACCTACTTAACAGTTACTGAAGATGTCCTTATTGCCGGCCACGTCAGTCCTTATCGCTTTCTATGCGAAAGTCCGGCAACCCTAGCCTGTGGCTGCGCACAAACAGAAAGGATCGTTCTTACAGGCGTTTGACGTCGCACGTATCTTCCGAGTCCGGTGCGCGTCAGATCTCCGTCACAGACGGTGCTCTCGTCGACTGCGCACTTGTTGCTGCCTTAGTCTTGGTTTGTCAACTCGTATGTCGCGCATGCCGGTGCCTCGAACTTCGTCGATGACGTAACACTCCGGCCTCACTGGTTAAGCTTAACTCCGGGCTCCGCCGCTACTTCTTCGAGTGCCGATGAGACGCCCCGGGGACTATGGTAAGTGCTGGTCTGTCTCTGAAGGGGGATCCTTCCTGGAGTGCCCAGCACTGCCGTGAGAGGCTGCAGCAAGTCCAAGGAGCCTCGCTCGAGCGTCGCCGAGGTCGACGGCCATACCCTGGATCGCCAGCCTCACAGACTTGACCGAACCTCCATGGCACCCGTCGCCCGTGCTATGCTGACGCTACAACCTTCTTGGCCAAGAGCCACGTCGACAATGCCAGCTCAGCGCCGCTTCTCTCCCAATCACAGCTCGGGTCACGAGCCTCGAGGGCTTGTGCCGTTCGGACCGATACGTGCATATCGTGCTCTTCCTTTCTTTCTGCGCCGCATGACTCTTACATAGGACAGGGCGGTACCTCTGCGGTTGCCTGCTTGTCCTTTAGGAGCCGTGGATTTAAACACCACGTTCTCTTCTCTTGCGAGACTATGTTCGAATTGGCAAACCGCAGAATTATAAAACAGTGGTCGCTCGCTAAGAGCAGAAGGAACCAACCGGGAAGAGTGCATACTAGGAACCAGTGACGATGAGACGTAGAAACGTTTGATGCGGCTCTGCATGCCCCTTTCTGTCTAAGTCATTCCTGACTGTCCAGGGCAAAGGACGCGCCAAGAATCGATCAGTCCCTGCCCGTTGACGAGCTCTCCCAGTGCTACAGCTCATGCCCTATTCTTTAATTTTGCAGTTCCTCTAACAGATACACGATCTAGCTGCTCTAAGAGAGAGTTGAAGTCTCCTACAAGAATAAGCCGAGAACAGCCTACCAAGTATGGATTTAATGCAGCAAAAAACTCTCTCTCACCTCTATTTCTGCATGGAGCGTAAACATTAACAATTGGAATGCCACAATCAAGATCCATTAACAGGATACGGTCATCGGCATCCCTGGCATAACGAAGAACAAGAGCAATAAAATCCGGCATCAAAATGATGGCCGTACCTTGGCAGCCCGAGTCGCCATAACTCCAGAAAGACTTGGTGCAAAAAATCCGGTCACACTGGCTGATCTTACCTAACCTATAGACATTTAAGTTTTTTGGAGTACGAGAATATCCACCTTTTTGGATTTAGCTGAGTTGACAACTCTAACTGTTTGGAAGCTCGAGAAAAAACTCTACAATTGAAAGTAGCTATTAGAGAGAAGGAGCCATATTGGGTGAAATAAATTCAGCGGAAGCTAAGGAAAACAAAGGAAAGAAAAGGCTAGAGAAAGAATAGCGTAGTATTGAGTAATACTAGCCGAATGAGGTACAAAAGCTAGAACTGCCTATGAGGTAGCCTCCAAGACAAGAGACACCTCATAAGTAGAAGCGTGAGAGTTGTCTGACAATTCGGAACAGACGCATCCGATCCCCTTAAAGTGTGCACAAGCAGTAGTGTTCTAAACGCCTGAACGATCGCCAGTATCTTCACCTGAGTCTAAAGTTGCCACAGCAGTGCGCTTGGGTACAGGTATTCCAGGCTCCGAAACAATAGGAGCCCCCGCCATCCGAGTGCTACGACCGCCACGCGGCCGCGTCCCCAGCAGCCATGAGAGCACACTTACTGCGCTGTGTTTTCGCTTCTTGCTCGCCTTCAGTGTCCAAGGGGCGCCATCGGTCGCGCCAGTCAGCGGCTCCTGCTCGCCTTAGGCCCGGCTCCGGCTCGCCAGAGGGGGCAGCAGCGACAGCCGCGTCTAAAACCCCTCAATTTTTCAAAAGTAGCGCCATTCTTAGATCTTTCCGCCACCCCGCTCACCCTGGTGCGTCCTCATCCACGCCTGCTGTCGCCCCAGCCTCCTCCGCTCCCCCATTGGCCAATCTGTGTCACGTGGAAGCAGGCGCCGCGCTTTCGTATATTTTTTTCTTTCCAGCGCGCGCCAACCTCCATTGTTGGGCCTGCGCGACGAAAGTACGGCAGGCGGCCTGACGGAGCGCGTTAGCGTAATAGAATGTGTAGGGCCGAGAACTTAATTTCGACGCCATGCTGCTGCGCCTTCGATTGCCGCAACAGACACAGCGAGGGCAAAAAGCTATTTGCTTTGCCGTCCAGCGGGCGCAACGCAAAAAGAAGTGTGAATTCGCAGGATCGGGCGGGCTGACTTCGAGGAAGTGGCAAAGAATGCACGGCTTAGTGAAGTAAGGGCCACGGCTACTCACAACCTCTTATTTCGAGCCTAGTTCACGCCTTCCGCTTCGAGAAAGTGTGTGTTCATGCTCTGCGTGGTTTTTAGCTTGTTCTTTTGCTTTTTTTTTTCGAAATGTGCTCTCTTTGTTTCATGTAGTTTCGTCTTGCGGTGAAATGCACGCATCTGCAGCTGGCCTGTGACATAAAAGCGACTTTATTCAGGGTGTGTATTGAGCTTCACCAGAAATTAGCACATTCTCGACGCTTTTGCAAGGCTCAATATGACTTAAGATGCAGTCTTTTAGCTTCGTATGTACGCCCGCATGTATTGATTTGGTTTGTGGTGATTAACGTTTTTAACGTTCCGAAGCGACTAAAGCTAGGATGCAGGTCGTAGTGGATGGCTCCGGATAACTTAATCTAGCTCGCCTGGGGATGTTTAACGTGCACTTTGATCGTAGAGTCGTACGTGGGCCGGCAAATTCCCCGTTGGCGTTTCATAATACTCGAGCCGGCGCGCTAGCGCTGTTTTAGAAGTTGGCGCCTCGGCGCGATTGTATTTCTTCAATAAATTTTATTTACTAGCTGTAACACCTTGTCATTTCGTATTATTGACGGCGCCTCCAGGGCACCAAAGCGGCAACGGGAACACCAAAGCTAGAACCAGGGCTGGATGGGGCTCGCCGAAGCCTGTGCATGCCAAGGGGGTATAAGATCGCGGAAAGCCAATTTTGTATGCGAACACTCCCTGCGACTCCTGCATTATTGTAATGTCACGTGCTCTTCAGAGGCCTCCGTTAGCCATTACATGTGCCCTCCTGGAGCAGTACTTGTAAAAAAAAAACAATATATCGTCACGGTTACCAAAGCACCCCGCAATGAAAAAAACGGCCCTGTTGCCAGGCATTGCTGACCGCACACAGCCATTCTGGCTGTGTGCGGTCAGCAATCTCTCACTCGCCGGCCCAACAAAAGTGTCCTGCAGGTACATAAATGAACCTACGAAACCACGTACACATACTTTCACGCTGTCAACACCGGAAACTTTGGTAATTACGCGCGTGTTTGAGTACACCGCGTGCTTGCGTCGTGTTTCAGCAACACGAACTCTCAACGTCGCGCGCTTTACGCCTTAAATGCGCCTTGAATAATGGTCCTTTTCTCTATTTCTTCCGTAATTCCAACACGAAATTCTAAAGGCCAGTTACCGACTGACGAAAAAAGATCTCGATTGAAAAAACTGCTCTGCAGGGCTCGAACGAACTTTTCTGCGGATTTCCTCCCGTAGCGTGTTTGCCGTCGTCTGCTACGGCAGGCCCACCACCGGCGGCGCCACCGTCGAGCGGAGGAGGAGGGAAGTGAATGGCGCTACTTTGGGAGATTGAGGGGCTTTAAGCCGCGTCAACCTCCTCGCCCACCTCCTCACCGCATGTTGACGCGTCAGACAGGAGAGTGCACGTGTCGGATTCTTTGCCGCCCGCGGCGTCGTCTACCACGCTCTAAGGAGTCCGGCTGTCCTCGTTCTCCAACTCAGCTGCTGAGCTAGCTACCGCAAAAGCAACCACCTCCTCTGCTGTAGATTCCTGCTGTTCTGGCCGCGCGGCTAATGACGAGTAGGTACGGGACGAAAAGGTGCCGAGTCCTCATGGTCTCCGCCACATCGTACGCACGCCGCGTCGCAGGCCTCATGGCCGAATTGCTCGCAGCGCGCGCACTTCGGCGTGTCGCACACGGCCGCGCAGTAACCTTTCAGGTTGCACACACGACTCCCTCATAATCAAACTGCAGGACACGCTCTCCGAGGAACGGGCAGATGGCGTTAAGGAGCCTGTGTCGCAGAAAATCCGGCGTCGGCGTGAGGCGTCGTTTCGGCGAAGAGATTTTCGATCCACAGATACAAGGGCCTTCCATGTGACGCAAGTAAATGAGTGAAATAATTGAATTTCTCAAGCTAAGATACGTGGAAAATTAGTAAAGTACGACTTAAGCACAACTTACAGGCATGGCAACTCTACAGGATTTAATACAAATATACGAGAAAACATAATCCTGCTACGCGAAAACTCAAACCCATTTTCCAGCGTTTCTACAATTCATAGGCAAGAGACGGCGTCCACCACTTGCGCACGTCAGCGCGTAAGTGTACTATAGAGAGCTTTAGTTTACGGGACACAAGCGACTTGCCTACGCAAGAACTAGGCGCGACAGTACTGCGCATGAGCAGGCGCTGACGTAGGGGTCTGCGCATGCGCAGAACCGTGGCCCTTACTTCTTGCGTACGCAAACGGCTTGCGTCCCCTAATCTAAAACTCTCTAATATCGCAGGGTCCACGAAGCGACGTGCCCACTTCCCTGAAGCACTTGCAGATGGCGCTCGCCTCTGCTGCATGGTGGCCCATGAAATCAGAAAGCCCGCCTTCGTGCATAGCGTTCGCTGAAGTTGCCGCTGCAGCTGCCCGGAAGCGCGAGAAGCAGTAAGGGATCTTTGAATGCTATGGCGTTGCAGTCTTAAAGGCGAAGCGTAAGCGTCCTCCAAATTTGTTACGTTGCCCAGGATCCAAGATTTTAAAATCAAAGCAAGTTTGACGGCGCATTTCAAGGGGGAACTGGTGTATTCTCACGTTCTTGGTACATTCACAACGTGCATTGCAGTTTTTGCCAGGAGCCGTAGCCTGGCTTGGTATACGAAGCGAAATCCACAGGTCACCTTATAGGAACAGCATGTAAGTACTCCGGTGTCTCTCACACAACCTTACAAATATGAGCACTTCCAACTTTACCAAACTAAACACGGTGGCGCACTTGTCGTTTCGCGTCCTCTAGGACGTCTTATTGTACTGCCTAATACAAAAAACGAGAAGAAAGAGGTTAACCGAGGGGCCCGATTTATTAGTCATATCATGAGAAGCCAACAAACACTGACACCAAGGACAACATAGGGGAAATTACTTGTGCTTAATGGAATGAAGAAACGATAAATTAATGGAAATTAAAGTGGATGAAAAAACAACTTGCCGCAGGTGGGAACCGAACCCACAACTTTCGCATTCCATTAATTTATCGTTTCTTCATTCCATTAAGCACAAGTAATTTCCGCTATGTTGTCCTTGGTGTCAGTGTTTGTTGGCTTCTCATGATATGCCTAATACAATGACATACACGACCAATCAATTGCATTAGACTGTCACGCGGGGTAACAGGTTCCTTTCATTGTGTCAAAAGTTCAGACAAGCATTCCAAAATGGCTTCCAAGTTGCACAACTGTAGTAGCAATCTGTAGAGAAGGGACGCACCTCTGTCTTCGCACACCTGACAGCTTCAATTTTACTGAAATATTCGAGCCCTTACAAGCTTCACAGTTGTCACAAGTAATTTCTTAGAATGAACACTACCTTGGTCACGTTGTCCACGTATATTCCTGGTGGCTCGGACAGGCGATGCTCGCAGGGCTCGAACAGCTGGTGCTCGTGATCCGGAGCTTGCCACGGTGTCCGACGTTTAGACGACTGCACGCCCGCACGCGCGCTCTCATTACGTAGAATTTTTCTTCAGCACTACGTCAAGTCACGAATCCGAGGCAATGGCAGTGCAGGTCATCATCATCATCAGCCTGGTTGAGCCTACTGCAGGGCAAAGGCCTCTCCCATACTTCTCCAACTACCCCGGTCATGTACTAATTGTGGCCATGTTGTCCCTGCAAACTTCTTAATCTCATCCGCCCACCTAACTTTCTCCCGCCCTCTGCTACTTTCCTTCCCTTGGAATCCATTCCGTAACTCTTAATGACCATCGGTTATCTTCCCTCCTCATTACATGTCCTGCCCATGCCCATTTCTTTTTCTTGATTTCAACTAAGATATCATTAACTCGCGTTTCTTCCCTCACCCAATCTGCTCTTTTCTTATCCCTTAACGTTATACCAATCATTCTTCTTTCCATAGCTCGTTGCGTCGTCCTCAATTTAAGTAGAACCCTTTTCGTAAGCCTCCCGGTTTCTGCCCCGTACGTGAGTACTGGTAAGACACAGCTGTTATAAACGTTTCTCTTGAGGAATAATGGCAACCTGCTGTTCATGATCTGAGAATGCCTGCCAAACGCACCCCAGCCCATTCTTATTCTTCTGATTATTTCAGCCTCATGATCCGGATCCGCAGTCACTACCTGTCCTAAGTAGATTTATTCCTTTACCACTTCCAGGGCCTCACTACCTATTGTATAGTGCTGTTCCCTTCCGAGACTGTTCCGAGACTGTGGCAGTGCAGGTAGTGGTGCTTAAAGGGACACTAAAGGCAAATATTAAGTAAACCTAAAGTGACAGATTAGGGCTCGTGAATCTCTGGGGCGTCGATATTATTGTGAACAGAGGCTTAATATTAGAGAAATTGAGGCAAATGCAGGGCATCATTAGAGACTTCCTCGGGACATTGAAGTACTTTCCTGATGACGAAATCACTCCTCTGGTAAATTCTATCACTAGTAATGAGCCACCCGTTGCAAAAAAAAAAAAAGAAAACATCGTTGTGTTGTTCTATAAGACGAAATAAAATGCTACTCGTCCAGTTCTGTTTATATTTAGAAAAAAGGTCTCATTGAAGTTACCCTTGACAAAGAGGCGTGCGGTCAAAAGGTCTTGTTTCGCTTGACTCCGCGCTGCCTACGCTTTCGCGTTTCAGCGGTTTCATGATCGCGTAGTGCAGCGCGAGTTTCGTTCGCTCGCGAAACTCGCACAAACGGCAAGTAGCGGAGAATTCAACTTAAATGTGTTGTCACGAGATGCCCGAACGGTCTACGCCACTTGACCAAAAAGCAGCTACTTCGGCGAATCCACCGCTGTGTCTCGGCTCGGTACCGCCGTCTGTCGGGCGCCGTTTTACATCACAACTTCCACGGTTCGGTGGCGGTAGACGCAAATTTCGAAAAAGGTATTCCGACCCTTCAGATAGAATTTTCTCGCAAATAAAGTCCTTCTTGGCACAAAATAAGCGTTCGGAGATTTCTGGAATGGCATTTTAACAGTCCACGTCGACTTAGTATTTGCCTTTAGTGTCCCGTTAACAATCATCGCTGCTTTCCGCGTCCTGACAAGGGGCGTCGACAACATCTCGCCTCCAGATATCTTGAGTTATACGTGAACACGAAACGTGGTCCATTGCACAGTTATTGTCTACACCCTCAAGTAGCGTATTTGTAGCAACGTGCTCAACATTGGTGCACACTGGACTGTTATTGAAGGGAACAACAAAACCTTCACTGTGTCCTATTATATTCATTGCATAACACGCGACTACATCTACAGAAACAAACATCATGTCATCTTTGTCTGATGGGGATGATATGTCGTAGGAAGAGTTCGTTTTGGTCTAGTCATTCGCAAGTTTTATTATAAGAATATTTGATGCTACCTAATATATTATACTTATATTACCATATATTGCCATAGATTATGAAACTGATAAGCTTCTCTTTTTTTTTTTTTGAGTCAGTCAACTTGTCTGTGCGTGCATTCTATGACCACTTGGGCTATTCTCATATTTTGCACCAGATGCAGTGTATCATTGCCTTCATTTTTTGGTCTATAAGTACTCAAATCACTTCCTAGCTTGCATGAAAGCGACTAATTGTGTAACATGCACAGCGACAGCCAAAATAGCATGTCCATTCATCGGCGGAACATATGGTGGACGCAACAATGTCAAACGCAGGCGCCTTTACCGCTTACCAATCAGCTAGAACCAGTGTTTTAATTTCAACGAATTTGGAAATTATGCTTTGAATCTTTGATGTATTCTCGTGATATAATGATATTCTTACGCAGGGCAGTAAGCAACTCTCCAGCTGTTTGTCGTTAAAAATAAAAAACTGCAACGCATACTGCTGGGTGGTTCAGTTCTGGCAGTGAAATTTGGTGCTAAAATAATAAATTTTGAACAAATAGCTTGCTGTCTTTATCTGCTGGGCCCTCTAAAACCTCCAGAAATTATCACAAGTTACGCTACTAAACAGTGCTTTTCTGTTCTGCTATCTCTTCTTATTTCTTTTAACTTTGAAACTCACGAAACAGCCTTTCATAAGTCAGCCAAACACTGGACAATTATAGTGCGGCCGACCAGCAAGACCTATCTCTTTTCAAATTACAACGAAAAAGACAACAGTAGCTACAATAAATAAATAAATAAATAAATAAATTTAACGTGCTCAGGAACAACCATAAGATCAGAGCGCCGGCGCCACGCGTACATTTAACAACAATCAAAAAATGATAAAAAAACACGGCAAATGAAGAAAGCAAACACGTGACTGAAAAGTACAATTACGGCAAGAAGCGCGTGCACACAACAAACCTCAAGGTGAATGCAAAAAATGAAAGGAGGATAAATGCAGCAGAACAATGTGTGAAACTATGAAACAACAACGCAAAGCTCGGAAGAGAACGGTGAACGTTAGTTATGAAAAAAATAATCTAGGCCGTGAAAATGTGCCTTCGCAAGGCTCAGTGTTGGTAATGACAAGCGCGAACGTGGAAAAACCTGTGTTTTCTTGCCACCTTATGCGGAACACGAAACATGGTAAATCTGAAGAGTTCGGGGCAGGTGAGGGCACCATAAAGGAGTTTGAAATGAAACAGAACGTCAAAGCGATTACGTCGGCAGCGAAGGGCAGTGATGATGGTTTGATGATGATGATTATTATTATTATATACATAATGCTAATAATAATAGACAGCTATTTCACATCCGTAAACCTACTATGCAACACCGACACACCCGAGAAGTACAGTTGCGGCATATAGTTCGAGCATATATGACCTTTCCAGTTATAGTCGCATCTGCTGTAGTTCAAGAGTCACGCGTGGGCGGCAACAGCACTGCCGTGCACACCTCAATCTAGGTTGACAGGCTGGATAAAACTAGCTAATAATAAGAAGAAGAAGAAGAAGAAGAAGAAAAAGAAGAAGAAGAAAACCCGGCCTAGCGATGGCTACGCCTATGTGGCTATGGTGTTTCGCTGTCAGCACGGGGTCCCACGTTCAAACCCCGGCCGCTCCAGCTGCATTCCGATATCGGTGCAATAAACAGAAAAGCTCGTGCGCCGTGCATGGTTCCCGTCCATATTAAAGTTCTGAATTAGTTCGGAGCTCCAGAAACCGACACCTCTCGCAGGAGATGGTGGGTTAACTCCCATAATTTCTTTTTTCTTTCTTTCTGCACGCTCCAAGATTTCCGGATGGTGTGGTACTTTTATTCTACTCGAAACCAGACGACCTATACAGCAATAATCAAACTTGCATATACCTCGAGTTACCGGCAAAAACATTACAGGTACAGCTACACTAATTGGTGCTTCAATTACCCGTTCCTTTATTGCTTCTTCTTTTTCCATCTACTCTCGTCACACTGATGTGGACGACCGCAGGTTTAGAAGTCTCATCAACAATAATCTAATTATGTTTGGCCGTAGTTATTTATCACGCACATGTATTCGTGAGTGGCATATTATCGCGAGTTGCCTGTAGACAATTTTCCCGCTGAAAAGAACATCATCTTCCTTTCTTTTTTTTTTTATCGGTACTGCAATCAGAAAATAACTGATGCGGAAGACCACTAAATCAACAATAAAAATAAACTATTGCAGTCAACAAAAAAAAGCTTGCCGCCAGTGAGGATTGAACTCACGACCGCTGGTTTACGAGACCAGCGCTCTGCCACTGAGCTATAGCGGCTACGATGCGAGTTACGACAACGTTGCGTGCTTTTCGATGAGGTGGTGATAGTAACCACGCAAGAAATAAAATTGTATTCCGCAGAAATACGCGTACGTGAAAGTTAGCGGATCGCTTACCGACAGGTTTACATGACTTATACGAGAAAAAAAGGAAAAGAAATAATGCAAGCATAATTCGTATAGTAGACCAAATGTACAGCGCGTGTTCTTTTTTTTTTTTTCACAAAGGAATGACTTTCCTTTAAAGGCCTAAGGTATTCTTCGCGACAGGGAAATCAATTTTATCTGAAAGATGCGGGATACATGTTGGGAAGAGGAACAGATAATAAAGATTACACTGATTTTTACATAAAGAATGAGCCGTCTCTCAGACCTCGCTCGCCGAATATCGAAGGGCAGCACGCGAATAAAAAAAAAATACCGCGAAAAAAAAAAAAGCGCGCAGCCGCCAGTGAGGATCGAACTCACGACCGCTGGTTTACAAGACCAGCGCTCTGCCACTGAGCTATAGCGGCGATGACAACCGGCCTCTTTAAGACACGAGTTACTGGGATAGCCATGTTTCTTTTATTATGGTAATGAGACAAAAATATAACGCCAATGCCTTAAGCGTATATATTACACGCCTTGAATAGCCGGTCATGATGGCCCATTGTTCCCTGCGATACAATGGTGGGCGGATACCGGAGTGGTTTGAAGGACAGCTATTATCCGTCACCGTTTTGTTTGATTTCTTTACTTAGTTATCAGCCAGCAATATATTATGCCTAAAAAAGGAAGAGGATGGCGGTATGTCAGAGCTGGCGAATGAATGAACCTATAGTAAAATTTTACAGTATTGCGAGATGAAAAGAAAAGTGAAGGCAAAAATCTTACGCCAGAGAAAACCAAGCAAAAAACACACTTTTACGGTTGCCCGGAAAGATACCGAAGACACGCATATCGGTGGTATGGAACGAAAGTGCTAGCTCCATTATCTTTTCGAGGAAGTGCTTAGCGACTGATCGATAAGCACTGTGATATGCGACGTGGCTTTGTGTCAAGGAAAGAGCAGAAAAGTAGGGGCCGAATTCACTGAGCTCTGCTGTTCGTACGCATTATCTTTGCCAAAAAGTTCTTACGCTAAGATAGGCCTGCATCCGAAGTGGCAGAGCATGCAACTTAGGGCGCCCTGTGAGAGCGAGGAGGAAGAAAAACTTGGATCCAACAAGAACTAAAAGTAGTGCGAGTGCGCGTGCGTGTTTGTGCGCGCTTGTGTGTGTGCTCGTGCGACAATTAAATTATGGGGTTTTCCGTGCGAACACCACGATCTGATTATGAGGCACGCCGTAGTGGGGGACTCCGAAAATTTGTACCACCTGGCGTTCTTTAACGTGCACAATATATAAATCTAAGTACCACGGGTGTTTTCGCATTTCGCCCCCATCGAAATGCGGCCGCCATGGCCAGTATTCGATCCCGCGACCTTGTACTCAACAGCCTAACACCGTAGCCACTGAGCAACCACATCGGGTTCGCGCTACAATTACTGGCTCCGTTCGTTAGGTGTATTTTGTTTCACAGCATCACTCTTGCTCCAGCAGTCCACATAATATTCGTAATTATGGTGGCACGTTATTTTATTTGCGATATCTTTTTTTTTTATATGTCATTGCATTTGACACCCCGCTACATATCATGGACAGGATTGTCGTCTGTCGTGCGCGTACGTTCGCTCACACCGTAGGCCACGGGATCAGTACAAGCGTGAGCTCAGACACTACGTCACTTCGACTTAGTGCTGAATTGAAGCGATGAGCTATATAATAGAAGGCTCGATGTAACAGCACGGAAGAGAGCGGCGAGTTTCAGAACAAGTTTTAACAATTAGAACCGTCTAGACGTTTATTTTTCTTCGTTGTTTCAAAGCGCATAGAGAATTATAGCCTCCAAAAGCGTCGCGAAAAATAATCATCCGCAGCCCTATGAGCGAGATAAAGATCAAACTAGGAAAAACAATAGAAGTGCTCGAAACACATCAGTGACAGATTTAACGGTTGTCAGGGACGGACGCCACACTTCTACCTGCTGCCACTGAATAAAGTGTCATGACCAGTTGAAAACTCGTGCTACTGCGCGCCTGAAGGTACACAGCCTATCGGACATTAAGCAGAAGTTCGCAGTGCAGCATTACTGTTACTGCTTTCCCTTACAAGTAGGCAGTAAAACTTTTCAACGCATTTTGACATGACAAATGAGAGCGCGCCACGTAAACATGATAACCAGGCGCCATCCTGGGCTATCAGAATCGGCCGCTACAGCGCGTTCCACCGCTTAACCGCGTCATCTAGACCGGCGCAAATAGACATGTTTGGGTTCGAAAGACTGCTACCAGCATATCGTAGAAATTTCTTCTGATGTCAGCAGCTGCGACGGGTGTTCAGGTTTTGTGAATAGACTTACGCTTACTGTTGGCTCAAGTACTGACGTTCGCACCTGCGCTACAATTACATACGTGCCTTTTTTTTTTTTTTCAACTGCAGCACTCGTCTTTGCACCGGCGGGCATCGCAAGCTTGCTGATCTTGCGAACTTAGCTTAGTGAATACGCTTTTTTTTTTCGTAAAATTCTTCTTGCCCCAAAATTTGCTTCTATGTTCGCTTAGCGAATTCCGCCGAAGATGTACCATGTTCGCTTGTTACGAGGGCAGACGCGGCTAGGCTGAGTGTTACTTTTGTGCAATAAAAGCATAAGTTCTTTTTTTTCAGTATGCAGAGCACTTAAAAAAACGCTGCCATAACGAGGCCCGTACTGTTGTAGTTCGGATAGACTACGTGACTATAGGGGGACATTAGAGAAAGAAAAAGTTCAACGACAATTTTGGTTTTACCAAAAGCATTGTTTACTTCATGTTTATGGGTTACCTAAAACACGAATTACCTCTTTAATTGCTCACTTTAGCGCACATGTTCTAAATGCGAAATTGAAGCCGAGGGATAGTCAACTCATATCAGTTTAGCAGAAATCCTGCGGCCATAGCACCGTTTTCAAGATATTTGTCCATATACTCTGCTTAAATAGCTCCTGGGCGTTCGAGTTAAGATTTCCCCGAGCTCTTAAATACATGCTGTTTGGAAACTGTTAGGGGGCCGCTAAGACATTTCAATTGTCATACCACGTTTTGAGTAGCACATCAAAAAGTGGTGCTGCCCTTCATATATCTGCTAACGGACCTGATTTCGCTAATGTCCTGCATCAATTACCCAATTGCAACGTCTGCCACAATGTAAAAATCGATTAAGACTTGATTAAAAAGGTGATGAGCACATTTTTATTATTTATATATGCTATCACTGAATTTACTGCTGCTGGTTGTGTTGGTCAAGCCAGGTAGCTTTAAAAAAATGGGCTCAAATATTAGTTCTCTTTTGCGTTCCGTATAAAAGAAATTATAATATATAAAAATAAAATTCACGCCAAGCGCACAATACATAAATATGAAGCCTGTGTCTACTGGCGTCACCTAAATGGCGGCTAAACCAGCAAGAAACAGGTCTGTCTTGAACTTCAACAAAGTTAAAACAGTAGATTACAACTGTATCACGAAGGCAAACCTCATACAAGGCAAACTGTGAACTGTGTCTTCATAAGGTTGTTATACAGTAGTTCTGTTCCAAAGTTACAACCTCAGCTGTATCAGCCAATTAGCTCCTAAGTAGCCCCCTCTGCATTGTCCACACTTCGTCCTTAAGGCTTCAAGTGCCAATTACTTCTTTAGGACAATCTGCCATTAATAATACGCTGTACGGAAAAACATAACCTTGTTTATTCTGTGCTTTCCGTCATTAAGCTCTATATTCTAAACTTCATTAGTACTACATAAATGCTAATTCGTGTAACACGGTTACAGTTCAATCTGGGTTTATTGACATCCGTACCGAAAGATAGTGTTTTAGTTATGCTTTGGAGTAAGAAAATATTGAGCTTGCGAGTAAAGTCGCACGACAACTGTATTTGTGCACACAAAATGCTTCACTGCCTTAAAGAAACGTTGCGAGCCCAGCTTGCTGCTCAAGTGACTTACAGACAAAAATGAACTAAGCCGCAGATGATTTTCGTTAATAATCAATGCCAAATCGTAAAAGAAATTTAGTTGTACTGCACGTTATTTCTACGGTGGTTAAATGACAGCAGTGCCTGCTTTTTCGCCAGGCTATGACAATATGCCACTTAGGTTCAAAAAGCTCAAATCAACTTCTGCAGTAAGTGCACCTATATGAACAGATGCACAGATACTAAGTTAACGATAAGTTCCACGTTTTCACTTTTTTTTTATTTTCGCCACCTTGAGTACGATAAACCACAAGCATGCGTTCAAGCTTCGGGGGTGCTCATTTAAAGTAACCTAAAATAAAAAAATACCTAGCCCTCAGTACGACACAGGCTTATGCATCCACTCACGACGCAACATATTGACGTGTGCCAAAGATGGCAGACATGTCGGCATGCTCACTGTGTAATCACTCATCAATCATTCTGATAAGCTGCGTGCGCGTCGCAAAGTTAGGGGCTTGCCATTTTTAGCTCTTCTCGTGAGATGAAGCTGGTTGCTCAAATGCTTCCGTGCATTTCAGGCTGCACATACTGCCCATCAAATAAAGGACACATGTGCGTGTGCGCTTGTGCGTGTGCATGTGTGTGCATTTGTGTGGGTGTGTGTGGGTGGGCAGGTGTGTGGGTGTGTAACGCTGAACTCGTGACTTAAGGTCATTCCTCCGAGCTTCGAGATAGGTTCTCAACGAGCCCCAATGTAAGAAGTGTCCACTCTTTAAAAAAGGTCGTTGTACGTATTACTTACCTGCGCGTTATTTAATAACTTGGTATAGCTTCAATTGCTAACGGTAAAGTTAATAACATTACTGACTAAACAAGGCGGCAACTGTTAGTAATGGGTCTCAGCTGCCTATTCTAAATGCACTTGCATCACCGAACATAATATGTTTCTAACCTACAACACTTATAGTGGACCCACTCTGAATATGCCAGAGCTGGTCCGACACACGCATTCTGGGCTATAAACTTTGTATCTGGTGGTGCAAACTACGTTTAGAATTGGTAGCTAAGAAGCATTACTAGCAGGGATTGCCTTAAGTCATTCTTGTTAAGAATTCTACCGTTAGTGATTGCAGTTATACAAAGGCAGTAATTAGTTTAACAGCTGTGTAATTACCACAACGTGCTTTTTGAGACTACGAGCACTGTACTGCGCTCCTCGGCTCTGTGAATTTGGTGTCATTTAAAATAAATAAATGCTATCTCGATGTCTCTTTACTGCACACACAGGCTGAGCAAGGTTTCTTCACACTATGCAGCCCATATACAGCATCTTCGACAGAGGTTCTGTAGTCACGTAGGACAGAGACGGGAGGAGCGGGGCAGTTTAAATATTTTAACATTATTTGAGTCTTGCAGCCAAGGAAACCTGCAAGACATACTGCCATCGTACATGTGATTCTCTGTAGTAATTTGTCGCCACTGCGTCGTGTAGGATTGCGGGTGAACTAAAAATCATCTTTTCAACAGCGAAATTTAATTAGCGTGCATTTACTTACTCAGTGCCAAAAGATAAATGATGCAGTACACTACAAGATACCACAGGATATAAAAACCGACCACTAAGTCGCGGAAAATAAAGGCGTGGAAAAGGGACATAGGCGTTCAAGGTACCGCTAGCACATCGAATGGCAAGTACATTTACTTTTTTTTTTTTTTGAGGCTGAAAGAATTGAGCTGGAGATTGGTTCAACCCTTACTGACAATTATCCGCTTAGCGATGGACTTTTGAAGGCCCGCGTGAGGTACCGGGGTAATTGGAGATCTGTGGGAGTAACTTTTGTCCGGCAGTGAGCATAAATATAGGCTGGTGCTGCTGCTGATGATGATGACAAGCTTGTAGAATTTCTCCACGATAAATCAGTCATCTTTTTAAAGATGCTGTTAACAGCCTCAAAGACAGAGATATATGTGAGTGAAGGTCATTAAAGAGGAATTACATATACATTGTTGTTTCCGGCACACGTCCGAACGTATGTCTATTATCCAGCTGCCTGCCTAGAAGGTGGAGCACAGAAAACGTATAGCTATATGCAACGTCTTTCATATTTTGAGCATGAGTTCCCGCTGCTCGCAATAGACAGCTAAATTAGGTTTAATGACGCAAAAGCATCTTGGCTTAAGCTGAAACAACCACAAGAATGGAAAGCTAATAGCAGGGCTGAAGCGCGAGTCGTCTCGTTGGTAACAATACGTTTATACAAAACCCTCAGAACGTCCTCGAAACATCTGTGCTATTATAGATGAATGCCTAGTGCAAGTTTGCCGCTGTTGAACTCTTATATATGTGACCGATAAAGTAAGCAAAATATTGAACAGCAAAAGCTCTCCCGTACACCCCTTTTTCCTAACCTTGCCGAACATATGTGGCAGGCGTCCACCATTGAATGTTTTGTATGTCTTGTATACCATTGCAAGAACTAGCACTGCCTATATGTGGACGGCAACTTGTGAAAGATCCTCATTTGCGCCCATCCACCCGTCGTTTTCCAAGTATAGGCATTCAGTGTACTCGTCATTTTGATATGCTGCTTGACGCGGCAGAACTTCTTCGCTGTGCCTCCTCTGGGATGATTACTGCGGCTGTATTTTGTTGTTTTAGGTGCAGCGTGTCTGATGTGCATTATGAGTGTTAGTCATTATGACAATCTGCAGCAACAGTCAGCACAAGCGTCAAGCCTTCTCGCAAGTTATATATTAGTTCACATGCGTGTCTACATGCTCCACCGTTCTATAAGCATAGGCAGTTGATGAGTTGCTGTTGGCTGTCCATGTGCAGTTACTTTCACGTCTTCAGAGGGATTAATTTCACCTGAAGTTACGGCCAAAGGAGCAAGAATTAATGCCGTTGCCTCCCCACGTTCCCTCTTTTGCGGGCTCTCCTACCAGTCTGTGAATTCATCAGTTTTCAAAGTGTATTCTCTCGCATGCCTCTCAAACCACAGCGTCCTTCAGCGCGTTCTTTCTAAACGGGAGGAACGTCTTCTACTTTAGCAAAAGTACACAGGTGCCGCTCACTCCGTTTGCCTTTTGCATGTTCCAGCTAGGAACACGTCGCGCAAAGATGCATCGGGCTCGTAAAATAGTTCAATGCCTTTGTATACGGACATCGCAGGGAGCACGCGTAGTAAACAGCACTGCTTACTGTGAAGGCGCGAATCAGTCGGGGTCCATCGGTGTTGGTTGAGAGGGGGAGCACGTCGTCCAATATCAGCACCAGAGATAGGTTAAACGACACTCCCAGCAGCATGACCAACAGCACGGATGCTAGGCTCGGCATGTCAGTGGAGAACATCATGTTCATTTGGTTCCAGTGCATGCCCGTCACTGCGCATGCCGACAGGACGTGCCGTTTTCGGAGTTTCAAGATAACCAATTCCTTGTCGAGTAGGTAATTAAAACTTATTGCGATGGCGCTAGAACACAAACTCAGAGGCCTACAAGGACACATATGCACACGCAGCGCCTTGACTGAGGAAAAAAAAAGGTCCTGCCTGTTACAGCTAAAAAGGTGTAACGGTTTGTTTACTGAGATCTTAGTAACCGTGGGTATTGTAATGGCTCAGGTAGCAGAAGTTACTACACAAGGAATCACGTGCATGCACTGTTGCAAAAGAGGTGGTGCGAGTTGCTAAATGTACTAAAGTCTTGTCAAAATGTTTACCAAGATCTTACTAACCGCAGGTAGCAACGGAGCAGGTAGTAACATGTACAACCCAAAGAACTTGGTGCATACAGTAAGATGAAGGTCGTGCCATATACTAACTACAGTTGATATTTTCGTTTACTTGGCCTATATTTTCTGTAATATGCTGAGTTAAGGTATCACCAACTCCCGCCTAAAGTCTGGCCTTCAGACTGGCTGTATTTCCTGAAATAGAAGTAAAATGAATAAATGAGAACTATTAACCGCATCTCATACTGTTTATTACGGTCACCTCAAGCGTAGCTAATAAGGTTGCAGGTACCAGCGGGTACTAGTAGTAGTACTAATACTAGTATAAAGTACTAGTACCTGTACTTACAGGTAGTAGCACAGATACTAGCGGTTATGTTACCGTTACAGCGGCATTCGATTCCCACATTCCAGATAGATGTTCTTTAAAATTATTGTTTCCGAAATGGTTTATCCAACATTGCATAATCACCACCTAGTTTTTATTTTGCACGCCCTGCCCATTTGCAGTTTGTCATTTTGTAAATGCACCCCTTCTGAAAGCCTTAGGCCTTCGGCGTGTAATAAATCAATACATATTAAATTATTTAAACTACTTATTATTGTTTACTCTTTGGCTAAGTTTGTAGCGAAGTCATTTTTATTTACAGAGCAACTTCCATAGCCAAAAAAAATTTAGTCGCTTCTCCGCTAAAAGCGTAACCTTGTATACGAAGATTTAAACGAGAACAATAATCACGTTTTTCACAGAGCTTAGTGACAAGTATATACCGCCAAAAAATAGCACACGAGGGTCATGCGTGACATCAAGATAAGGTTGCATGTGCACTGTTTATAGCAACACTCAAACAATAATGGAAAATGCATCGTACGATGCAAAGATGGCAATACTGTGTGACGCGTATCCGAAAACGTCTTCACGAGCCTTGCCTTTTTGTAGCATATGTCCTATCGGTTAGTGCTAAAGTACTGAGCTAGATAAACAAGGTGGTGAGCCTAAATTTGTGTAATATAATGTCGTTGCATAAGTGTGCCAGCGAGTAAATACTAACTACTAATCCAGCATAATCCAAAGCCACCGTTAATTTAGATGCCGCACTGAGACTGAAGCTACACAGGCCATTTTTTTTTTTATGATTCCGTAAAATCTGAAAATGATCATGGTGTACAGGAGTAGCCTTCAAGCGAAATTTTGAATTTGAAATTCGAGTAGATCCATCAGTAAACACCCGCGAAAACAGACGTTTTCAATGCCGAAACTGCAAAAGAAGTCCACAGCTCCACGAGTAGGGTGCGCCAGAAATTACGCACAATCTAAAACATTGGTTACCAGCGTGGCCCCTCCGCGCGTTGCTCCAGAGAATATGGGCCGCCTACGCCAAGCTGAAAATCTCGGAGGCGACGTGTTATGATTTGTGTCATATTCAATGAACACCAGATGCACGCGTAGTCTGCTTGGCTGCCATCTATATACCTGTATTGGAAAAGTAAGTTAATGACAAGTACCGCAGCTTCGTTAACATCGCTTATGTGGTATATAGGGCACGATCACTTTTAAGTTTTAGGGAATTTTTAAAGATGATCTGTTGTAGGTAACATAACTCTGCTGCTTGAGCTGGATTATTCTTACAGGCGGACAATTCTTGCTGGGAAAATCGAAACACGTGTTAAGCCTAATAAAAAAATTCACTAAGTACCTGCTGATCAATTACTTATGGCACTTATGGCAGTTTACAAAATGCAGCCGGTGCGTTAGCAAGGCTGAATTTCGTGGAATGAACTTCCAGAAGGACAACAGATTGGAGACATGCGCCATCAAGCGTGCCGTAAAAATGCAGTGTTGTTCCACTTACTTTTACTTTTTCAAAACACTGTTTTATTCACTGAAGCAGGAAAGTGACTGGAACACCCATGTACTGAACCCACACCTTGGGAAACTATATGTGAAAACTGGTGGCATCCTGGAAATTCATTTCAACTGTATACGTCTTGCAAACTCAACGGCTACAATTTATAAATTGCATTATCTACCGTAAATTAATTAAGTAGAAAGCTAATTACTTCTTAATAATCCTAATATGTAATTCGATTTCGCGTGCTAGTAAAGGCGGCCTCTTCAAATATTCCAGCTAAATGACAAGAATTACGCTGGAGACTTGTGCAAACTGCGGAAAACTTAAAAATGCTCATCGCGTTAGGTAGTTATAAGCAATTCAGCCGAAGCGAAATGTCGTTTCAGTCGGTCTTTGTGTCGCTACAGGCTTCCGAGTACTAACATGGCGCTTTCTTGAAAGTGGGAAATGTCAAATGTGCAGTTATGCCAGACCGGGCACTCCGGAACTGTTAAATTCTTTTAAAATATCAGACGACACCTAAGCACTTCTTATCAGTTATTAATGAGAAAGTATTAATGCCCAATTGAAAGCTGCTGGGCGTTCTTTCGAATTTCGCTCTGCGTGCAATTTGTCATAACGTTACGTGATGCCCGAGCCAGAAATCAGCAGCAGCATGCAGTGCCAATGACGCATGCCACTGACATCCTGTGCGACAAGACCGAGGAAGCGGCAGCGTCCATCAAGCTGGTAGGCGTGCGCAGCAGCTAAGCCCCATTGGGATGAGTGAGAGATGTACGGTTCCTGCTTCCGAAAGTGGGAGCGAGAGTGACATGGCATCGCGGCGATGCCCTGTCTCCTCACGCTACACCTGGCGCGCTATGGCTGCAGCAGGTGTTCGTTTTCGCCCACTCTGCTCCTCCGAAGTGCACTCGTGACGTGGCGTCGCAGCCAATGAGAATTTAGGTGCCATCTGGCTGCTACAGACGACAGACGCCGGCCCTTTCGCACAATGGGCGATTTGATGCTTTCGCATCAATAAATAATAAATGTGTCGGGATTAGGGGGCTGGTTACTTCTCTCTTTGATGCGATGGAAGTGTGTGGTGAATGCTCAAGAACAAAACTGCGCGACTCGTCTCACGGTCTCGCTCGAAGGTGACGATGATGTCCATGGCGAGCTGAAACGCCGTGTTTGGCAGCATGCAGCACAGGAGTCGAACGGTGAGCGTCATCTCGACGAAGAGGAGGTACGGCAGGAAGGAGACGAGCACCGAAAAGCAGGTGGCCAGCACGGCCAGCGTCTCCGACGTGAAGAAAGTGGTGACGAGCGTCACAAACGTGAGCACGTGCAGCGCGTACGTGTACAGCAGCGTAAGCAACACAGTCGGATCCGTGTACTGCAGGTAGGATGAGCCGAAACGGTCAGGCACGCTGGTCACCACGAACAGCTGTCCGCAGCACGAGGCCATCAAGGGTCCGAGGCCACGCAGCAGCACCTGGAATAGAGCAGGGCCGCAGTGTGCTATCCATGATCAATACGACCGTGAACACGGAATTCACGTTGAGCATCGCGAGAAAATGGGCGAGTTGGTGAGTAGTTCAACTTTAACGCGCGGACTACCATTGACAGCCATGACATGACACATCAGCCAGCTAATTAAGAAAGAGCGCTATCGAATGTGTTTAGACAAGTATTTCCGGATAAGAACGCCTTGTCTTGCGAAAGTATAGTTGGGAGCTGGACACGGATACAAACGCTGCTTATGAATGCAAGCTCGAAGAACGCGTAAGGCTCAAGCTGACACACATCAATCATGGCGACAGAAGCGCTAGCGGAAATAACGAAACTTCGTACTCATCGCCTGTAGTCTGCTAGTCCTGATCTGATTCCTTGCGACACTACCCCGCGAACGTAGAGTACCGTGCGAGAGCAAGCTGACGTCGCACAAAAAGCCTTCAAGTGGCTGGCATGAACGACATCGCCACTTGGCTGTACATATGATTGGTCAGTGTCTTTGGAAGCAGTGTTATAAGTTAGATCCGAGAGTTGTCGTAAATTAACTTGGGACTTCAAGAACGCGAACGGAGACCTAGAGTTCTTGCAAAGGTATATATAGCCTGTGCACTACTAGAGTTTGGTACAGCCAATGGGAAATTGCATTGGTGCTCTTTTTCTGGCGTGTCCTGTCGTGATGGTCAGTTGCACTCGGCGGATTACAAATTGAAAACTGAACTGTTTTTCAAGCAGCGGTATTTTGTGATGCGTGTATTTGGTTCCACCGTAGTAATAAGCAACATGCAGCCTTCCCGTTCCACATATAGCTTCACTGAACACCGTTATGCATGCCATGCTTGCTTTGCCATTACGATCTCTTGTCAGTGACTTGAGTGCGGGTTTTCTGTTGTTCGAGGGGCTACAAGTTATACTATCGATACGGTGAGTTCGTATATTAGAATCGTTCGAGGCTAACGGGAGGAGCCAAGCTAGGGACAAATATAGAATAAACGATAAATTTGGGACAGCAGCGTTCACATCAATCTTCATTTCCAGTCATTATATTAGCGCTGTTTGTTTCCGAAAGACCAAGATGCGCAAATTGTTTTCCCAAGTAGTATGTATCCCCCCTTTACATGGCTGTGGTGGACGTCATATACCTTGTGGCGCTGCTCGGGTTTCGACCAATGGTCAAGTATAGAAGGCTAAATATGTTGCGTCGATGAGTAGGACTAGTGTAATTAGTACTTCGGGTTAAATCTCGCACTAGTATGCGCGCTTATATCATCCACAAGTTTGATATCTGGCAGTGCGGCTTCTTCGTTACTACGTTTAGATGCCGCATTTCATCCGACATGAATGGGATGTTCGATTCGTCGGCTGTTGCAGACTCTACAAAAAAAAGTATTTTTTGCTCGTCTAGAAACATTGCTGCTCTGTCTCAAGGGCCAAACGCCCACCACGGTATAGGTAGATCGCAAAGCGATTAAAACTTTCTGCCGACAGACAACGACACCCCATACCGTTCAATACAGATAAAAGAAAACGGCGCCGCACTAAATGAATGTTGCACTTTCGTCCGGAACCTACGCACAGAGAGCGACAGGAAAGTATTAGACAAATAGAAGTTATGTTTATAGTTTCATCAAGTTGCTGTAAACATTTTGTACTAATAAACTTAGCAAGGATGATGTCATGCTCGCAGAGGCGTACATGAACACATATCAGTCGATGATTGCGAGCATTCGCAATGAAACTCAAGCATGATGAAGAGTGCCGGCCTCGGGGAGAGTGCAATTCGTGCGGTCGCCTCCGATACTTAAGAACGTGATTTCCAGCATTATAGCAGGCCCCGAATAGAGCGCACATTAGCAGATCAGTCATCTTGCCTCTCAATCAGTGCGCCAACAGGAGAATAACTCCGCGAAAGGGTGGCGCATGCCCCCAGCAGCGCGTACCAAAGCTTTAGTTGTAAAGCTATGGCACGCGAAATGTCTCTTTTCTGTTTCCTGTCACGCGATGCCGCTCGCCACCCGGTTTCGCCCCACCGGCACGCCTCGTCGCAGTCGTCATCGCAACCTGTGGGGTGCGATCGGAGAACGTTGCTCGGCACGTTCGTTCGGTTACCGGCGCGCGCGATTGGCCTACTCCGCGCCGACGCCGCCATCCGCGGGGCGCGGCCACGTTTTTAGTGACGTCAAAATAATGACACGCTCCTGTCAATCATCGTGCAACCAAGCACGTCGTCTGCTAGGGGCCGAACCCGACGGCAAGTTCGGAAGTTTGGAGTGATCATACGCTCGTTACGAGACCGGATTCGCGTGGCGCGTCTGGTGGATTGGATTGGATCCAACCGGTGACTGCGGAATGGCATGTTTGGATCCAATCCATAGTTTAATTCGAGAGAATTGCACTTGCCTAGGGAACTTCGGTTGTTGCGCTTGCGTTGCTCAAGGAAGAAGGAGAGCGGGTGGAGGTGCGAAACGTGTTTGAAGAAATGGCAGAAAGCGAATTACGGCATGCGCTTTCGTTTCTCAAAACAAATAGTGCGTTGGTTGTACAGCGAAATCGACCCCATCATCGGGTGCCAGCGAGGCACTCTAATGTTGTCGCAGCTTCTTGAAAAGTACGGCACTGTTCCCGTCGTTTTTTTTTTTCTTCTTTCCTTTTTTCTCGCTGTGCGTGACACGACCTAGGGCCAACGCAGAGAAACTAAGTTATGAATTGTAGTAGTCACATGTACTACTATTTGAAAACGTGTTTAAGCATGAGAGGACAAAATACGTTTTTTAGATAAATAGATCATTCATTGGTAGACGAGAAACAATTAGCTTTGTAGTATACTGTCTTCAAGCAGACGACAAAAAAAGAAAGTAAGCTTCCGGGGAGTTCCCCGCTTGCCAATTGGCTGCTCTCGTCGCCCCGTTCTCACAAATTTTGCATACTGACACTTTGTGTTGTAGCAGCAACCGAACAGAACGCGCATCGAACAAGGATCTCCGTTCGCGCCACTGGTAAAAGCGGCGAGAGTGGTTTTATAAGTAGGCTTTTTTTATATTGTAGACAAGCTTCAAGCAAGCATGCTTAAAGCATCCTCCCTCAAAATGTTAGATTGCAAAACAAATCAGTTTCAGTTCCTCTGAACTAAGTCCTGCTTTCTGGAGTATTCTTTAGGAGGTGTTTGGACGATTTGGAATAGGAAAACCTTGTTTTGCTTTTTATGCGCGGAGCACGTGATTAAATTTACTGACGAAGGGCAAAATTTGGCATAGTTACAAGCATATATACACTCCTGCACAAAAGAAATGAATCGCTAGCTCGAAAACAACGAGCAAGTTGCGATTACTAACAAGAAAGCTTGCCTTCTGTCGCCTTCTGTGTTTCGGATTATGTCTAATTGCCTAGAATTTTTGCTTGTTGGCACCAAAATAAGTATTCTGAAATTGAAGACACAGAAGGTTCTCGTCTGTGCTGTGTTCCGTACGTCTTTGACAGAATGCATAATTTCGTGACAAGTCTCAAAACGGAATGGAACATCGCTCTCTTTCTCTCTCTCTCTCTCTCTCATATTGTTTATTATTTCATGCATTCTTCCAAAGAAAAATAAAAAAAATTGATAGCTCGATGCCAACAACAATATGATATCCAGGATAATCGCCGCAAATTGGATGCCTATGTTGAGAGGGAAACAAGTAAAAATACCAGTTTTTCGCCAGATTGCCTCAAACGTTGTTGCTACTGCGTTCTTCACGGTCACTACGACAATGTCTGTAGAATAATCTGTATGGTGTGCTTATATATTATTTCTATAAACCAGTCGATAGACTGTCCATGGACCTAGGCCTTAGAATATTTTGGTACCTCGCTTATACACTGACTAGAGACATTTCCATCAAACCAGTCTATAGATTTACGACCTTGCATTAAGTATACTAGCTATACAAAAAATTCTAAACACCGGTATATCGACATTCTCTAGATTTGTGGCCTTTCACAATGAGTCAACTATTTGGGTAATATTATGATAGATATATAAACGCTCATGGCTGGAAGTTAAAAATGCTTGTAAATATGACTTTGTTTGCCTGTGAAGCTTTGTCTTGATGCTTTATACGGCTTTACCTACAAAGAAAAGCATATGAAAACTGTACAAATAAAAGGACGCGTTTAGATGCAAGCAGATGAAAAGTCTAAAGTACTTGAAATTCCCGCGAACCTACATTAGGTTTCATGAAATTTGTGCTTATGCCTAATAGAGACATCATTATTACATGCGGGCAAGCACTTCAATGAAATCCGCTGCCCTATCTATGTTTAGCTTGGTTTATATAACAATTATTTTACATTTGGCAACCTAAAAAAAATTGAATTTATGCATATCTGCTGCTTCTGATCCGCATTAATGCATTCATGTTAACAGCTAGCTAGCTGTGTTCTTGATCCAACAAAGCTACGCTGTTGTGTGTTTCCTGAACCAAGGAACTCGAAGCGATCCCAATAGTCCTGAATCATGCACTGCGAGAATGAAAACAAGTGCACCACAATTGAACTCCTTTCTTTCATCGCACAGAAATATACATGTTACCCATTTAGTGAAATACCCGTATTCTGGAATTAAACAGTTATGCAAATTACTTTACATTAGATATCATGGTTGGCGCGCTTCTCTTTACCTTGATGTCACCAGTGTGACAGGTGGAGGTGTACGCTGCAAATAGCACGCAAGTAGATGCAATAACGTGGGGGGGGGGGGGAATATTCAGTTAGTAGATTTATTTTTTTTTTGCTGTTCATTCGGTAGCTTATATACAATTTCGTCTAATCACCTAAGCCTCTAGTTAATGTGATTTGCCTCGGACTAACGGCTTCATGCCAATGCGAATCAGCACATGCATTATGATGTTTCACCAAGTTTCAGTATGATGAACGGTTAGAAAATCGCAATTACGACTGGTGCAAGCAACGGTACGTTCCGTTTCATGAGAGGTTCATATGTTACACATAATTTATTTATCACAATGAGAAACAAATGCGAGAATGCCAAATGATTCCTACAACTGCTGAAAGAAAGATAAGCGGCTGGAGAATCTGTACAGTTTTCGGCTGTTAATTAAGTAAGCCCGTGCAGAACTAAGATATTCACAATAATGAGTGTAGCTTTGAATTGTAATTCATTTATGCAAATATCGCAAATAATTTTCGGTACGAAAAGGTACGAATTCCGGCCATGGCGGCCGCATTTCGATGGGGGTGAAATACGAAAACCTAAGTGTACTTAGATTTAGGTGCACGTTAAAGATGCCCAGGTGGTCGAAATTTCCGGAGTCCTCCACTACGGCATTCCTCATTATGAAAAAGTGGTTTTGGCACGTAAAACCCCATAATTAAAAAAATAATTGTGCCCTCAAAAGCAAGTTACACTTAGAGCACAACGATAGCGGCGAAGAAAGTCGGCGATCGTCGGAAATCTTATCAGCGGGTCAAGCGCGACGGTTCTTATACATCAGTTTTCGAATGTTCCAGAGTAATCGCTGGCACCCGCGTGTCTTCCACATAGTTCTACAATATTCGTGTCGCGCACACACGCAATCAGATTACGCAAGGTTCATTCGCAGACAGCGGATGAAACCATCGATAACATTCCAGAAACATCCGATACATGCATGCGTGTCCTACGCTGTGCGATAACATTTGTTAGGCGGTGAAACGTGGTCACCCGATAAACAAGTAGATCTCTCAACATCTTTCTCTCTCATATTGTGAGATGAATGCATTATTTGCCACAGCTTTGATACAAGACAGAGATGCATGAGGTGGTTTGAAATGCGAACTTACGAGCTAATTACACATGATAATATATCCTTGCTGCGTTGATAAGGTTAGAACAAGTTCAAATTCCACTAAATTATTCGGAATCCAGGGAAAACAAGGGGAATGCGGGAGATGGAAATTCAAGACGATGAGCAAAGCAAGAGCAAGGTCAAAGCAGGAGCCAACGTTTTGACAAGTGGACTTGCCTTGTTCAAGGTGCTTTGAAAAAGGCATGTACACTTGTCGAAACGTTGCCTCCTGCTTTCACCCTGTTGTCGTTTTCGTCATCGTTTCGAACTATTTGGAGCATCATGTTGAATTCGAATGGCGGAGTCGGGGTGGGCGACCGACTCCTTGAGCGAGCATGCCACTACGGTGCAGAGCGACGCCTCCAAATCCGCAAATGGAACACAAGCCCTGCCGCCAGAGTAAGGAGGCACTCGTGCGTATAATGAAGCCGGATATGCAGCTAACCAGCGTCTCTTGCGTGCTGGTTTGTCTGCGTCTCCGCCCGCCTGCGGTGGCGTCTCCGTGGTACATAATCTAGCACTCATGACACTACGATGGTCTAGAGGCAGGTGACATCACAAGCGCCAACCAGCAAAGAAATTTATGTTTACTAAAAGGTAGGGTACAAGCAAGTGTACGAGCAAGAAAGCGTACAGAAAGTAAAACAAAGACACTTTTACAACGCCGTTGACCTCGGATTTGGGGATTAGTACATGCGTGTGTTGGCGGCTGTGAAGAACAGGAGACACTCTCGAAGATAACAACTGGAGGAACAGCTGAATTTACGAAGCACTAATAGCCTAATAAACTTTATACAGGGATAGGGCAAGCGGATATGCCCAGAGGTCAACAGGAGACGCATCTAGTGGGACACATGAAGGGACGGCACCGTTGCGCATAGTACCGAGTGCGAGGTTCTAGAAAGCTACGTGGCACTGTCGAACTCGAACATCAGTATGAAGTGAAGCCACCCTCCCTCTACCATAAAGCACGGCTGGTACGTCGCAGACACGGTTTTGTATTATAAGCACGCGGAGAGAGATGGCCTCATCCATAGCCGGAGCTATTCTTCCCGATCGCTTGTAGCGACAGTAACGCTTCAGTAGCTATAATCATGCTATGGTTGCAGTAGTTGTAGCCTACTAGACTGCATCACAACTATATTCGTTTCAGCGACCGCCCTGTAGAAGGACATAACATAACCGACACAAGCAGGTA
Source organism: Dermacentor andersoni (assembly GCF_023375885.2). Lineage (NCBI taxonomy): Eukaryota > Metazoa > Arthropoda > Arachnida > Ixodida > Ixodidae > Dermacentor > Dermacentor andersoni. The sequence goes on along the minus strand of NC_092818.1, from coordinate 45,034,892 downwards.
GCCTTCAGATATCGTCAATGGAAAGCGGGAACTGTTACACCAATCGCGTCGAGTAAAGTTCGGTTTTCCTCTGTAATACTATCCCGACATCACGGCAAGTAACCTGTATCATAACCTCTCAGGATGATACGCTATATGACATACAGTCCGTTCTCCTTAAATGACATTGCACTTACAATTATAACGCAGCTGCTCAGCGAGTAGCAGCAAACACGCTCGACGTCACCGACTACTTTGGTCGATTGGCTGGAGCGCAATACATTATTTTGAGGGCATGCTCGTAAGCGGTGGCTTCAGTGTCACCGTCAGATTCACGCCTCCACTCTTCGAAATTGAGCTTTCATATTGATACATGCGTATTACGTGTTTCTCGTGGACGATGCAGGCGGGCGCACCGACGTAGACGACGAACGCTCTCTGGCTCTGCAGCTGTCGGTTGAACTGGCCAGCGCTGCATTATAATTTGTAAATATACTTTGTAAATAGTCTCCAGTCCTCAATCCTTCGTTCGCGCAGCATTTTGGTGGAGGGTGATGTTTCCCGTCCTCGCCACAGAGCTCCGCAGCGGCCGCACCATCCTGTTTTATTCCATGGCTCCCGGTGATGACACCTCATCTGCTTCTACTCCTGCGACCCCGCGAACAACGTGCGTTATGGTTACCGACCCCCGCGATCCTGGCATTTTCTCCAGTCAAAATAATGTCGACGTTGACGGCTGGCTCAACCTGTATAAGCGTGCTAGCCAAAACAACCACTGGGACCCTAACATTATGCTAGCGAATGTCCTATTCTACTTGGGCTGAACTCCTCGTGTCTGGTTCCGGACACACAAAGACGAGATTTCTAGCTGGGATGCTCTCAAAGAGAAGCTAAGCAACCTCTATGGAAATCCCACCGGTGGGCAGCTGGCTGTGAGAAAAGAGCTTGCTACCCCAGTTCAGTCTTCCACTGAATCGAATGTCTCGTACATACGAGACGTGCTCGCTCTTTGCCGGAAAGTTGACGAGAGAATGGCCGAGGTTGACAAAAGTGGCCACGTACTCAAAGGGAACGCAGACGACGAGTTCAACTTGTTGGTCTTCAACAATCTGTCCACCATCGACGTTATTGTTAAGGAATGCCGCCGCTTTGAGCTCGCCAATAGCCGCCGCGTCACACCACAGTTCTCCCGGCTCCCTAATACAGCTACGACGTCGTCTTGCGTCGACCTTCCCGCTTCACCGCCCTTAAGTGAGCACGTCAGACGTAATGTTCGCCGCGATCTCGAGGATACAAATCCTGCGCCGTTCCATCCACGCACACTTGTCTCTACCATTGACCAACCAGCCCCAGCGATCTCTCTCATTCAGGCAGGGGGGGGGGGGGGGGTAATCAGATTTTCTCTCACTTCCCTATCTACTTCCACTTTTTGGGTGGGGCCTCTGTCGGGATTTATTACAACTTTGGCCAATATGGCTCTTCCTGTCCTCGTGGTGCTAAGTCTCTCAATTTGAGAGGTTCGCACCGCTTCCGCCAGTTCTGCCCATGTGTTGTGCCAAACAACATGCACCCGGAACATAGCAATGACAGGATGCATAAACGAGCCGAACATTAAAAATTAGATTCGGTAATATTTCGGAACATGAGGTGGCCTATGTAGATGCGGCGGGAGGTAGCGGCGGTTTTACGGTGGCAACGGCCGTCAGCGGCTGGGGTATTCCCGTGACCGCTGTCACTCTGCGTGGGCGCAACATAGAAGTTGCGGAGGAAATTGCTATCCCATTAGCTTGCGCTCGAACGGACGCGAAATTTGTAATCAGTGACAGCAAAACTGCCAAACAAAAGTTTAGCAAGGGAAGGATCTCGCCCTTAGCGGCCAGAATCCTAGGCCAGAGAAAGTTAGATAGAAAAATGCAAATAATTTTGACTATGGCGCACGAAGCCATCCCCGGCAACGAGGCCGCCCACGAGCTGGCTCGAGATCTCTACCGCCGAGCCGCGACGGGGCCTCTCGATGACCGAGGGAGTGGATAGCGCATGCTAAAATATGGGGAGATCACGCAGCATTATAGATTGGCTCGTAGACTGGTATCCCCGCCAGACCCAAAGTTAAACAGCAGACAAGCAGTCGCGTGGAGACGACTACAAACTTGTACGTATCCGCACCCGGTTATGGCGAACCACATGTTCACCGAGGCCAGGAGCGATAGATGTAATCTTTGTGGGGCGAGAGGGACCCTCGACCACATAATATGGGAATGTCCGTAATCTCCCGGGGGAACGCACAAAATAGGTAGTAGAGACACCTGGGAGACCCTGCTGCGCAGCTCGGACTCTGAGCTCCAGCTCCGGCTAGTCCAACTGGCTGAAGAGGCTGCTGGGACCCAAGACCTCCCAGCCTGCATCTGAGGCGGCGGCACTCGCCCCCCGACCTGCGTGTCGGGGGGTGGGTAGATCACGATGTCACATCTATTCAGCGGCACTGAGTAGCTTGTGCCTACTGTCCCATAGGTTAAGTAGGTGTCTGTCTATTTGCGGGTGGTCTTCAGTTCTTTGTACTGTCTTGGATGTGCCCTTGTGCAGGGTGCGTAGTGCTTTCGCCCATTCTTCCGGGTTATCAGTACGCGCTCCTTGGAGAAGACTCCTGAAAGCATGCCAGTCTGTGATATTTGTGGCTGTAGTGCGATTCCTTTTAGTTGTGCATTGCTTCTGTGTTGTGGGAACGATTATTTCTATGATGCTGTGATCACTACCCAACGTATCTCCGGTGTTTTTCCACTCCACTTCCTTAGCTGTCCGGCCCCAGGTCCGATCTGAGTTTGTGTCTCTTTTCACTGAATTTCGAATATGAGTGGGAGTTTCTATGTCATTGCGAAGCGATAGGTGGGCATCACTTGCCTTTTCTAGGAGCTGCGTTCCATTTGGTGTACTATGACGTTTGGTGTACTAGCCCCACGCCTCATGGTGGCTGTTGAAGTCACCTACCCATAGCAAGTCCTTCTTGCCATGCTCTTTGAGCAAGCTCGTCCATGCTTTGCGATAAGCCCCTCCTTTAGGAGTACGGTAGGTATTAATAATGGTTAAGTCGTATCGTTTGAAGAAGCGGAATTTAACCAATACGCTTTCCTCTTCCCAGTTGTTCATATGACTGAAGTCCTCGTGTAAGGCCGCGTGTTGGTTCGCCACCAGTGTCACCATTATTGTAGGATAGCTAATCGGATCATCATCGGTTCGCCTTCGGGACCGGTGTGTAATACTTGGATTGTCGTAGGCCGTGTAACCCGGTAGGGAGATCGGTGCATTGGTCTCCTGAAGAGTTATTACGTCCGGCTTATGCGCAAGATGTGTGAGGTATTGTATTAGAGAGTTCTTTTTACGGCGCATTCCTCTACAATTCCATTGCCATATGGTAACTGCCGTTTCGTGTCGTGAGTTACATTTGCTGTCATTAATCTCCATAACTGCTAGAATGGCCTTGTTTATAGGGGTGCGCTTCCTCCCTTGCGGGAAGTAGTTTTCTGAAGGTTCGTTGCAATGTTTTTACGCTTTGCGTTAGCGCGGCAAGTTGTTGTGTAATAGCAACGAGTTGTTTTTGCATTTCCGCGTCTATTTTGTCGCGTTCTGCATCTTTTTTCTCAAATCTACGTGTTCTTTTCGAATTTCTGCTATTTCTTTCAGAATGTAGGCAAGCGTGCTGTCCTTTGTTGTTTCGTAGGTTGGGTTTTGCTGTGTTCCTGTATGCAGCTTTCCTGACCATGATTCTTGTCGTGCATTCGACTGAGTGGGGTTATGAGGAGGGTTAGTTTTGTTTTTGTCGTCAGTGCGACCGTGAGGAGTGGGAGCTGGCGGACTTACCCCTGCCCGTGGCGTCCATGCTCCTTTGCCTTCTGCCCCGCCTTGTTGAAGTTTCTTGTTTGCCTTGTTCCTGGCGTTGTTCGTTGGTGGTGTAGTGCCCTTGTGTGGTTGTCACCTACTGAGGTCAGGTAGGCTGCCGTAGTTTTCGGAGCGTCTCAGCACGTTCTCAGGTGTTGGTTCTCTTAGGCAGTCGAAGCGATTCTGTGTTTTCAGCGTTGGGTAGTTGGTGTCACTTTTCAGTGGTGGCTTATTGTGGTATGCTTTCGGGTGTCGATCAGTCCTGTTTTCTTTCCTCGACGTGTGTTGCTTGCGTATTTGGGCCGCCAATCTGGCCTTGCAGTCTGCTTGTTGCTTCCTTAGACAATCGGGATCTCTTGCCCCATGAGGCCCGCCGCAGTTCGCACACTTCCTTTCGCATGCTTGCAGTGTTTTGTCCGGTCATTGGTCCGGTGGGAATTTAAGCCCGCATTGTTCACATCGCACGAAATTCCGCGCATTGGGGCAGATGTCGGCTCGATGACCAATGGTGAAGCGTGTTGTACACTGGATCACCTTGGGAAAGAATGGTTGTATTTTGGTGACTGATCTCCCAAGCAGGGCTCCCTTGGCTAGCTATGGTCCCTTGACAGTGATGAGTATAGATGTTGATCGGCCCAATCTTCTCGCTGCTAGAAGTTCGTCGCCCGGGACGTCAAGTGGGAGCCGTTTAACTACACCCCTTGCGTTGTCCGGCTCATGCACCACGTATGCTGTTATTTCGTGTTGTTCCCCTCCGAACTGCAATGGCTTGAGTGCGGTGACCTTCTGCGTCGCAGATTCCCGCCGGCTCTCCGCAACTACTAGGTTCTGCAGCTGTCTAACTTGGATAGTGACGTCCCGAGATTCGGCTGTAGTAAGTCCAGGTGCTGCCGTGATGCAGTGCTCACATGGTAGGGCATGGCTTCTGTTAAGTTTAGTCCCCAGCCGCAGAATGATGATCTTGGACTTGGCGTGGCGTATCACGGTTGGAATAGTAATGACTTCTTCCTGGCCGTTTTGATCTTGCGGTTCCATGGTTGTTTCTTCGTCTATGATGCTTCAGGCGTCGACCTGCCCAGCCGCCGGCGAGGCTCCGGTGGTTAGGGTTAGCGACTCCTTTCACACGTAGTCTTCTGAGGAGCAGCCGTAGAGCTTCGAAAAACCATTCAACTGACCCCAAATTGCGTTCTGAGGTGCCGGTCCACTACGCGTTGCTTTGTGCCGAAAATAGCACCAATGCTGTTGATATTTATGGTGTTTCAGGTGATTTCAACGAAGCCGTTCCGTCTAGCGTCTTGTCGCCTCGAGCTGGCCGCGGATAAGAGGTGGCACGCTGTCGTCCTCTCGCCGATGCTTTCATCGGTAACGTGTGCGGCGAAGGCGTCCGCCGATACCATAAGTGGAAACGAAGCGTTGCATAAGCGGTGCGGTCTGCGTGCGACGACTACTGGGATTCACGCCTGCATCACGAAATCTAATCACCTAAAGAACTGCGCTAAAATTTCGCACAACGGAGTATCGCAATCATCGATAAAAAAATTTTGTCGCTCTCTCTCTCTCTCTCTGTGTGTGTATGTGTGTATGTACTTATGATACGCGCGGTGGGCTTTGCTTTTCCCCTTCCATTTTTCAAAGATTTTGCCATGGATTAAAAAAATGCGTTGGCGCGCTGTTTTAGTAATGCTGTGCGCTCTCGTCTTGGAGCGCCCACTTGAATAAATTGATAGTTTTTAAAAGCTGTTATAAGACAAATCATGCGCTTGTATTATCGCCAGCGACTATCAGTAATACAGTGTATTTCTATCATAAAGAGCTTCCAGCGTACCGCCAAATGGGTTACCTGCACGCATGTTAGTCGGCATTTTTCTGCTTCAGTGATATGGAAAAGCATGCAATCAAGAGAGTATTAACGTACACCTAACCTCAGTTTGACCGCACAGGAATAGCGCCAGTGATAGGCCAGGTGGGCTCAGAGGATTTGGCGTATATTTTTAAGGAACAAGAAGCTATGATGAGGTTACACTGGAGGACAGTAGTCCAGGGAATGCCACTCGATCTTAGCGATGTAGCCAAGGTACGAGGACAACGTGAAAAGTATCTGAGAATGAGACGACACATAACCTAAACCGCACACCACATACGTGACATCAGACAATCGCAGATCCAGTGTTGTAAGCTACAAACATTACTAGTCATTGTGCTGTTAGCTTGATGCCTGTTTTCATCCGCTTTTCGCTGAAGTTGGTATTCATTACATCCCTCGTCATGGATGGATCAGCATTTTGTTTTCGTTATTCTGTTGCCGCGAAATTCACGCTATAGGTACGGTTAAGACTGTGTTGGGATTGCCGAGATCATCTACAGAGGTTATATAATTTGGTCAACAAATCCGGAGGTAAACACTATGCATATAGTAAAGCCTACAAAAAGTTTTAAAGCAATATACAACCCGAGTGGCTTATATCTAACTTATACTCCCCCGTATCCACCAGTGCCTTCGCATTAATTACAGCGTACCCGCTTTCGGCCAAGACAACTTCTGTTGTGCATAATAAATGTACAGACGCCAAGTAAACATGAAGCAATAAGGCTTTTACGATGCCATTTATTTCTGGCTCAAACCACACCTAACAAATATCGGTATACGTGCTGTTCACTGAATTTACCAAGACGTTTGGGGAAGTCGAATTCCAGGCTTCATAAGGGGTGATATAGGAAACCATAGAGAATAATTACAATTGAACATGGGTATACCGCAATCGTGTGGTTCGAAATTGAGAAAATGCTGTCGGGGATGCATCCTAGCCTTGGAAGCACTAGTTGTTATATGTTGAAAAACTAGTACAATCCTCGATTAAACTCGGCGAGCAGACCCGCAAAGATGAAATTACCTGGTAAAATAATAATTGGGGACCGTGTAATTCAATGACAAAGAGGAAATGGTCATCTTAACATATTTTCTCTGTGCACAGTTTATAAACTGGGAAATGGCTGTAGAAATGGACAACTGTAACACTTTTCCATATAAACTGCCCTATCGACTGGAAATATAATAATATAGCGATAGAATTAAACGGCGTTTGTTTACAGGCAGTTTTACAGACTGGAAATGGACCAAAATAAGTACACACCTTACCAAATTTTGTCCATAGACCATTTATAAACCAAGAGTAGAAAAAAATAACCAACGCCGTATCGACTTTCGTTTATGGACAGTCATAGACTAAGAATAACAAAAATAAATAGATGATGTGCTGAGTTCAGTTCGGAGATAGTTTATGGAGCGGTAGTAGCGAAAAATAAACTAACACCCAATCGAACTTTTGTCCATGCATTGACTGCAGAATGGAAGTAGACCAACAGAAAAGACAGCTTATCACGTTTTGTCCACAAACACTCTGTAGATATTGTACAGACAAAAGAACGAATCTATAGATAGGCAAAGTGTCTACGAGAAATCTACAGACACTGTCTAGTCAGTCTAGACTCATTTTTCCTAAAGGATAGAGTACAAACAAATTATAAATAATACATCGCAGTAACTGCACTTGTCCTGATTCGACACACGCTGGCAATGCGACAATACGCGGAGCGACAGGGGGAAAGCGTGATGCTTCCCCCAGCCTCCAACAGTTTTTTTTTTTTTTGCAGTTTACTATAAACCTTTTGAACAGCTGGACGGGGAAAGTGCGAGCTTGAGTGCCCTTAAGTCGTAGAGGCTTAAACTTGCTTTTTTAAAAATATGTCGACACCATAGCTTAACTTCTATTTCCTCTCATAGTGACCAACTAAACTGAAAAAGAAAACGAATTCTTGCAATAAACCCTTTAGCCGACTAATTTTCAACTTGGTTAACTCAGTTGGCCTGGTGAGGGGCCCTTTTATTACGCGGATTAACAGTACTTTAATTATTTTATGGCGATAGTTTTATATGGACACTCCAGGCGCATTTCTGCTTCGACGTCACCATCGCTATCGCCGTGAGGTTCCGTATGAGGGTAAGGGTATGAGGGTTTCGTATGAGGGCCTGTGAGGGTAAGCCAGCGAACGCGGTTCAATCTCGCGTGCGCGAGTGAAGAACGCGGCCCGAATGCGTGCCCTCTCCTGTGGCGCGCGCGGCGGAAGGAGAGAGGTGAGGGAGGAGGGGCGTTCTTCTCTCGCGGCTGCTAGGGTACCTCGATGCCCTCCTCGCCCGTCGCTCCGTACAGAGTGGACACAACCACGGCGTCTACTACATCCTTGGCCACGCGAATCACGGACGCCGTAGGGACGCGTTGCCGGCGCTGGTGTGTCTTGAAAGCGGTCTGCGACGTGGCTGAAGTGCGTGCCCGCGCGGGCCTCATCTTCAAAGCGATCTGCGATGTTTGCTGAGTGCGCGTAGTGCCGGTAGCTTCGTATGCGCTGTGCTTTCGAAGTTTCGTATGCTTTGAAGCGCTATATGCACGGAGGTCAATTCGCTCACGGCTGCTGCCGCGATTCCTAACTCCAATGTTTTCGCAGATAGTTCCCGCTCTCATCGAGCGATATGTCTTCACGTTTACCTGTGTGCGCGCGACACAGTGCTGGTTGAAGTAGTTAAAACACGTTGACGGGCTGTTTGGTTTCAATCAATGATATAATGTGTAAGCGCGGCTGAACAAGGACGTAGAAAGAAGCTTACAATCAAAGTCAGGGCTGTCTACGTGTTTCTATTTCTTTCTACGTCCTTGTTGAGCCACGCTTACCCATTCTATCATTGGTAATTTAGTTAGTAAGCGAATGTTGAAACGTTCATACGGCCGATAAAGCTACTATATTTAGTAGATAGCTACTTGGTACAGATATCTACAAAATTGCTATCGCCATCGGTGCTACGCCTCTCCGGCGGGAGAGCGAATTTTTCGGTAAGGTACTACGAACGATCGATCACTCTTTGCAACGTATTAGACATGCGCCTGTGACTCCAACCTCGAACCAATAGATGAACGCAGTCTGGCCCATGATGCGGCGGAACTCGCGGTGCCGCGTCCGCTTGTCGCGCACCGTGTCTGCCGCGTAGTTGAGCAGCAGCCACACGACGCCCAGCTCGAATGCGAGGGCGCTGTAGTCCCGGTGCACCAGCGTCCTGTGGTCCTTGTTGTCGCTGAAGGACCGCGTGCGCCAAAGGTACCTAGGTTCCGGTCTTCCCAGGGCGCGAGCCGTGAGCCGCAGGTGGCTGTCTCCCAGCAGGCACACGAGCGGCACCACGTAGTCGCGCCGTAGCGGGTAGTAGCCGCGCCGGTCGTCGCGGTCGTCCAGCAGGTACAGCCGGCTCGTGTTGTAGCGCAGGGTGTAGCGAAGATCCTCCGGCGGCTTGTCGTCCTGCGAGGAACGTTCGTGCTTAGGAGGAAAACTATCAAGCATATAACTCTATCGTTGTAGATTTACAGATTTTAAGTTTTTCAAGCAATGGCTGTATTTCTCTTGCGCTAAGAGAAAAGAAATTGAAACTTGGAAACCGCAGCATACTAAACAATGGTGCGACCTCTTCTCTGTTTGCCCCGCCGCAGGCAATTCGCACGGCACGCGAGTCTTGAGTGGGGCGCAGTCCACGCGTCTAAATTCGTCCGAGGGGCACACATTGCGTTTGAGTTTAGCAATTTTTTCCCCTTAAATACCCAAGGCGAACCGCATGAAATAAATCGGTGGGACGATAGCCGTGAACCCTCCCCTTTTCTAAGCATGGAAAATTGAGCTTAGTGGTAAACCAAGCAAGACGAAACATTTTCTCGCGGGGACAATTCGCTACCAAGTGTTTTGAGCCCACTTCTGGCAGATATATGAAAAAGAAATTTCTATAGTAGCTAATGTTCAGTGGCTTCGTTCTAGATTAAAAAAGAATGCCCCACCAAAATCTTTTTCTCTGAAATTTGGTTCATACAGAGTAAAGATTCATGAGGGCCATCAAATATACAAATAAGAAATAATATAACGAGCCCACAGTATTTGATAAGACAATGTGAATCTATGGAAAATTCTCCGAAGCCCCTTAACCATTTCGATGTTACAATTATTTCTGTAATTTTGCAGGATTCTCCAGGTTCACGTGTTTATCTAAAATAATATTTATGCACGTGTGCAGCCATGGTATTTTGTATAAGGTATTGTTTATCCCAGTAATTAAATGTAGCCTGCATTCGTCTAGTCAAATTAATTCTATAATTGATTACGTGCCCTATAAATGCAATAGGCCGGCTATAATGCGTTGAATTACAATGCATAATTTTATAGGAAAGAGGGCTTCGTCAAGCATTGCCGCCTGTTATCCTTCTTTTAACTCTGTAAAACTGTTACTTTTGAATACACTAATTTCAATTAAAAAGAAGAGGTCATGCACCTGCGCCTTTATTCAACGAACCTAAAGATGTCCATGCCACACTTCAGTCTATCCCACTCAAGAAATCATTACTTATTTTTTTACTTGTGTCCCTTTTTACTGCCGGTGCGTCAAAAGCGAGTGTGCAAGAGGCGAAATACACAGAGTGGCCGTGGAAGAACTGGCTCAGGTACGGATGTTGTTGTCGATGAATTGGTCAAGTTCACCGAAGGTGGCGGGAGTTCTTACATATCTTTGTTTGGCACTCTACAAGCATTGTGTTAAAAATAAAGTTTATTTACATTTGGGCTTGAATATCAAATGCGATGTCTGAATTCATGCATACGTACTCACATCATCGTATGTCATTATGTCCATTGTGTGCACTGATTCTAGAAAATTTAAACTATGTGTGCTGGCGAGCAGAATGAACAGGCGTGCAGCAGGTTTCAGCATAAACCAAATTAGCGAACACATTTGACGTAATAGTTTTGTGGAAACCCGCAAGGTGGAGAGAAGTAATTACTAAAGGGAAAATCAGGCCAGGGCGAATTTTTTCTTCAGCAGGGAGGTTTTCTTTCGAGGAACCCGTATGGGTTTCCTTTGTAGCAATTGCTACGAACGGGTGGGTGTCTGATTTTCCCTTTAATAATTACTGCTTTTTACGTTGCGGGTTTCCACAAAACTGTTACGTCAAACTCTTGCCTTTGCTTAGAGTTGTTGACAAATTCGACTTCACCCTGCCATCTGCTAGCTGCCTGGTTAGCTCAGATGTTAGAGCAGCTGCTCCGGAATGGCGGTGGTCCCGGGTTCTAGTCCCGGACCAGGACGGTTTTTTCTTCAACTGCGAGGTTTTCGTTCGAGGAACTCGTATGGGTTTCCTTTGCAGCAATTGCTGCGAACGGGTGGATGTCTGATTTTCCCTTTAATAAATAGCGAACATGTGACAATCTTACGTGTGTTCTTAGTTTACGCCTCAACAGGACGTGGGTCATCCAAGACGTCGGTTGAAAAGAAGGAATACGACGTGCGGCTGGCTGGCTGAATCTCGATAAGAACTCAGCTCGAAACATCCACATCTCACACCGTAAAAGAGTAGTGGGAGTGCGGGGTACGACACAACGTACCATGGAGTCGCAACATCTAGAACTTCGGCTTGTGAATATCATTCGCTACAATTTTACTTAATAATGAAATAATTCCGCACCAAGACTGCGCGGAGTTCAGCAGTAGAAGAAAAAAAAAAACATAAGAAGAAACGCTGCACCAATGAGCGCATCTGGCGTAACGCGTTCTAGCTAGCGTTCAAAACGCACGCGCCCAAAACTGAAACTGGAAGTGTGGTTCAGGTATTGAGGCCAGCGGCTTGGTGCGTTACAGTCGATTAGGCCGCTGGGCTCTATGGAAGTGTCCGCTCTTGCTGAATTTCTCTACGCTCCGCTCCTGTCTGAGTAGAGCGGTGATGTTCGCGGCGTCCTCCAAAGTTAAGTGCACATAGCGCAGCTTGAACCCATAGTTCCAGTTGTTGAGGTCTGAAACCCTCTCGAATGTCTTGAGCAAGCTTTCTGCTTCGTTGGACGATGCTTCGCGGAACATAGGTGGTTCTTTGGTTTATTGCAGTACGATGGATGCAGGCGTCATTGAGGTAGACTGGGCCACGGTCTTCAAGGTTGTCTCAAGTAGAAGTGTGTGCTCCGGAGGCAGGTTTTGAACCCTGCAGATAGCTAGATGATCCAGACTAAACTTGCTGCTGTCTTCAGGATTTGACATTGACAGGGCCGTCCGCAAATGAACGCAAGAGCACCTCCACTAGATGGCGTGTAGTAGCAACGGCGAAAGGGAAAGGATGAGGAGCGAGGAGAAAGTTGATATCAACAAGGGACTGAGGCAGGGGTGCCCTTTATTCCCACTGCTGCTTATGATGTACATAGCGAGAATGGAGAGGGTGCTAGAAGGAAGTAATATCGGGTTTACTCTCTCATACCAACTGGCGTGTACAGTAGTAGAGCAGCAGCTTCCATGTTTATATAATGCGGACGACATTATGTTGATAGCTAACAAGCGAAGTGATTTGCGACGTCTGGCTAATACTTCGGGTAAGAGAATATAAATACTTTGGTATATGGATAAACGAACGCAATAGATGTATGGAAACACAGGAAAAAAAAACAATAACAGTGAAGGGGAAGAGAAACGCAGCCATAATGAAGCACAGAGCGCTATGGGGATACAATAGACACGAGGTGCTCCAGGGTATGTGGAAAGGTGTAATGGTTCCAGGACTTACTTTTAGAAATGCGGTTGTTTGCTTTAAATCAGGGTTACAATCAGGACTCGATGGGAACCAAAGGTCAGTGGGTCGCCTCGCAATAGGCGCTCACGGGAAGACTACAAATGAAGCTGTGCAGTGTGATATGGGCTGGACTAGTTTTGAAGTGAGGAAGCTCGCAGTAAAATTGATTATGAAGAACGACAGAAATATGGAAAAAGGTAAATGGACTGGGAGAGTGTTGAGGTATCTGTACAGGAAAAACATTGATTCACAGTGGAGGAAAAGAACTAGGAAGCTTACCAGCAAGTATGCGGCCTGTGGGGTGGGCAACACAGCAACAAAGAACGTCAAGCGGAAAGTCAGAGAGGCTGAAATAATCTCATGGGTCGTGGCAATGGAAAAGAAACCTGCCGTGAGTAACTACCTAAGAGGAAAAAAACGAAATCAGGAAAGAAGCAATTTATGATAACTCAAAGACAAGCTCATTACTTTTCGAAGCGAGATCGGGATGACTTAGAACACGCACTTAGAAAGCGAGATATAGGAAGGAAGAAGAAGCATGTGCTTACTGCGGTAAAGCTAGAGAAACGATGGAGCATGTTTTATTAGAATGTGAAGCTATCTACCTAACAGTCGATTTAGGCGCCACTGGCCTCCTTGATGGCTTTGGGTTCAGCGAGAGCAGGGGAAAAGTAAACATGTCCGCAATAGAGATTAGTAAGAGGCGATCGGAATGTTGGTGGAAGAAAAGTAGCGAAACGACAAAAAAACCGAGGCGTACAAGAGCAAAGTTCGCGATAGGGGATCAGAAAATTTGGTTCTGGGAGTTCATAGCTTCCTTTTTTTAACCTAGGTAGGTCATTGAGTAGTATAATAGCAAGAGTTTGGTGGCGCAACCCACAACCCGGTTCCAAAGGGGATGCTCATAATATCCATTCATCCATCCATCCATCCATCCGAAAAACCAGAATGGGGCAACGCATTTTACACTGTACCAAATGTTTATTGCGCCAACACGTGCCTAGAAAAACAAGTAATAGTCCATAGAATCAAACCTGCAAGCACACTTGTGCATCGTGGAAGTTTGAAGTGCGGATCCCATGCGTAGGCTCAATGAATATTCTAGCGTCATCGCTGGTGTTCGCGTGAGTTCTAAAATGTGCACCCCTATTTCTGTCGCGCACGCAACCTTGTTACAAAAGGCTCTGCCACAACATAAACAACGGATGGAACCGGTGACGACGTCGCAGGAACTTCCGATACGGAAAGGCACGTCTTGCGCTGGACGATAATTTTGTTAGCAGGTGAAATACGGTCGTCGGGACAGATGAGTAATTACGGAATTATACCAGGAATTATAAAATTAGCCAACTAGTTGTGACTGATTAGTTCATCAATGATAACCCAATTGACGAATTGGGAGAACTGAGAAATACTCCCTTCTGGATGGTCATGTAGTGCACAAAGCAAATGAGCGGGAGTGAATGAAGCTGCTGCTTGGTCCCAAAATCAGAAGAGAACCATCGGGAGCCTCAAGCGGAAGGTGATGAGAAGAAAAAATTTTTTCATTCTTTTAGGAAAGAAGCCTGACATGTGCTAATCTCATTTTTTAGAGATTGCCACTCTTCTTTCTTTTGTTGCATCTGCTTATCGCAGTAGTAAAAAAACATCTTAATAAGCATCAATCGTTTTGACAAGTAAAAAGCCAGAATTCATTAATGTATATGGCTTCAAGGTCTGAAAAGGATGGAGAAAATATCGCAAGGCTCATCTACTCACGACAGGCAGGCTTAACTGGCCTCCCAAACGGAAGAGAGGAGCTTGTAATACAAGTAACCGTTCAGCCACGTCTGTAGACCGCTTTCGTCTTGCAGGCTACTTTGACTCACGCGGCATGACGACGCCTAATACTGGTTCCTGCTGATCACGTAAACAAAAAGTGAGACGTGTTCACGCGGTCATCATCTCGTTGGCAGAGCGGGCAGGCGATGATCGATTTGCACCTTATGATAAAAAGCGGCGGCAACAATTTACGGGCAGACCCGCAAGCGAGAGGTATCCAAAATGCATAACGGCGTGAAACCGATTGCTAGGAGAGTCGTCTTACTCGTGTATGCATATGTATGCATATCCTCTGTGTAAACCTTTTTCTTTTTTTATGTAGCTCGAGGTTCTGTCTCTCCGCACGACTTCCGAGCGCGCTATAGTGTGACAACAACGCGCCAGCGCGTCCGGAGGTGGAACACACCAGTAGGCCACGGATCTGCGATTCTGTAACACAGATCACGGCTGCACCGGCTGTGCTCCTCATAGCTGCTCAAACCCTTCTCTCAAGATTGTTTACTTTCTCTTTTGTCGATCTTATTTCACCTGCTGTGCCTCTATCAGCGCGGTTTTTTAAACTGAAACGTGACCAACTGGACAACCTGTCTTGCGCTACTGCAGTTATGAGCCTCAAACAAGTAATAAGCAACTCTATAAGATAATATAAATGCCATTTTAGCAGGAAAGAAATAACGCAGCAGAAGTTTAGCGTCAAATGCGAGAAAAATGCGTTTGCGTTGCGCGGGCCTTTTTGATGTCCCGGGTCCATTATTTCAACCGTCGTGTTCACCACATAGCTAAGTCTTATTCAGAAGCTCAGGCGACACACTTGCTGCCGCTTCTACGAGCAAAGTGCAACGGACGGTGGTCCGGAGCAGGCCACCGTCATTGTAATGTATATATATATATATGTATATATAGTCATATCATAAGAAGCGAACAATGCGAAGGTTGTGGGTTCGGTTCCCACCTGCGGCAAGTTGTTTTTTCATCCACTTTAATTTCAATTAATTTATCGTTTCTTTATTTCATTTATTAACCACAAGTAATTTCCCCTATGTTGTCCTTGGCGTCAACGTTTGTTGGCTTCTTATGATGAATAATAAAAATCGGGCCCCTAGGTTAACCCCTTTTCTACTCGTTTATATATATATATATATATATATATATATATGTGTGTGTGTGTGTGTGATACGGTGTATGTAAACAAGCGGAATGAATGAAACTGGTAGAAAGACGGGGAAAGGAATAATTAGAGGTAGAATTAAATGAGGTACTCCAGGTGTCTGGAGGCTTTGCTTCCCTCTAACAATAACGCAGTCGTATAACACCTAGATTCTGGAGGACCCGGCCATCAGTGCACCATGAAAACAGCATGATACGCCTCGAGTCCCGACAACGACATCTGAAGATGGCGTCCAGGCCTCCTCCGCAGCTTCAAAGCATGTAGGTGTTCGTGGAATCACGTAAGTTATGGTCGCGCTTTTTAGGCTGCTACAGGTAAAAGCTGAACGTTAACTACTGGAAGTGCCACCCGTCCAACGAAAGCAACAACCATGCTACCCGAGTTCCGCGGATTCCAGGAGTGCCCCGACATTTGGATTCGCATAGTGGACTCTGTTGCCGCCAGCCACACTTGGCGGTCATCAAGAAGGCCTTCTCGGAAGAACATCAGCGTTGGGCCGCTGAGCCGTGGCATCTGTACGAAGGGCACAACTACTTAACGTGTAGAAGCTTGAGTTGCGCCTTCATAGCTGCATTCAGCAACATTTACGACGCGTGCGATACGTGCCTTATGGAGACGAGACCCCGCCAGTAAGAGCACCGGGAGCAGAGTACATCTATCACAACCTATTGCTTCTGAATGCTTGCGACCTTTCTTGGGCCTCTCAGTGTGCGCCGCAGTATGTACTTGACGGTCGCTACGACCCTATTGATCGAGGCCACCCTGTCCATGCTGCCACGGGACACTACGCCTCAGGTCTTCGTCCGAAAGGCGGTGGAGCTGTAAGACACCAAATGACGGCGTCTAGCAGTGCCGACGCGAGTTCCTTGTGCAACCGGCGCTGTTAGGCGGCGACATCCTTTGCACAGACATTTAGAGCACGGCAGCAATTATTTTGCCAAAGACCCACGACAGCGCCTCCACTACCATACGTGCACTCTTCCTTTCGTAGTTTTTCATATCGAAGGTGTCGAAGATTTAATTGCCCTTCTCTATACCGGAACGGAGCGCACAGCGTTGACCGGACGACAAGCCTTTCTTCTTAGACTCCAACTCTGGACGGAGGCTCCCTCTTGAAGGCTAGGGGGAAGCGCATGAGGTTGCCGAACAAGATAAGTTTAAAAAGACGTTCCATACAACATCTGCATCATACGAGTTTAACCCGACGCCTTTAGGATTAGGTATGGCTCCGAGCACCTTCCAGTGGGCTGCTAACAGCGTAATTGGCTTGCTTAAATATAACGATTTAGTGGCCATTTGGACGATATTTTAGTCGTCGGTACAAGTGAAGAACAATATCTTCGGAGCTTTGAAAACGTTCTGGAAAGTTTCTACGCATCAGTATTCAGGTTGAACCGAGAAATGTTTTAGTTCCTCTTGTCCTCATTTTCTTTCCGCGGTTGTACCATGTCTGAGCACTGTGCCCAGTAACTTCCAGAGAGGATATCAGCGGTAGACAACCACCCCAAGCCAACTTCTTTAAAGCAGGGGCAGTCTTATTAAGGCGTCGCTTCGTATGTAGGAAAGCTTGCGACCGATCAAAGAAAACACCTTTCAAGTCTTCGAACATGAGCTGACCAATTGTGTAGTGCACAGCCATTTTAATGAAAAATGGGCCACCAAAATTTCTACTGATGCTGGCTGTTTTGGCCTGGGAGCCATTAGCGCAGCGCAACCATAATTGAGGCGAGAATGTTATTTGCGTATGCTAGCCGCACACGGTTGAATGCTGAGCAGCATTACCACTCAAACGAGCTAGATTTCTTGGCTGTAGTTTGGAGTGTCGGTGCCAAGCTGAGATACTACCTCTTTGTACAAAAGTTTATAGTCGTGAAAGCAACCCAGCTATCACTTCAATGTTTGCGAAGCAACACTTAAAACACAGCTTCGTGCGGTGCATTTTAAGGTTTCACAAATACGACTACACCATGCGCCACCGCTCTGGGGCTGTGAATCAATTTGTTGAGGCTCTGTCGAGAAATCCTACAGGTTATGCCCGTGAAATCGCCCGATGCTCATAGAGTGCACGTAAGGTGATCGCGTATAAAAGATGTGTTTATTTCATTGAGGTTCTCATTTGCAAGTCGGGTACCGTGCTGTCGTCTTCGCTTCCGCCCGTGCGTTATTGCGCCGTACATAAGAAGAGGCGATCATATGCTTTTAAACAACGAGGGCTAGATACTGTTTTTCCAGCATGACGTATCCATGGTACAACAGGAGGACAGCGATTTAGCACTTATTCGTACTTCGTGTGCGGACGTAGGACGCAACCCCATTTTTTTCATGCGAGAAGCCGTGTTACACCGCCCTTTAAATGTAAGAAAAACCAGAAAGAAGAGCAGCATTTATTAGTCATTCCCATCTAACAGCGTTTGCAAATTTGGCACATTGCACATGAGAACCCAGAGGGAGGATACATCGGTCAGCAAGTCGCGTTGCAAAAGATCGAAGAATGCTTTTGGTGGCCGAGAAGGAAGATTAGTGTCCGCTCTTGTGTCGCGAGCTGCAAAACCCGCTAGCGTCACAAGAGGTACGAACCTCGATTGGTCCCGGCTATTCCACCTCTTGATACAATATATTTATTACGGTCGGAATAGACCACATCGGTCCTTTCTAACTATAACTGGCAAGCGCTACATCTTTGTCGCCGTACACTACTTGACAGCATACGTAGAAGCGGCTGCCGTGCCGAGTGTTGCCGCCAGACATGGGATTGCTTTCTTGCGGAATAGCCTTGAATGATGGCCCGCGGTCTTGCAAATATATCTCTGATCAGGCCGCCACTTTACGCAGCCGGGAACTTCGAGCATACCTCCGCCTTCAAGGTGTAGAGCATTACCATACATCCACCTACCACCTGTAGACTAATCGCTTAATGGAAAAGAATGAACCAAACAATTAAGGCGCGCCTTGTCCCATACTGTAGAAAAAATACACCGGGAGATGCGGACTGGGGCAAACATCTTAAGGCAGCCGCTTATGCTGCCTACACTTGCTTCAAGAGGTCCATGCGCACAACACCCTACATGATTGTTTACAGACAACTACCCAACCTGACGGCGGTGCTGAGCTACGACACGCTCGTCGAAGTTAGCGCGCCGATCCCGAGAAAATCGGTCTGCCAGAGAATCAGGGCAGATACAGGAAAGCGTATTCAGCAGCCACAAAGGAAATAAAAACGCTATTTGCAACGCCTGCACCATGCAGCCACACGGTATCAAGTGGGCGACGAGCTCAAGAAGTGGCACAGACACCAGGTCAAAAACTCCTGTATTTATCCAGGAGTTATCCCCCATGGGTCGGCGCCCCTCACCTACGCAAGAGGAAAACTAAGCGCTGCAGTTCAGGAGGCAGGAACTGCGTCGCCGTCGATCTGTACAAGTCCTCCAATGTCGCCTTCGAACGTTGTCGACCTTACTGTTGACGGCGTTCCTACCGTTGCGCTAATTGATACTGGAGCAGCCGTGTCTGTCCTAAACGAACGCCTCTCTCGCGCTTTACGAAAAGTTACGACGTCACTTTCTGGGTTTTCTCTTCGCACAGCTAGCGCCCAGCCAGTTGAGCATTCAGCAGCATGTACAGCTAGAGTTGTTATTCAGGGCGTTCTCTATATTGTAGAGTTTGTGGTTCTGCAGTCTTGCTCTCACGACGTCATACTTGGGTGGGACTTTCGCGAAATAACGCCGTCACCAATTGTGCACGTACTGCAGTCGAATTATCGCCTCTGTGTGACTTGCCACTCGTCGGCGCCCCTTCTCTTCCCGCTAAGCTAGTCCTTCGGGAAGACATCGCCATACCGCCGTACTCGTCTAACGTTGTTCCCGTCTTCTGTGGCGCTGTCTCTGGAGGCACTGTCCTTTTCACTCCTTCGGAACTCTTCATAACCCGCAAAGATGTTCCCCTTCCTTTCGCCACGCTTGGCATTTCAGCCGGTCTCAGCGCCATCGTTGTCTGCAATACGCTTCCTACAGCCCTGACGGCTCTTTGTGGCGAAGCACTTGGCCATGTTCAGCCTCTTGATGACATGTTTATAACCGACGTACCGGATGCTTCGTATGCAGAGCTCACTGACTTCTGTGCACTTTGCACTTCTGCTCCGCCATCACCTGACTTATTCACACCTTTCATTGCCGATGACCTTACTTCCGAACAGCGCTCCCAGCTCCTTCACCTGCTTGCCCAGTTCCGTTATTCTTTTGATGTCGCTCAGCCTAGTCTGGGTCGCACGTCAACCGTCAGCCACCACATCGACACTGGCTCCAACGCGCCATTGCGGCAGCGCCCGTACCGCGTATCCACCAAGGAGCGTCAGGTGATCAGTGAGCACGTGGACGACATGCTGCAGCGCGGCGTCATTCGACCTTCCAATAGCCCGTAGGCATCACCGGTGGTTCTCGTCACAAAAAAAGATGGTTCTATTCGGTTCTGCGCCGATTACTGTCGTCTTAATAAGATAACGCGAAAGGACGTTTATCCTCTCCACGCATTGACGACGCTCTGGACAGCTTGCAAGGCGCTGAATCTTTTTCTTAGTTGGATTTACGCTCGAGCTACTGGCAGGTGCCGATGTCAGCAGTTGATCACCCTAAAACTGCATTCATTACTCTAGATGGTTTATACAAATTTAATGTGATGCCATTTGACCTATGCAATGCGCCTGCTACGTTTGAACGAATCATGGACAATAACTAGCGCGGTCTAAAATGGAGTACGTGTTTATGCTACCTCGACGACATCATTGCTTTCGCCCCTGATTTCAGCACGCATCTTCTTCGCCTTAGGCAAGTGTTGACGTCCTTGACCAACGCAGGCCTGCAACTGAACCTGAAAAAGTGCCAGTTCGCCCCGCGCAAGCTCATGATTCTAGGTCACATCGTATCACAAGACGGCATTTGCCCCGACCCATCAAAACTTCGCGCTGTGGCAGAGTTTCCTAAACCTAAGACACTCAAAGAACTCCGCGCCTTCATCGGCCTCTGTTCTTACTTCAGACGCTTTGTTCGCAATTTTGCCTCAATTATATCACCTCTGACACAACTCCTAAGTGGCGCCAACGACCTATCCTCCTAGTCTCCTGCATGCGACACAGCGTTCATGACCTTACGCCGTCTCCTGACGTCTCCGCCTATACTGCGGCACTACGACCCCTTCACCCCAACTGAAGTACATACCGATGCCAGTGGTATTGGCCTTGGCGCTGTCCTTGCGCAGCGCAAGCGCCTGGCTACTCCGAGTACGTCGTTGCTTACGCCAGTCGTGCGCTGACCAAAGCGGAACGCAATTACAGCGCCACAGAAAAAGAATGCTTGGCCATCGTTTGGGCACTCGGGAAGTTTCGCCCTTATTTATATGACAGGCCTTTCCATGTCGTTACTGACCATCACGCACTTTGTTGGTTATCCTCTTTAAAAGACCCGTCTGGACGCCTTGCCCGCTGGGCTCTGCGCATTCAAGAATACGACATACACGTCATCTACCGCTCAGGTCGCAAGCACATTGACGCTGACGCTCTGTCCCGCTCTCCGCTGCCAGCCTACACGGCCTCCCTCTCCACCATTGATGCGGTATCCTCGGTCGCCATGGCCACCTGCGCATCAGAACAGCGCAAAGGTTCTTGGGTGGCCTCTCTTCTGGATCTCCTTTCTGACTCGCCTGCAGCTCCCATCTCCCGCTCTCTGCGTCGCCAGGCTGCCCATATTGCTGTCCGGGATAACCTCTTGTATCGACGCAACTACCAGCCCGAAGGTCGCAAGTGGCTCCTGGTTATCCCTAAGACTTTCCGTTCCGACATGTGCGCGTCTTTCCATACTGACCCACAATGTGCACACGCAGGCGTTTTGAAGACGTATGAGCGCCTGCGGCAACGTTACTACTGGCGAGGAATATTTCCTTTTGTCCAAAAGTTTGTCCACTCGTGCCAGCAATGCCAACGCCGCAAATCTCCACCTCATCCGGCCCACCGTTTATTACAGCCGCTTCCGGGCCCTGCTCATGCCTTCGACTGTGTGGAAATTGACCTGTACGGGCTACCGCTAACATAGATTATTGTCGCAGTTGATCACCTTACACGCTATGCTGAAAGCGCTGCTCTACCTGCAGCGACCGCCCGTGACGTTGCATCCTTTCTGCTCCATCGTTTCATTCTTCGTCATGGTCCACCTCCAGAGCTGCTGAGTGATAGAGGCCGTGTGTTTTTTGTCGCAGGTGGTTGAAGCTCTGCTTGCTCAATGCCGCATAGTTCACCGGACCACCACGGCGTACCATCCTCAAACTAACGGGCTTACGGAGCGTTTCAATCGCACCCTTGCTGATATGCTCGCCATGTACGTTTCTACGGAGCATACAAACTGGAACATCATGCTCCCATTTGTCACGTACGCATATAATACGGCTACACAAAGTACTACAGGATTTTCTCCATACTTTCTTCTCTACGGTCGCGATCCTTCCCATACAATCGATACGGTTTTGCCTTATACACCAGACACGTCAGAGTGTGCTCCCGTTTCAGCCGTCGCCCGATACGCCGAGGAATGCCGTCAATTAGCCCGAAAGTTCACCTCTGCCGACCAACAACGACAAAAAGCCAATCGTGATGGCGACACTACGAATCCGCACTTCGCTCCCAGCACACTTGTCTTGTTGTCCGTGCCTTCTACCACGCCTGGACTTTCGACAGAACTTCTCTCGCAGTATGAAGGACCATAACGCATCGTCGAACGCACCTCTCCGGTCAACTATGTCATAGAGCCGCTTACACCGACATCCGACAAGCGCCGCCGTTGACGGGATGTTGTACACGTTCACCGCCTGGAACAATTATATGACCCACTCGTCTACACGTCGTAAGTCGCCAGGATGGCTTCGCTTTTGCACCGGGGGTAATTGTAATGAAGAAGAGCACAAGGACAAGGCCAGCCAGATCGTCTGTTTCGTGCCTGCAGTGGAACCAGTGGGCCAGCCGGATCGCCAGTGCTTAGCACGAGCGTGAGCCATTCGGGCAACCAGCTGTACCTGCTCTGCGTTACCTGCCTTCTCGATTACGAACAGGCGCTACCAACTGAACTGCTCAATACACTTCATTGCAATATATATATATATATATATATATATATATATATATATATATATATATATATATGTGTGTGTGTGTGTGTGTGTGTGTGTATGTGTGTGTGTGTGTGTGTGTGTGTGTGTCACGAGGATCCCATCCTCGTCGCCAGCGTCACGAGGATCCCATCTTCGTCGCCAGTGTTACGAGGGTCCCACCCTCGACTTCTCGAAGTGGGTGGAGGTTCTACCTGTGACCACTCCATCAACAAGCGCGACCATTGCAGCGCTACGGCAGGTCTTCGCCGCCCAGGGGTTGCCGGTCACTCATCAGTCAGCACCACCACGCTACGGAGCGTCCGTCTAACGGAGGGTGCCAGAAGCCCTCCCTTGTTCACGACTCGAGGTGGATCGTGACACTGGCGACGAGTACCTACGGAGCGTCACACGCCGCCGCGAGCGGCGAGACACCGCCCCTCGTTGCTGTCGCCATGCCGCTGTACGGAAGACTCGAGCCGTTCGAGGGAGATGGGTCCGCCTGGCAAATTTACGAGGAGCAAGTCCACGTATTCTTCCGGGCAAACGACACACCCGAGGCCAAACAGCGGGACATTTTCCTGGCCAGCTGCGGGACCCGCGTCTTCAGCCTCTTGCTCGACCTTCTCAAGCCAGCCACGCCGCACTTTAAGACGCTGGGTGAGCTGCTCGCCATACTGCGCTCGCATTTTAATCCAGCACTGGCCACACTAATGGAGCGTTTCCGCTTCAACAACCGGAGCCGTCGGGAAGGAGAGACCCTCGGGCAATTCGTTGCTGCGCTACGAGGGTTAGCGAGTGCCTGCGCCTTCGGGGACCAATTGGACTCGCTGCTCCGGGACCGCTTCGTCTGCGGAATCGACAACCCCGCCATGCAGACGCGACTCCTGGAGCTTCCCGACCCGTCACTGGACGACGCCGTGAAGGCAGCGCTGGCAATGGAAGCGGCCGCCAAGGACGCCGGCGAGGTTTCCGATGTGACTGGCTCACCGTCGGCTGAAGCGGCGGTCAACAAGTCCGCGAGAAAGGGCAGTACCTGCGGTCGCTGTGGTGGTGCCCACTCCCCCTCACAGTGCCAGTTCTCTCAAGCACAATGCTTTACGTGCGGGAAAACTGGGCACCTGGCACGTGTATGCCGAAGGGGGAGGACGAACAGCAAGCAGCAGCCTGATTCAAGCCCAGGTACAACACAAGCCCGCGGCCAGGGTAGCCGTCGCAAGCGTACGCGGCGGAGGCATGCGGCAGCAAGCTCAAGTTCTTCCTCGGCCAGGCTCCACGTCGTGGCCGAGAACACGCCGATTTTCGACATGTGGCACACAGGCTTTGTACCGTCGTCTGTGCCGCCATACATGCTGACCATCGAAATCTGCGGGCGCCCCATTTCCATGGAGCTGGACACAGGGGCCAGCGTGTCTGTAATGGCCGGGAAGCTCTTCAAGCGTACTTTCCCCGGCGTGTCCGTCGAGGCTTTGGGCGTGATGCTGCGCAGCTACTCCGGGCAACTCTCCCAGGTCCAGGGTCAGGCACAGGTCAGCGTTCGCTTTGGCGACAGGGAGGCAACCCTTCCCCTTTACTTAACGAAGGGGTCGTCGCCGACGCTGCTGGACCAAAACTGGATTCATGCATTGGGCGTTCGTCTGCCACAGTACCAGGAAGCCAGCCTGCATGTGGTGCAAGACATCCCCAGCCTCCTGACCCAGTTCAAGTCCCTGTTCCAGCCAGGGGTGGGCTCATTTGCCGGCACGACGGCTGGCATCTATGTACCTGAGGGAGCCCGGCCGCGTTTTTTCAAGCCTCGCCCACTGCCGTTCGCCCTGAAGGACGGGGTTACCCAGGAGCTGCAACGGTTGCAGCGAGAGGGCATCCTGGTGCCCGTAAAGACATCTGAATGGGCCGCTCCCATCGTGCCAGTCCTCAAGCGAGATGGCAGTGTCAGGATCGGCGGGGATTTCAAGGTTACCATCAACCCCGTCGCTACCGTCGAGAAGTACCCGCTGCCCCGGATTGAAGGTCTCTGGTAAGCATTGTCCGGTGGACAGAAGTTTACCAAGCTCGGCCTCAGAGATGGTTACCAGCAGCTGGTGCTCCAGGATGCCTCATGGAAGTATGTCACTATATCGACAACTTTGGGACTCTTTCAGTAGACGCGCTTACCGTTTGGCGTGGCCTCAGCCACAGCCATATTCCAGAGGGAGATGGACAACCTCTTCAGGGGCATGAGGCACGTGGCGGTGTACTTGGACGACATCCTGGTTACTGGCAGTGACGACGGGGACCACCTGCAGAACCTGCACAACGTCTTGGCACGAGTACAGGACGCCGGCCTCATGCTCAAGCTGGAAAAGTGTGTTTTCCTAGCCCCCAGCGTTGAGTCCTTGGGACATATCATTTTTCCCAGGCAGGCCTAGCCCCGGCTCCGCGCAAAGTTGATGCGGTGCTCAAGGCACCTAATCCCCAGAGCAAGAAGGAGCTGCAGAGCTACCTGGGCCTCATCAACTTCTACAGGAGTTTTCTGCCGAACCTGTCGCAGCATCTACAGCCGCTCCATCTTCTGCTTCGAGATGGTCAACAATGGGTCTGGAAGAAGGAGCAGGACCAGGCCTTCCCGCGCAGCAAGCAGCTAATCACCAAGGCTCCAGTGCTGGTGCATTTCGATCCTGCTAAGCCTGTTGTCCTTACCGTAGATGCGTCGCCGTACGGTGTGGGAGCCGTCCTGGCACACCGGGACAAAGAGGGCCAGGAACACCCTGTGTCGTTTGCTTCTCGACGGCTTCATGCTGCAGAGCAACGTTACAGCCAGCTGGACAAGGAAGGTTTGGCCCTCATGTTCGGTGTCGAACGCTTCCACCAGTACCTGTGGGGCCGGAAGTTCGAGGCGGTCACGGACCACAAGCCGCTGTTGGGGCTGCTGGGGCCTGAGAAGGCAGTTCGTGTGCAGGCATCGCCTCGAGTGGTACGCGGGGCCTTGAGGCTGGCAGCTTACAGCTACCAGCTGGTTTACCGTCCGGGAAAGGACCTGGGACCTGCCGATGCCCTGAGCTGCCTGCCCCTGCCAGAGGTGCCTGATGGTGTTCCAGAACCTGTTGAAGTGTTCATGCTGGAACACGCGTACCCGGAGGTGCTCTCCAGATCTGCGGTATCTCAAGCGACCAGCCGGGACCCAGTCCTGTCTCAGGTGGTCAAGGCGGTGTCCCGTGGAGAGGAATTGATGCAGCAGGCCTATAGCCACTAGGCCGCTGAGCTGAGCTTGCAGCAGGTCTGCCTACTGTGGGGTCCGAGGGTGGTGATCCCACAAAGTCTCCGGTCTAGGATTCTGCAGTTGCTGCACGCGGTGCATCCAGGGATAGAAAAGACCAAGATGGTGGCCCGGTCCCATGTTTGGTGGCCTGGCCTGGACCAAGACATCGCTCATTTGGTGCAGAGCTGCCAAATGTGCCAGGAGAATCAGCGAGCCTCGCGTCGTGTAGAAATCACCCTTGGCCGTTCCCACAGAGACCCTGGTCCCGCCTACATGTGGATTTTGGGGGACCCTTCAAGGGTCATTACTTCCTGGTGGTGGTGGACGCCTTCTCGAAGTGGGTGGAGGTTCTACCTGTCACCACTCCATCAGCAAGCGCGACCATTGCAGCGCTACGGCAGGTCTTCGCCGCCAAGGGGTTGCCGGTGAGTCATCAGTCAGCACCACCACGCTACGGAGCGTCCGTCTAACGGAGGGTGCCAGAAGCCATCCCTTGTTCACGACCCGGGGTGGATCGTGACACTGGCGACGAGGATGGCATCCTCGTAACAATATGCACACACCCGCCATGGTTGCTCAGTGGCTATGTTGTTGGGCTGCTGAGCTCGACGTTGCGGGATCCAATCCCGGCCACGGCGGCCGCATTTCAATGGAGGCGAACCGTGTACTTAGATTTAGATGCAGGTTAACGAACGCCAGGTGGTCGAAATTTCCGGAGTCCTCCACTACGGCGTGCTTCAGAATCAGAAACCGGGTTTGGCACGTGAAGCCCATAATATATATATATATATATATATATATATATATATATATATATATATATATATATATATATAATATATACGCAGGAAAGAGACGACGAACTTTTTGGAAGACTTCCTTTACTTAACGTTTTCGGCTGGTGGACCAGCCTTCGTCAGAGTAGAGTAACGCATGTACAACACATACACAGCTTTAAAGGCACCGTATCACAGGCAGAGGGCGCGCTATCTGCACTGACTAGACCATACAGTGCGCATCATAAATCATTATCATTGCGCATTATAAATGATTATCAATGACACGCATTTTGGAATATACAAAAAATGAAATGCAGATGTGTTCACGATACAATACATACAAACATGACTCTCAAGTAAGTGCCAGCGGTTACCATGATTATGTGTAGTGAAAGCAAAATGACTTTTCATGCAGATACAAAGGCGTGATGTTTAGCACATGGCATCGTAAATGCAACCTCGAATTATCTAAAAACTGAGATGTTAAGCGTACAACTTTGAACAACAGCGAAATATGTCAAAAAAGCCACATGTAAGGAAAGACAGAAAAAAAGCGCTGAAATCATGTGTGTACACTGTGTGGGAGGTGTATATTTGTGCTCAGTCTAAAGTTAGACAGGTTAGTTTTCCTTTGTTTTCATTTATTCCGGACGAGACAGTGTTAAATTTATGAATCAGGTAAGATTCGCGAAGCTCGCGGTCATGGTTGGTGCGGAATCCAGATTCGAGTATTGTTGCTTTGAGATTAATAAAGGAGTGGCCCGGCATGTTTACATGTTTCGAGAGTGGTAGATTTGGTTGGGATTTGGCATGCGACCTGTGGTTGTTGAAACGTATCCTGAAAGGTGTTTCAGTCTGGCCTACATATCCAGCTTTCCTGGACACGTACCAACTAGCGCCCCAAGCGGCTCCGGCACGAAGCTAGCGCGTTTTCAATGGAACGAGCGGGTTTTTCGCGAATAACAAAAGCTGCAGGTCGATTATCAAAAAACGCAGGTGACAGACGTGTTCTGGAAGACAATCCACACGAGCCAAATGCAGTGATCACTCTATGGCACGTAAGAATTTTGTTCCCACAGCGGTTAAAGATTTAGCAATGGAAGCCTATGGAAACGATGAAAATTTGTACTCCATTTTCGAGGCAAGAACCGTGGCTGTGATTACACTACGGCTTCTATTGTAATACGCAGTGCAGCGTATGTAGTCCGGAGACTCAGCTTTCGATTGATGCCTAGCTCGACTCTCCACACATGGCGTAACACTGTTCCCAAAAGCGTTTTTTGTAACACTGTCGTGAAAATTCATGTGGTATCTATAAAAACATGTTCGTACCACTGCGCGAACCCTCGGAAGCCGTGGCCGAGCGGTAGAATTGCGCGCACCTTTAGTCACGCTTCGCGGTGGCCGCGGTTCGATTCTCGCTTCGGACTTTTTTTTTAGCCGCATAGGACCTAGTTTTGTAGTCTCTCACTAGATGGCAGAAACACAAAACCCAGCATTTGCTTTCGGTTCTGGTTTTTCAGCGGCGCAGTTTTTCTTTTCATAGCCGCATAGGACTTAGTTTTATAGTCTCCCACCAGATGAAAAAAAACACAAAACTCATGATTTGCTTTCGGTTGTGGTTTTCCAGTCGTTCTCTTGAAATATTATGTTTTCTATTTTTCCTTCCTAAAACACCGCAATGTCGTGTTCATTTGTTAAGTCATCGCATTTATGAAGGTTTTATTCATTGGACATCATAACTAGAAGCTTGCGCAAAGCTTTGTGCTATGCAAAAAAAAAAATTTCGTGCTTTGTAGCGTGGGACCTGGTAGAACAAAATGGCCATTCTTATTGCGTCCTTCTGGAAGGTGCGTTTTCTTCGACTTTCCCCTGTCCTTAATGGCACATACTCCGAGCGAATGAGGTCCACCTGGGCCACAATGCCACCCGGTGGCCAGTGCCATTCCTATGCAACATTCGTGCGGAACAAAGTGTCTGCTAAGCTGAGTCGCTGCCCGAACGTTAATTATTTCTAAAGATTCATCCAATTAAGAAATGCACCAAATAGGAGAAGATGTGCAGCGTGTGGATTAATAGCTACTGGTAATGTGTTCCCTACAGCCAAGTGGTATGAATCCGTAGGTGTGGCCGTAAAAAAATAATTTGAATAAATGTCCCGTGCTGTGTCTGCCCCGGTCGCTCTACAGAGAAGCTAGCTTGGCTAACCGTCAGTATTTAGGATCAACATATGGCGTCGCTCGTTCGGTGCAGTTGCTTTTAATGCGAAGCATTCTTTGGTGAGTGCCCCAGTGATCTGGTAGCAAAATCGTGCGAAATCGTGTCTGTAACGCCAAAAAACTTGACGCATTTCCCATATAAATATATAGGTCTTTATAAAAAGGGGTGGGGTGGCCAACTTGAAATTGGAAGTGGCGTCAGCATAAATTTGGCCGTGATGCAGGGATTGGTCAAGTTGAATGTGGTAGTGATATGGGATTGGCCCAACATAAATTTGGGGTGAAATGGTAGTGAGCCAAGCTGAATTTGAGGCTGATATGGGGGTGGCTCAACCTAAATTTGAGGTGATATAGGGGTGGGTAAGCCTAAGTTTGAGGGAATAGGGGGGGTGGGCCATCCTGGGTTTGGGGAGGATACGGGGGTGGGAGGACCTAAATTTGGGAGGGATATGGGGGGTGGGCCACCCTAACCATGGGGCTGATATGGGGCTGGGCGAAGCTGAATCGGGTGTGATACGGGGGTGGGCTAACCTAAATGTGGGAGTGATTTGCGGTGGGCCATCCTAAATTTGAGGTGATAGAGGGGTGGGCTAGGCTAAGTTTGGGGCTGATATGGGGGTGGGCGAACCTGGATTTGGGGATGATATGGGGGTGGGCCAACCTAAATTTGGGGCTGACAGGGGGACAGGCTAACCTAACCATGGGGGTGATGCGCGGCTGGGCCAAGCTGAATTGAAGGGTGATATATGGGTGGACTAACCTTAGTTGGTGGGCGATTTGCGGTGGGCCATCCTAAATTTGAGGTGATCGAGGGGTGGGCCAGCGTTAGTTTGTGGCGGATATGGGGGTGGGCCAACCTCGAGTTGCAGGTGGTATTGGAGTGGGCCAACCTAAATTTGGTGGTGTTGTGGAGGCGGGCCAATCTGTATTTGGGGGTGATGTGGGATTGGTCCTACCTAAATGTGGGAGCAATCTCGGGGTCGGCCAATATGAATTTGGGGGCGATATGGGGGTGGGCCAACCTAAATTTTGGGGTGCGTCGGCTCGAAATTTGGAGGACGATTTATGGAAATTCGTCCGTGGACCAACTTGAAAATTAGGGGTGGCCCAATTGAAATTCGGGGTTGAGCCAACTTGAAGTTTAAGGCTGGGCAAAAAGAAAATCGAGCGTGGCCGACTTTAAACTTGAGGGTGGGCCAATTTAAATTTGAGGGTGTGCCAACTTGAAATTTGGGGATGGGCCTACTTAATGTTTGGGATGGGCCAATTGAAAGTTGGGGGCCTGTTTACGAATAGTTAGACAACACCAGTGGTGTTTCTGCATATTTTTCATCATCGCAAAGTACGTATATCAATAATTGTTACCTATATCCCTCAAGGTGAGCTACCACTCGAGCCTTCCCAGCCCACTGAGCTAATGATGTCACGGGAGTGCTCTCATCGTAACGACTGCGACGTTCAATGTGGAGATCCACAAAAACAAATCGCAGACCGAGCTAACCATTTTCACACCAATGACACCGCTAACACTACTCGCTCGTGCTAGACGCAACACAAGCTTACAACGATCATAATTCAACTTTCAATCACACCTTGTCGACACGTTCTCAGTGCAGAATTTCGTCAATCATCTGAATAGAAACCATGCTGGATGTTTTACTGTTATGTGGGGCCGTTTTTTCGAAAGCCTTCTCCCACAAAGACAATACATTTTTGACATTGACGAGGCAAGCTAGTACATAACTCATACGAAGCGAACGTATAAAGGGTTATAGTGATTTCTCAAAAAATATGTTAGGTAAATAAGATTTCAGATAGTATTATTTCGACCGGGCATGACAACGATTTCTTCCCGCCTGTCACAGCGCTTTCACCGAAGACCTAATCATTTTGCTCAAACGCGTTGCCCCAATACTACATGTGCTGAATGTACAAAAGTGCGGTGCGTGGTCACAGCTTCAAAGCCAGTCTATTTTGTGTACTGTTGTTGTTATTGTAGTAATGTGGAGTTTTCCTATTCATACGAGCACAAAAAGAAAAAAAAAATATTACATATAGTAGCTGAGCGCAAAGTACATCGGAAGATCTGAAACCAGCAATTATATTTAATTTGCGGGCTGGTCTTCTCTGCTGGTAGATCGCTGTCCGATCACTTCAACAAATTTTGTTTGTGTGCAACAGCAGCAAAAACAAAGATACTACCATTTCATTGCTAGGAGCTTTATGCCATTCACACGCACAATAAGGACACCAGATAATTGACACTATCAGTTCATAAACTGATATTGTTTTGCTAATTTCAGTGTAGCGTGGTGTCTGCGAACGGAGTATTTTCTTAGTATCAGTCCAGTGTTAGCAGTGAGAAGCAGTTCGGTCTATCATCTCCGTGGGGCCATACTAGCCATTGTAGCGCTTTACTCTAGGCCAAGTGCTAAAAACTTGGTGTGCTTCGTCCTTTCCGCAGGTCGTCCATCCATTATGTTATGGTGGCCATCAACGTTGCGTCCGTCAGGCCTCCTCCTCATTTTAGCTTCACCATCGCGAGAGTGGGCAGAGAAAGGAAGCTTTCTTCATAATCAGCCCCAGCGGGGTTCCAACACTCGTAACTGCTGCAATTTGCATTAAGTGGCTGGGCATGCTAACTACATCCTTAGTTTCACAATGGCTAGCGCGCGCAGAAAAAGTAGAGCTGTGGTCGCTATCACTACCACGAACCCATGTCAATGCAGATGTAAGTACGTGGAGGGGCTGGGCATGCTAACTTCTGCGCTACGACCTGCCGCCGCCACCTCAGATTTTCTATGCATACCTGCTTCTGGTTTCTATCGCACACGCATGCAGGACAAACGCGGATAAGTAATTGGATTAGATTGGGAAAACGTTTATTAAGCCTGCAGTAAAGCGCGAAGGCGCGCTTCGGACGTGGCCTACGTCGTCATCGTGGCGGTGTTCGGAATGGCCGTACGGGGTGGCAACGTGCCAGCTTTCAGCCCGCAGCACGTGTTCCAATCCCACCAGACGGGGCGCACTTCAGAGAACTGCGGATGACCGGCAGCCACGTGGCGCGCGGTCAACTAAGGAATGTGGTACTCGGCTGCGCCACCCGAGACAAAGCAGAGTTCTACGTAGCCCTCTGACGTCGGCTCCGGACCCTTTTCCCCTGTGCGTGTGTGCGGCACGTGTTTGTGAGCCCTCCGCCAGAAGGGCTGGTCCACGGGGACATCGAACGGTGACGTCGAACGATGACGTCGAACTATGACGTCGAGCGGAGAGCTTATAAGCAGCGTTTACCGGCTGCTAGAGCGTGCTCGTCGTCGGGAGGTGAGTGCTCGTTGTCATGCTAGAAATGTACTAGTGACCTGTGTGCTCGTAAGCTGTTTGCTGTATGATAGTCTTGCGGGCTCCATATGGGAGTCGCGCTAAACTGCCAATGTATCTTGCTTAAAATGGTAAATAAATCCTGCTCGCCTAGTCCTGTCGCCACAATGTCCTCCCTACATCTACGACTGCCAACTCTTACAGAGGGTGCTCTGCGAGGATCCCCGCTCGCCGTTGCCGGCTCGCCAGGCTCCTGCCTAGCCATCGCCTCGATGACCTGCTGGACGGCATGTAGTTGTTTTTCTTGGTCTTCGCTCCACGTTGCTTCCTCAAGCTGCGGCGGTATATGTCCTGAGTTAGCTTGGCTTGGATGTTTGGAGCAATCCCATAGCATGCGCTCGAATGTGGCCTTCTCCCTGCAGCACGCTCTGCACTTGTCATGGGGGTGCGATTCTGGGTACATCCTCTGCAATAGCGCCGGGCTTGGAAGTGTTCTCCTTTGCAGTTACCTGAACAGCACGGCCTGCGAACTGCTCAGCCTTTTGCAGGGCGGCGGGAGAAGTCTACGGGCCAGCCGAAAGCCTTGGTCAGTTCGTTATAGGTGGTCATCCGGTCTTTGGCGCTGAAACACAGCGGGCAGCCATTGCCTTGGGCGCGGTCGGTTAATCCTCGCGCTCGGGCGTGTGTCGTTTCGTTGCGATTGGCATGCTTCTCCGACGCTTGTCCTGCGTGCTCCGGGAACCACTTGATTCGAGTCCTCTTGTCGCGGTATGCCTGTCGGCGCAGGACGCGTGCCGACATTGGGGCAATTCTTCCTTTGGCGTAGTTCTTCACCGCCTGTCTGAAGTCGCTGAGGATCATGGGGCATTCTCGGGCTACGATGGCCAGGGCGATGGCTATTTCTTCTGCTTCCTCCACTTGCTTGCTCGATGTGATGGCAGTCGCCCGCACGGAGTCGACCACCGCGATCGCGAAGCAGTTGCGGCCGGCATATTCGGCTGCATCCACGTATCTGGCACCGGTGTCTTCCGCGTGCAGGTCCGTCAGTGCCTTGGCTATAGCGCGTCTTCTACCTTCGTTGAATTCCGGGTGAATGTTCTTCGGCAAGGGGTCAACCCGCACGTTTCATCGTACGTGGTCGGGGACGGGGCATTTTGGTCCCTGCAGTTCGTGATAACCGATGCCTAGACTGCACAGGATCTTTCTGCCGGCCTTTGTTGATGACAATCTTTCAAACTGAGCGGCTCTTTGCGCTTCGACGATCTCGTCGAGCGTGTTGTGTATGCCCAGCTGGAGGAGACGTTTCGTGTTGGTAGTTGCAGGTAGACCGAGGGGTGTCTTGTAAGCCCTCCGGATTAGGATGTCTAGCTTGTTCTTTTCGCTTTTCACCCACTTGTGGAAGGCTGCCACGTACACTGGCAGACTACGAAGGAGTGTATAAGCCTGATGAAGTTTTCCTCCTTCATGACTCCCTTCTTGGTGGTAACGCGCTTGAGCAGTCTGCTGGCATTGGACGCCTTACCCATGATGCGGGTGATGGTGTCTCCGTTCCTGCCGAGCGCTTAGATCGTCATGCCCAGGACTCGGATCTTGCTGACCGTCGGTATTGTGTTACCATCCCTGGTGTGGATCTTCATCTTTTCGTGTTTCCTTTGCTTCTTGATTCTGTGCGTTTTGATCGGTTGGTAAAGCAGGAGCTCCAACTTACTTGGGGAGCAACGCAGTCCCGTACCTTCCAAGCTTTCTTCGACCGTGTCGACTGCCGTCTGTGGCGTGGATATTGTGCGGGCATCACTGCCCCCGTCCACCCACAGCGTAATGTCGTCCTCGTATATCGTGTGCTTCAGTCCTTCAAGCTGGCATAGTCTTTTGGCAACTTGAATCATAAGATGAAATAGCATGGGTGAGATGACGGAGCCTTGGGAAGTGCCCTGGCTCCCTAATGTCTTCTCGTCCGTCTTCAGGTCGCCGGGTCTGAGCTCCGCCATCTGCCGGTGAGGAAGCCTTTGAAATATTCGTACGACCTCTCGCCTAGGTTTAGATGCGATACCTGCGCGAGGATGGCAGAGTGCGTAACCTTGTCGAAGGCACTTTCTATACGCGGACGCGAGCCCGAGGACGGCTTTGGTGTCCCTGGTTTCGCCGTCGATGACCTGATGTTTGTTAAGTAAAACATCTCAGTGCCCTCCCACTCTGTGAAGAAAGATGACCAGCAAAGCTGTGTATGTGGGCCCCTTAATGGCGAACTGCACCTCCGCCGTATGTCGGCACCGCGTTGCACTGTCTTCGGGATCGGCCCACGTATGGGGAGTGCTTAATGCCTGCTTCACCTCCGCCGCTGGTCGGCCTGGCATGGCGTTACATTCGGGATCAGCCCACGTATGGGGAGAGCTGAACGCTTGCTGCACCTCTGCTGCGGGTGAGGCCGGTATTACGCTATCTTCGGGATTTTGCTCTATACGCGGACGCGATAGTGGGAAAGTAGCCCTTAAGAGGAACCTTTAGCTCTGGTGGTCCTATATAAATACATGCAAAAGGAGGATTCGTTTTTCTCCACAACCACTGCATCAAATTTTACAAGGTTTGTTGCACTTAGAAGAAATACTTAAAATCTAGTGACTGTTGGTTTAGAATGTTTTATTTAGGTCATCATTTGTTTATTCAAAATTGGCAAAAATCACAAATTTTTAGAAAACGAAACCAACTTTACAACTCTGTCTTTCGGCAATCAAAACTGATATCACAATTCTGTACATTGCATCTAACAGCACATCTAAAGCGGACAAAATTGATATATTACGCATGAATCTAAAAAAAAATAGTAATGTGGAAATACAGCTTTTCCACAACCCTTGTTCACAACGTAACGACTTCACGTAAGATATAAATCGGCATATTGGATTTGTCCGCTTTGAATTGTCTAAAGGATTCTGTTTACATAACCGCGATATCAGTTCTTGATGTGGAGTTATTAATTTGTAAACTTCGTGCTTCTGTATTTTTCGCACTTTCGAATTTTTTGAAAATATTTTACCAGAATTCAAGCCCTAAATAGAAATTCCGCTTCCAATAGTCACTAGAATTTACCTTTCTCTCCCGAATCAAGCAAAATTTATTAAAATCGGCCCAGGGGTTATCTCAGAAAATCGTTTCGGCGTTTTACATTTATGTGAATAGGCCACGTCGGAGTTGGGCCCGAGTTAAAGCATACTCTTAACGACTTCGTTGTAAAAAAAAAGCCGTCAATATCGCCGCCTCAGATTTTGTCATGATGGCACCGCCACCATCGGCACGGCTCCGTGAGCAGCTACCAAGCTGTTCACTTTCGTTATCTTCCTTCCCTCGGTGGCAGTGCGCTGTCTTGATGCCGACGACATGCTAAATCTGCACCATCATTCCGTCATGCATCTCTTCTGCGAACAAGCGAGCTTTCGGCGGCACACGTTCACTGCCGTATTGACATTAAAACTTTAAAATGCTTGCCTTCGAGAAAGCAGCGTGAATAAAAATGGAACGCGACTATGTGACCATGGGGAACATGTTCACGGGGCCATACTATTGATGACAGCATCACAAAAGGCTAGATGTGGTCAGGTTGACTTTACAGGTTTGGAAGGAATGACTGACGGGCTAGTTGCTTCATTATCACGTAAAGAACAGCGCTTAAAGTTAGCGCAGTTTGTGTGTGGTTCCCCCTGTGTGTGTCCCGTCGTGAAGTGCTGTTCTTTCTTTGACTTTACAGATGTTCTTTTTCTGCGTCAGTTACGTCTTCCAAGAGTGTTTACTTGGAAAATTTTTGTTCGCATTGCTCTTACAGAAGCATATTTAGTCGAAATTTGTTCGCTTGGCTGCTTAATCTCGAGGACAGGCTCCAAACTGCTCATTTTCTTTAACCACGTAAAATCCATTACTGAAAATTTAATCAACGTAGCTTTGTTAATTACGCAAACAACTTCTCAACTTACTCCGCATCTAGAGGTTACCAATCTGAACACTTGAATGATAAAATGATGTTAACATTGTTTGCATCGTTCGAATAGTTTTGTTTCGTGCAGTTAAAAGCAGCCGGCATATTGATGGTGCTGTATATAGGCTTCTTATAAAGTAAGTGTGAAAGTTTGGACAGCTTATCTTGGCACAAATCAACTTCATGAGCTTAATTAAGCACATGACCCAACCTTGCACGTCTGTCTTTACAACCGATTCTCATACATTATACAAGAAGCACCTCAGCGCTACGGTACATCCCACAAGGTGTGCGAGAACACTGTGCGCGCTCCCGATTAGGTTTCTGAGCGTTGGTGGCATCAGACTCGGTTTCCTGGCATCATAAGGAATAAAAACAGCTTCCTGGAGGAAAGCATTGGGTACATTTTCAGCACTTTGTAACATATGGATCAGCACGGATATGTACGTTAGAACGAAAAGTACTGAAATATTAAGGTGAGGGTTTCGCTGCATGTATTTTGGCTGTCTAATGTTAAGATCTAATGAAAAAATGCTTTGATTTTGTGACAATTAATGCTGACATGAAATATGAGCTCCGACACAGTACCCGTGGTGGAACTGGCCCCTGGAATACAGGGCTACATTAAACCACGATATGCTGGTTTGATAAATACCAGTAATTGTAAAGTGGTTCACTCTTGAATTTCCTGTATGTCAATCGGCGCCGCTGTGCAGTGTTGGGGGCCCTTTTTATACCACCAGCACTATGTTTCAGCTAATATTGAAAGCAACTCTATTCTTTCTTCTAGGGGGGGGGGGGGGGGGGGGGGGCTTTTTTAGCGTCTAACCACCGTTCCAAAGTTATCAGTTAGCTCAAGATGCGCCTGCATGTGTTTCTAATATCCAGTATGTTGGCACGAATTCAATAGCGAAAGAGCGCTATCTTATCAGATTGCGCGCGTGAAGCGAATACTGGCGTACATTCTCCATCACATTTGCTGACCCGAGATTGCGCTGCAATGTACGAGCATTCCAATCTGACGAACCGACGCCTTGATCCGTAGATCGGAATCAGAGGAAGCACTTTGCGCGCAGCCATCGGTATCTTTGGGTGTTATTTTCTTTTCCAGCGCAAGCTCATCTTATAATGAGTAACATTCGTGACTGACTCTTTTGGAAGTGCTTTGTTCTTGACATTTCTACAACGTGAGAGTATAGAGGTGCTCCATCTTTATTGAGAGAATACTGGGAAATGAACTATAGGCCTTTTCTTGCGTCTGCGTTTACACATTTACCGCACCAATTTATTTTCCATAACTTACGTTTTAATTTAGGGGGCTGTAAAGCACAGCAACCTTTTACTAATAGGATGTTTTAATAACACAAAAAATTTAAATGCTTATTAGCCGGCTTTCACTTCATGGTAAGGAATTTCAATAAAGATCGACTTACGATAATTAAAAGCCTATCCGTTTGACAACGTTTCATCTAAGTTCCCCTTTGCAAGGTGATACAGGCTTGCAGATTGTTCGTATTGGGCACCCTCGACATATGTCCAACCGCCAAACAAAGGGTTATTCTGAATGTTTCATTTCAGGAAGGCGTGTTACCCTCCTGTCTTTCATTCCCGTTCGCAAACACGCATAAGACGAAAGTGCTGCGTGAAGAGCGTCGTTAGTCCAAGCCAACTAGCTACCGTAACTCACCTCGCCTATATCGCTGTCATTTAGGCGTAGATAAGAAATATTATTATTTTAAACTGACGCATCACGAATCCAAAAAGAGCTGTGCGCGACCAGCCCAGCTAGGTTTCTTTCATTTCGTACATCGTCGTAGCGGCTAATAGTAGCTCACGAAGCAGAGCACTGAGTGTGGATATGGCAGAGAAGGTGTTCTATATAATGTCTCGTCACTCACCGAGAATTGCCCACCGTGCTACTGGCCATTCCTAGAAAATTGTATATGTAACGCCCAGCCATTTGGAACACGGCAACTTTGTTTTGCGATGGGAGAGTCCAGGTGAGAGAAAGTGTGGTTATGGAGATAAAGACAAGCTATTTTTTGCAGTAACTTAGGCATGCATCGATGAATGCCTTTATTTATTGAGAAAAAGGAGGAGCAAGCATCAGTGGAAGCACGTCTCGGCAGACTGGGAAAGAAGCGGGGGGACAAAGAGGAAAAGCTGGGGCCTGGGTGGCAGGCGAAGTCGCAGCTTAGAGGCGAGAGAATATAAGCAAGAGTTGGCGAAACCAGTTGAATTCCAGTGTAGATGTGTGATGTGCCGAGTAAATGATTGGAGTCACCGCCCAGCATCCGTCCTTTGCGGCAGTCTAGGCTCCCACCGTTCTTGGAAACAAACCTTTACTGAAAACCAATCTTCGCAATTACTTATTCATCAGCTATGCCTAGCCACGTATTCCTTAGTGGCAGGGTCTGTGGATTACAACTACGCTGTCCCAACAAGTTACGACCATAACGTGGCGCTTGCGGTTACGGATGCCATACTCGTGACTCTTACTGTACTACTACTATACTGCGCGAATACTATAAACATGGGTTTACTGTACAAGTTAGTGAACAGACATTTTAGAACCGCGTTTTTCGCCTTACATACGCCCAACGCAAGCACCATTGTAGCATGTCACGGTGTGAGTCCCTTGAAGACAGAGACGCGAACGCAAACATAAGAACGTGTTAGAAGACAGGGTCTTGGGCCTCGTGCCAAACATATCCAAGCCAACAATATGATAACAATCATGCCGCCGTTTCTATGCAAAGAGGTTGTGTATTTAAACTTCTGGAGTGACAGTCCAATCCGCCACCTACAGGAGCGCGTGAAGCCGCCGGGGGCCACATTGTTAGAGGAAAAGGAGTGCGGCCACAGTACGTGGCTGCGGTATACGCGCGACGCAACCTGTGCTTGCGGTTCTGCGATGAAAAAATAAAATTAAACCCCTTTAGGAAGTATATCAGTCCGCCATTTTGTGTCGCAGTTGTCAAAAATAAAACGTCATGGTGGTGGGTGCCTTGTGTTCTGTGTACAATATTGTTACGAGGAGTTGCGAAGAAATGGTTTTATTTACAGGAGAATTGGACGATGGTAGCGTGATCGTAGCGAAGCCCGGCCTCTCTAACTCCTCGTTTTCTTCGTCCGCTCTTTCTTCTCTTCTTGTCCGTGCCTTTCGTATCTGTTACATTTTCCCGCAAGCAGACGAAGCCCGTGGGGCGAGTCAGGATGTACAAGCAGGGTAGAAAGGCTTCAGGCGAGCAATATGAGTCAGCTGAGTTCTGCTTGATGGCCGACCATTGCACAGGAGGCGAGCTATGACGTAAGTGAGTTCGCTCAGGCGGTCCACAACTACAAATGGGCCTGAATATTGTGACAAGAACTTTTGGCACAATCCACGCTTGCGTTGCGGTGTCCAAAGGAGGAATAAGTCACCTTTTTGCAGCGATACTTGTACGCGACGGTCGTCGTATCGCTCTTTCGAACGACTTTGCGAAGCCAGAGTACGAAGACGAGCTATTCGACGCGCTTCTTCGGCGAGACACAAAGTATTCGATACAGGATCATCACTGTGCAGAACGAAGGGTAAGAAAGTGTCCAGAGGGCTTCGCGGTAACCTTGCATACAGGAGATAAAATGGGCTATAGTTCGTGGTTTCGTGCTTCGCCGTGTTGTATGCATAAGTGATGAAGGGCAGCACGTCGTCCCAGCTCTTATGATTGGAGGAGACGTACATGGAAAGCATGTTAGTCAGCGTTATGTTTGTCCTTTCAACGAGGCCATTGGTCTGTGGATGATACGGCGTGGAATGACGGAACTGCGAAGTGCACAAACGAAGTAACTCTTCAATGTCATCAGCCGTGAACTGGCGACCACGGTCGCTGATGATGACACGTGGTGGGCCATGACGAAGGACCACGGAACGGAGCAGGAAGGCCGCCACGCAAGCAGCGGTGGAAGACGGTATGGCTGCAGTTCCTGCATACCGTGTAAGATGGTCTACGCAGACAATTATCCAGTGGTTCCTGTTGTTAGATAACGGGAATGGACCCAAAAGGTCAATGCCTACTTGCTCGAACGGCGTACTGGGCGGTGTCAATGGCCGAAGGGGACCCGGGGCTGCGGTGGTCGGTCGCTTGTGACGTTGGCACGTTTCACAACTAGCGACATAGCGCTTGGTTGTTTCGTACATCTTGGGCCAGTAAAAGCGCTCCTGCGTGCGGTGCAGCATTCGTACGAAGCCGAAATGGCCGGATGTCACATCGCCATGCATGGCGCGTAGAACGTCGGAGCGGAGACTCTCGGGGACAAGAAGCAGAAAACGCGCTCCATGCCCGGAGTAATTAGTTTTGTACAGCAATTTATCACGCGCAGTAAAGCGACCGCTGCCTTTAGAAGTACGGGCGGCGACAAAAAGCGGATCAAGGGTAACATCATCCCGTTGTTCTCGCTGAAAGTCTGCCGCGTCAGGGAACGTAGGAGTAACAGCAGCGAGACAGTCGTCAAAATTCTCAGCATCGCAGTCGGTAGTCGCAAGAGGAATCCGAGAGAGGCAGTCTGCGCCAGCGTGCCGACGGCCACTCTTGTACGATACCACAAAGTCGTATTCCTGGAGGCGCAGCGCCCAACGTGCGAGGCGACCAGAGGGATCACGCAAACCGACCAGCCAGCAAAAAGAATGATGGTCATTGATAATCTTGAATGGTCTACCGTAAAGATAACATCGAAACTTTTGTACGGCGAAAACGGCTGCCAGGCATTCCTGCTCCGTAACCGTATATTTGCGTTCAGATATGCTCAGACAACGGCTGACATATGCGACAACATGTTCTGCGCCACTGTGACGTTGTACAAGCACCGCTCCTATCCCGATTCCACTCGCATCAGTGTGAACTTCAGTCGGGCAAGATGGATCGAAGTGACGCAAGAGGAGTGCTGACGTTAGTATAAACTTCAGTTGAGAGAATGATGCGTCACACTCTGGTGTCCAACTGAAGGATGCATTTTGTCGCAAAATACTTGTCAACGGGTAAACGATGTCGGCAAACCGGGGAAGAAAACGACGAAAATACGAACATAGGCCAATGAATGAGCGGAGTTCTCGTGCTGACTGCGGTGGCTTGAAGGAGCTCACTGCTTCAATCTTACGAGGATCGGGTCTGACGCCATCCTTGTCGACTAAGTGTCCCAGGACCAGTGTTTGACGTTCGCCGAACAGACACTTTTTTGAGTTTAGGACCGGTCCAGCTTTCTCAATGCAGCCGAGAACGAGGCTGAGGTGTTCGTTATGTTCTTCAAACGTGCGGCCAAAGATTACAACATCACCGAGGTAACACATGCATATCTCCCACTTTAGACCACGTAGTACTGTGTTCATGAACCTTTCACAGGTGGCAGGAGCATTAAAAAGGCCAAAAGGCATAACATTAAATTCGAATAGGCCATCTGGAGTCACGAAAGCGATCTTTTCCTTGTCGGCAGGGTCCATAGGTATTTGCCAGTACCCCGATCGCAAATCAAGTGTTGAGAAGTAAGAAGCAGCGTGTAAGCAATCAATGACGTCATCGATTCGCTGTAGTGGATAGACATCCTTCTTCGTCACTGCGTTTAGATGTCTGTAATCCACGCAGAATCTCCAGGAGCCATCTTTTTTTCGGACCAGGATTACTGGGGCTGCCCATGGACTAGATGACTCTTGAACGACACCTTTGTTCACCATCTCCTTGACTTGCTCGGCAATAACTTTGCGCTCGGACGATGACACTCGGTAGGGCTTCTGGCGGATGGGGTGTGCTGAGCCGGTATCTATTCTGTGACGAGCGCGGGACGACGGTAAATGAAGGGGTGCATCTCCATGCGTGAAGTCGAATGCGGCCTCATGCCTGGCAAGGACTTGTACCAGTGCTTGCCGTTCCGATGTACCGAGAGCCTTGCTGATCATGCCAAGCATTAGCTCTTCAGAATGGCGATTATCGCAAGGAAAGCAAGCTGTAGAGACGTCCGTAGTTAGTGCCGCTATTGAACTACATGCGGCTCCATCGAAAAGAGCGATTTTCATACCGCGAGGAAGGACAACCGGCGTGGCGGAACAGTTCAGCGCCCACAATGTGGCGACTCCTTTCGTCATTCACACGACAGAGCAGGGCACAAGTATATTTTTTTAGCACAGTTTATGCGGAGAGGCCTAACTACAAGGTCAACACAATCAGCATCAACAGTAGTTGTAGAAACACGAACGGGCGTCAGGCACCACGATGGTACAATCACTTCATCAAGAACACTGAGTGTGTCTGTGTCCCCGTCTTCACCACCCAAGCTTTGTTCGGAATGTGCTGATATAAATAACTTGTTCAATGAGATTTCGCCACAACCACAGTCCACGGAAGCGCCGCACTGTTCAAGAAAATCGATACCAAGAATAACGTCGTGCGAACAACGAGAAAGAACAAGGAATTCCGACACAAACACTTTCCCAGCCAACAAAACACTCACAGCACAAACACCAAGGGGATGAAGCCACTTGCCGCCTACTCCACGAAAGGTAATACCGTCGTTCCAAGAAAACATAACTTTGTGGCCTAGCCGGTTTTTGAAAGCGAGGCTCATCACAGACACAGTCGCCCCAGTATCAACTAACGCCATGGTCGGTATTCCGTTAATCGAGACATTCACTGTGTTTTTGAACATCACAACAGGCAGAGGTATTTCTTGCAAAGACTGTCCGGCGACCACACATCCACTGGCCGCGGATGCTAGTTTCCCGGGGGCGGTGAGGAAGAACGGCGCCGAGGGGACGGAGAGCGACGGGGAGGGCTATTTGGTGGCGTCAAACTCCGCTCAGATGCTGGCGAATCACTGCGTCTGGTCTCGTGGGAGAAGTGATCCCTTGGAAGCAAATCGGTCATCCGCAGGTCATATGAAGTACGGGTTCTGAGTGGCGAGAACATCGATGGTGTCCTACGTGATTGACGGGCTTGGCGACAATACCGAGCTATATGGCCTGTGGAACCGCAGTTGCAGCACACGGGAGTGTCGCGGTTCACAGCGTCTTCCTCGAAACGAATGGTAGACGGCTGCGGGCGGGGAGAAAGTTCGTGGTCATGTGGATAACGTGTCTCTGCTGCTTGCTGAAATCCGTTATATCTTTCATAAGTCGCGTCGTGGTAGTAGGGTCGGTGCTGTTCTTGTCGTGGCCTGACAGAAGTCGCAGGGCCTCGGGGGTAAAAACGCAGCTGCTCTCGTTGTGGCCGAGCGTCATAAGTAGGGCCTCTGCCGTAGAGACGTGACTGCTGTCGGGGCGTGAGTTCATAATCCTCAGTGCCCCTTGCCGCAGGATACGGGGAGAAGGATGCCACGTTTGGCTCAAAATCTAGGGGTAGGCGGAAGCTATGAGTGCCTGGATGTGTCACTTGCGCGTGCAGGCTGAGTTCTTCCCGAACTATTTGTCGGATCGTTGATTCAAGATCAAGGGGCTGGTTGCTGTCCACGCTTGCAACTGTCGTTACATTGGCTAGCCTGCCAAACTTCGGCGTTATGCGCCTCGTCT
Source organism: Dermacentor andersoni (assembly GCF_023375885.2). NCBI lineage: Eukaryota > Metazoa > Arthropoda > Arachnida > Ixodida > Ixodidae > Dermacentor > Dermacentor andersoni. Next base: position 44,991,244 of record NC_092818.1, on the reverse strand, counting down.
TTAGTTGCTCGAAAGTGCGACAGTGCCGAATGATGTCAGCGACGGAAGCCAGGCTGTCTTTTGCAATGAGGAAATTGTAAACATCCTTGGCAATTCCTTTTAGGATGTGCCCGACTTTGTCTTCCTCGGACATTCCAGAGTCCACCATCCTACACAGTTTTATTACTGCCTCAATGTAGGTCGTGCAGGTTTCGCCTGGTACTTGCGCACGTTGCAGTAGCGTCTGTTCTTCCCTTTTCTTTTTCGTCGCGGAGTCGCCGAATCGCTCTTTGATTTCCGAAACAAATCTTCCTCATGTTGTGAATGTTTCCTCGTGGTTGTCGAACCACACCAACGCAGTATCCGTTAGAAAGAACACGACGTTCGAAAGCTGAGAAGCGCTGTTCCACCTGTTGGCGGCACTCACCCGGTGATAATGGATGAGCCATTCCTCGACGTCTTCGTCCGATCTTCAGGCGAAGGGACGCGCATCTCTCAGTTTCAGAACAGAACTTGTCGGGGCAGCAGTTGGAATGGGCCGTTGTTCTTCTGCGTCGTGGGACATGTTCAGCTCCGGTGAATTCGGTGGGAGTCCAGCAAGGCGACGGCTCCGTCGAAGAACTTGTGGTTCAGCCTCCGTCTTCGGGTGTCGATTACGCAGCACCTTCCACCACAACTGTTACGAGGAGTTGCGAAGAAATGGTTCTATTTACAGGAGAATTGGACGATGATGGTAGCGTGATCGTAGCGCAGCCCGGCCTCTCTAACTCCTCGTTTTCTTCGTCCTCTCTTTCTTCTCTTCTTGTCCGTGCCTTTCGTATCTGTTACAATATGTTGCGAGAACTGAAAAACAGTCGCTTCCTGTTTTCGTCATTGAGTAACCTGCCGCGTGCATCGGCACTGTGAAGCCCTTTCGTCGATACGTGGTGCCGGCCCGTATTGACACAATGACATGACCTCGAAATGTAGTATCCTTATGCCACCTTTTAAAAAGATCACTATTTGTGTAAATCGGCGTTTTTGGTTGAAACCAAGAAAACAAGAAAAAAATATTCAACGGTAGGTATCATTTTTTCCGGCATTTGAGTTCTAGCTGAAAAGAGTCGGTGAAAGCAAATTTACAATAAAGCTAAGGCGACCCACAATCTGCACAAAGCCGCAAGTCTACATGCGCTCCAATGAAAATAACTTGCCAAAGTTAAGGTCATGTGTCAGCTGGCCGCTCAAGCAATCTTTACTTTTTTTTTCGTTTCTGCATCCATTCTGCCTGCGTCTGCGGCAAAAACGTGAAGTGGGATGGTGGTGGTGGTGGTGGTGGTGGTGAATTGTAGCAGCAGGCGGGTTTAGCCTGGCGAACAAGTCCGGCAATTGCTCCAGGCAGATAGATAAACAGAAATTGGTGGAGGCAGGTGGTAGCGTAATGGTTAGCGAAATGCTCCATCTTGCATTTCCCAAATGCAAGATGGAGCATTTGGGAGATGGGCTCGAATCTCGGTGGTTTGTTTGTGAAGACAGCTTTCTGTGCTCTCTGGTGACTGCGAAGCTCAGAATGAGGTGGCATCCTGACGACAACGGTCGCCGTCAACGTGACAGAATAAGCGGGCGTGCAAGGTCACGCCTAAAGCCGAAAGCACATTCAGAGGAAATACACTATACTCTTGCCGACAAAAAAAAACGTGATGAGTAACGAGCGGTGTTGTTGAGAGAGGCTGTAGACGGATAATGTCACCATAGACAGGACAACGCTCCAATCCCGGTGCTCAGCGGAAATATACGTCGACAGCGTGTCAACTAGCGTGTAATTGATACTTCATTAAGGTCGTTGCGCGTTTGTGTTGTGTGTAGCAGGAGCGAGTAGTGTAAGAGATGACACTGGAGAGAAGGCCGGGAGAAAAGTCCGCGAAAAGTAATTGAGGATAGCCATATTGAACGTCGACGCCATGTTGAATAAAGCCTGCGACTTCAGTTGCTCAGCCGCCAGAAAGGCTTGTGTCGTAGCATACCGCTGGGCGTATTTGGTAACCACAGCGATAAACACACATTTTGCGGAAGTAAACAGAGGTAAGGGACGTAGTGAGTTGGCCGCCTTTTTCGAGCTCTGGCATAGTTTGAAAAATGAATGTGGCGAAGTATGACGCACAAAATAGTATATGTCAACCCAAACGAATCAGCGTGGTTATACTTGCGCGACACGCCATGGTGGCCTGCCACCAATACATCATGAACTTGCAGCGATGAGAGTTTTCATTGCGTACTTGAGAATAAAAACGAGCACATCAGAGACGTCCGTGGGACATTTCTAGGGTACAAGAGCATAACGCCCCCCCCCCAAAAAAAAAATCACGAATATAAGCTTACGAATATGGCCGTCGTAAGATCGAGCACTACGGCGCTTGTTGATCTTGTTTAGGATCACGTCAGCATTTCATTCAGCGTTTATTTCTGAGAAAAAGAGTTGAAGGCGCCCGTTTATTTGCATCACAATGGCAGGCGTAATCAGGCAAACATTGACAGCATTTCATTAGAGAGTGCCTGTCTACTCTGTGGAGATTACGCATGACAATGACAACAAACGCAGAAAGCTTTGCTTACATCGATTCGCACATACATAGGATTCGCATAATTTTTTCACTCATTGAATACAGTGCATTCTACGGTGTCATTCTTCGACAGATGGTACCGATTTTCGCGCAATGAGGATTGGAACAAATTTTCTCACCTTCCGGCTGTCACCTTCCTCCTACTGCCAACATTCCTTCCCCTCCATAGTTGCTTAGCTTTTATTGGGTTCGGCTGCTAATCACGAGGTCTCGAGTGGAATCCCAACCATGGCAGCGGTATTTCAATGGGTGTGAAATGCGAAAACCCGCGTACTTAGGGTTAGGCACACGTTAAAAAATCCCAAGTGGTCTAAATTATTCTCGAATCCTCCACTACCGCGTGCCTCATAATGAAATCGTGGTTTTGGCAAGTAAAACCTCATAATGTGTTATGTAACATTCGTTAAGGATATCCTGGGCAGTCGCACAACTCTTGAATACAATTAAGCGACAGGAGTTGTGCGCGAGGTCTTTGAGTATGTGGATAGCCTTTATGGCGTTCGATAGCTGCTAGTCTACATTGCGGCTATATAATAAAGGCGGAACGGCAACATGGTAGAGAATGTGGAGAACACACAAATCCCGCATATATTACTGCACAATAATTTTAAATATCGTTCTTGCTTCACGCACGTGGACAACCGCCATAGGAGACTACTTTGGAAACTAACTGCAAGTACTGTATGTGTCGTACCCAATGGTGTACCTGGCCTGGTGGCCAGTAAATGGAGACGTAATATTGCGAACAGCTTCGGCTATAGCATGCTAACGGACGACGACACAAACTGAAGTGACTAGTGCAAGAGTGGACAGGGAACACTAAAGACGCTACAAGGACAAGCGCCCAGTTGGATGTTTGCGCTTATCCTTGTCGCCTCTAGTGTCCCGTGTCCACTCTTGCGCTAGTCACTTTAGCATGGAATACCAACTAGCCCGGTCTCACACCCTGCGACGACACAGGAACAGTTTGCTCAACTCTTGTATCGTGACTTTTGTGTTAAGGTGAAAAACCAACTTATCCATGTATATGTCTTAATGCTTAAGCACATCTAGATTTGCAGCTGCGGCGGTAACCCATGAGTGCGCATTGCAATGTCGCTAGTGAAATAATTGTGTGCACCTTAACGAATTCGATAGTGGAAAATCAAAATCCGTCCACGACGGCGTCTCTAGTAGAGCTAGCCATTAGGCTAGCTAGAGAAGCTAGCCATTAGGCTAGCTAGAGAAGCTAGCCATTAGGCTAGCTTCTTTACTCCGTAGAATGAAAAAAAAAAGAAAAAGAAAAGGAAAAGAAAATAAGAAAAAAAAAGAACCGCATCAAAAGCCCAGAATCAACCATTGCTCGTCGCGACTAAACGCTCTTAGGATGACGAGTAATTTCTAGGCGACGAGCGAATACGCTTGATCAAGACCACTGATAACACCGGCGGGACAAGCATTGTGGCGAAGTTCAATGCGCAGGAATAGCTTTTATTTTTTTTTTATTTTGTTTGGTTGACGTCATCACGCGTCACCGCGGGAAGTTTGAAAAGTTTAAGGTTAGTACGCCACGTGGTGGCATTCACGCGAACTAAACCCTCATGTCCAGAAAAGCTGGATACGATGTATTGCATGTGGCAAGTGCCGCACTCGAGCAAGTACACTACGTTATATGAATCACAGTTGAAACTGCCTTTGATAGTGCACATGAATTGGCTGGCTGTGCTGGTGGCAGTCAATGTAGGCGTTATATGAGCGCAGACTTTGCAACGTGGTTTATTGCAGCGGCTGCAACCAGTCGGGTTAGAAGTGGCGGTCTTTGAAGATGTTAGTATGTCACCTATGTTTTTCGAACGTCTATACACGACACGAGGTGGCTCAGGAAAAATGGCTTTTAACCTGTCGCTTTGGGTGAGAATGTTATAGTGTTTGCGGAGTATGCCTGAGACCTTAGGGTTAGATGCGGAATGTGTGAGTATCAAATTAGCCGACAGGGAGCCACTGGGTTTGTTTCTGCCTTTAAGAAAGTCCATCCGGTCATATCCTGCCGCTCGGTGTATCGCGTCATCGATCATTTTCTCTGGATATTTACGGTTGAGAAGTTTCTTTTTGAGTTCCTGGCAACAAGAATTAAAATCGTCTTCTTCGGAACATATGCGCTTAAAGCGCTGTGCCTGGCTATACGGAATCGCAGTCTTGCAATGACGCACGTGGCTGCTTTCAAAATGAAGAAATTGATGATTGTCAGTTGGCTTTTTGTAGAGTTTTGTGATTAGGCGTCCATCGGCAATGGTAATCGTGACGTCAAGGAAGTCTACAGATGACGGTGAGTAATGATGTGTGAATTTGATAGCGGGGTGTGCCTGGTTGAATGCCGCAATGAAGTTTAAGAGTTCTGTTTCGCTATGCGTCCAAATACAAAATATATCGTCGATGTAGCGTTTAAAGTAGATAGGTTTTAGTCGTACACTATTAAGGAACGCGTCTTCGAGCACTCCCATGAAGACGTTTGCATAGTTAGGGCCTATTTTAGTTCCCATCGATGTTCCACTAATTTGTACATAATGAGAATTATTAAATTCGAAGTTGTTAAGCTCGAGAACTAATTTAAGCAGAACCTCGAGGGTTGAGCTATCAATCGGGCTATTACACTGGAGGTATTCATAGCACTTCAAGACAGCCTGAATGCCATCCCTATGGGGAATATTCGTGTAGAGGGAAGTGACATCCATCGTCACCAGAAGCGAGCCTTCAGGAACGGTTAGGTCTATTATGTCATTAAGAAAAGCATTAGTATCCTTAATGAAAGAAGAAAATGTGGCTGGAATAAATTTGATTAGACTGTCGACGTAACGAGAGATGTATTCTGTGACTGTTCTGATGCCGGATACAATGGGACGGCCTGGATTACCTGGTTTATGTATCTTGGGCAGCAGGTAAAAGCGTCCGGCTATTGGACTAAGTGGGATCAAGGAGCGTGCTGTTTTATCGTCGATCTTCTGCTTCTTCACCAATGCTTTTATGTTCTCCTTAATGATGGAAAGGAATTCGTCGGCAGGATCACAGGGAAGTTCTTTATAAAATGTACCGTCAGATAACTGTCTTACGACTTCTTTTTTGTAATTTTCTTTTGTCATTATCACGACCGAGCCACCCTTGTCCGCTGGTTTAATAACAATATCATCGCGTGTCTCAGGCATACTCCGCAAACACTATAACATTCTCACCCAAAGCGACAGGTTAAAAGCCATTTTTCCTGAGCCACCTCGTGTCGTGTATAGACGTTCGAAAAACATAGGTGACATACTAACATCTTCAAAGATCGCCACTTCTAACCCGACTGGTTGCAGCCGCTGCAATAAACCACGTTGCAAAGTCTGCGCTCATATAACGCCTACATTGACTGCCACCAGCACAGCCAGCCAATTCATGTGCACTATCAAAGGCAGTTTCAACTGTGATTCATATAACGTAGTGTACTTGCTCGAGTGCGGCACTTGCCACATGCAATACATAGGCCAGACTGAAACACCTTTCAGGATACGTTTCAACAACCACAGGTCGCATGCCAAATCCCAACCAAATCTACCACTCTCGAAACATGTAAACATGCCGGGCCACTCCTTTATTAATCTCAAAGCAACAATACTCGAATCTGGATTCCGCACCAACCATGACCGCGAGCTTCGCGAATCTTACCTGATTCACAAATTTAACACTGTCTCGTCCGGAATAAATGAAAACAAAGGAAAACTAACCTGTCTAACTTTAGACTGAGCACAAATATACACCTCCCACACAGTGTACACACATGATTTCAGCGCTTTTTTTCTGTCTTTCCTTACATGTGGCTTTTTTGACATATTTCGCTGTTGTTCAAAGTTGTACGCTTAACATCTCAGTTTTTAGATAATTCGAGGTTGCATTTACGATGCCATGTGCTAAACATCACGCCTTTGTATCTGCATGAAAAGTCATTTTGCTTTCACTACACATAATCATGGTAACCGCTGGCACTTACTTGAGAGTCATGTTTGTATGTATTGTATCGTGAACACATCTGCATTTCATTTTTTGTATATTCCAAAATGCGTGTCATTGATAATCATTTATAATGCGCAATGATAATGATTTATGATGCGCACTGTATGGTCTAGTCAGTGCAGATAGCGCGCCCTCTGCCTGTGATACGGTGCCTTTAAAGCTGTGTATGTGTTGTACATGCGTTACTCTACTCTGACGAAGGCTGGTCCACCAGCCGAAAACGTTAAGTAAAGGAAGTCTTCCAAAAAGTTCGTCGTCTCTTTCCTGCGTATGCTACGTCGGGTCCTGCGTGCTGAACTTTGAAGAAAACCCCTATATATATATATATATATATATATATATATATATATATATATATATATATATAAACGCACACTTTACTACTATGGCACACCTAACGGTATAACGCATTACAAAAGAGGCCCCTCACGGTACTGTGCAGGTTGTCGAAAACGATGATCAGGTCAAAGGCGTCCGAGTCGTTGGCCTTGGTGCGCGTGAATTCGGTCACCGCCTGGGGATCCTGGAAGCCCACGAGTCCGTCCACCGGGCTGAAGTCGCGGAACGTGGCCTCCATGAGGCGCATCGAGTAGGGCGCGTGCGGAGCGTACGCCACGCGTCGGAACACCAGCTGGTTCTCGACCACGGCGCACGGCCAGTCGAGCAGGTGGACACCGCCGAGCGGTACCTCGCGGAGCTTGTCCACGAACGGCGGACCCGTGGTCAGCAGGAGCACGAGGCAGAGCAGCGGCGCGAGCAGGCACTCGGAGAGCGTGAGCCAGCCCTGGCGCAGCACGGCGCGCAGGCAGAGCTCCTTCCACGCGACTATCACCAGTTGAGTCAGCGGGCACATGTCTGCCTGCTCAGCGAACGAAGTGATAAGGGTACCATGTTAAAAGTACACCGAGGTAAATACGTTAAGCTTGGTTAGAATAAAACGGTCAAAATGTTTTAAAAGCGATGCCGTTGAAGCTGGCGGTTAGGCCGGCGAACGTGCGCAGCAAAACCTCGCCGAGCGATGACGTCATGGCGCGCGCCGGCACCGCTTCACCTTAGCTTTGCCTCTATGGAGGGCGCGCATGCGCAGGTGCAGATCTAAGCCATGACGTCACAACGGGTGTGTAAATGGTGGGTTTACATCACAGACTTAATATGGGCAACTCAAGAGGAAAAGCTGGCCCGGAAAAGTGGGAACCAATAGGGCGCCGCCCTGTTGCTACTGATCAATGTGGCCAGCGCAGTTACTATTGAAAAAGCTGAAAGCAAGTACAGGTCACCTTATACTTTGTCATTTAAAACGCATAGCTGATGTCTTTGTGATGGTGAAACGTTAATATTAAGTTTACAGAAAGCGCTTGCTAAGTGCATGTGACTTATGTAAATCACGATGTACGAATTCATGCAATAAAGCATGGCGCGAATTTCGGTTTCGAATCTATTCTTTTTTTTTTAGGACGCGTAGTAGTTTCGTACAGTTTAGGTTTGACGTGTGATCGCGCGACGACATCCGACGCTATGGCAAATTCGAGCCTTTTGTGCCACCCAAGCCCCGAAGTGCTCTGGCATATACCTTCACATGTAAGTAACCGAATGTATCTTCTTGTTCAGAACATTACGCGAGTAGACAGCTCTCGTGATGCATCACAATCGTTGGAGAAGCGTCACAGTAGAGCGTGTTTTCAAATGCGGAGCGGTGTTTGTACTTGCAGGTTGCCCTTCAGTAGGCAATTACTGGACAGGTACTGGGAATTGTACTGGCGAGTCTACAAGCAAGTCATAGAATCTGTTTAATTGTTGCACTTTGAACAATCAAGCTTCTACAAAAGCCACAGCAGACAAACAGTCTGATGCCGAGTATGTTGTGCCAGGAAGCAATCAAGAGGCGAGTGCCTAATACGGACGAAAGCGAGTGCATGAATCCACATACTAATACCGTAGGCGTTTTATTAACTGCGCAATATTTTCAACACTTCCTTGCATGCCATTTCATGTGGCATACCTTTTCTGGTCACAAATGTGTGCAGCCAATCTATTTGCATGATCGACTCCGGGCCTGTGGGACCATTCACTTGCACTTGATGCTGAGTCTTTTACATGTATCCATAAACTGCAGATATGCACATCAGATCCCTACGAGCATTCTAAAAATTCAATTATTGTAGACGACACGCACGTATGCAATACCGACATAATCTGAAATACCACTAAGCAGCTGGGACACGCTTTTGTTGAGTATACTCGCAGGTAAAATAAGTAGATCATGTGGACAGCTGCAGCTAATATTCCTTAAATCAGTGTGTACAAGGCCTATGCAAAATTTTTTTTTTCTCGCGCACCGATTATTTTGCTGCATAGACAAGAGAACCCACCACATTAGTGTAACATATGTCGTACATCACACTAATATGCGCTCTAAATTACCAAGTGAGATGAGTTATTTTATGGCTCGTTCAGTCAAATCACACCGCAAGCTGCATTCATCAATCTTCTATTGGATCTTGCAAATGTTCAATTAAACATGTTTTCCTATTATGCAGACATGCGATGACAGGCTCTTCTGTCTGTTCCAAAGGTAAAATTTAGGCTCTAACTTAAAGAATAAATTTCTAGTCACAAACAAGCAAAAATTGTGAACGCATAGAATCAGAAGCCCAAGGTACAGTAATTATGAGGAGTCTCGAATGAGTTTAAGGAAAGAACGGTATTTGAATATGTAAGACTCTTTAGTGGAAGTCAAGCAAGTCAATATAGGTAGAATTCTCCGCAAAATTATGCGAGTAATGGTTCAGCAAACAATGGGCCAAGAAATGCGTTGTTCTTCAGCAAAACAAACGCTGATGATTGTCATTACATGAGTCACTTTAGCCTCATGAGACTGCTGTTTGATAAATTCTGAAACAATCTAAAAAACAAGCCATGCTAAAATAAAAAACAATTTAATGGCGCTCTTTCCCCACTGGGACAAATAAAAAGAAGCGGATCACATCTAATGTGGAACTATCAGACACCTCGTGAAACACTGAAGGAAAAATTCAATTTCGAGCTATGGCACTTGCTGCATAGATGTGGGGGTCCTTGCACCAATAGTGATACTTACTGCATTTAGAAATTGAGAGCATTCATGCAGATGAGGATGATTCTTTATATTTCTGGCTACCACTTCAAATGCCTCCACCAGGGGTTACAGTGCTGCACGCAGCCACACTAAGGATATCACAGGTAATCATGTCATCTGCAGGTAAAAAGCAATAGCAGCCAAAGTGCTGGTGTATTCTGGACACTATCTTTGAAAACTTTTAGGCAAGAACAGTGCAAGAATCAGTAATAAGAACTGCATTTATTTCCATAATTCTCCATTTGAACCGCGCTTTCTTTTTGCTTAGATAATGCCTACGCCTAGCCACAGCAGCTCCATGCAGACTCCGCAAGTTAAGAGACCGTGGAGAAAAACGTAGGTAAGAGGCAAGAAGCAATGGCACTGGTATTGACATTCATCCAATTTCTTTCTTTTTCTTAGGTTTAGGCAGCCTGCACACCTCGAACAGCCACCTTGACTGTGGGTATGTCACCCAAATCGCCTAGGACGCATTTGAGGGAAAGCGACAGGCAATGTGAACCGTCGCTTCTCCATGTAAACGATACTCTTTCTCTCGGATGACTCCTACGCCTCGCCACGCCAGCTCACCTGTGCAGACTCCAACAACAAGGATGCCGTGGAGGCACGTGCAGGTAGAGGCCAGAAACAGTGGCACTGGTGTTGATATTCAGCAATTCCTTTCTTTTTCTAAAGCTGAGGCAGCCAGCACACGTAGAACAGCCACCTTCACTGCGGGTGTGTCAGCAGATTCCTGTTGTACATATGCTCATAATAAACTTCAATAAACTGGAACTTGATAAACTTGAACTTGATAAACTTGAAGGCAAATGGGACATGGATGCACTGCTTTTCTGAACATTTAGTGTGCACATAGAATACAATTTATACCTTGCAGTGCTACAGAGCGCATTTTGAAGCTTCCTTCTATATTTTTCAGCTTTAACTACGTATGTGTTGTGTGGCTCTCATTGCTGCAGTTCATGTTGGAGCAGCTGCCTTGTGTATTGCACACTAGATTAAGCTTGTGATATCCACATGGGCAAAAGGCCTATACTTCTCTCATCAGGTTCTATGTAGTTCTCACTATTACAGTAAAAAATTAAACAATCCGATCGTGGAATTGTGTTTATTAAAGTAAGTCCTATGACAGTTATTGACAAGTTGACAACTTGAACTGGTCAATCCTTCGTGGAAAGGAATTTTATGTATACATAATAAAAAGGTGTTATTTGTGTGTGTTTGTAGGGGGGAGGTATAGGATTAGGGAGGTACGAAAAAACGTACCAACAGCGTCCTCTAGACCCATTCCTTTAAGGTGCCGTAACAAAGCGTACTATTCATAAAGTTCATACAACTAACTCTGATATTACTACATACGCCAGGCGACGCAAGCTACATATGCCATGACTCGCTTTCGCGACTCAACTGGATGCCCAACCTATTATTCTGGTTAATCGCGCCTACTGCATTGAGGCAAAAGAAAGATCATGGGCGCAGGTGCCTTTAACGTATCTCGATCTTGCGAGGCACCGCTGCGCGTGCCAGGGAAGCTGTCCGTGCGAACACTCCTTGGCACGCACCGGCCTCGGGGCCCCCAACCTACGTACCGTTCTGCTTCGATCTTTGATCCCCCCACTGTCCCTTGGGTGCCCTGAGATTCTTCGCCTCCTGCTTTAATATAATCTGAGGTGCTCTCCTGAGACTTTCGTTTGTCGGTTACAAGTACACTACAGCTGGATCAGTACTTGTAAAAAAAAAAACGATCTATATAACACACCCCGCAACGAAAAAAGCTCCTTCGGCTTCTGCAACATACCGCGCCCGTGCGAAGAGAATTACGGAATGCCAACGAGGAATCTGACCACAGCTTCGAGCCATGTTCGAGCTCCTAACTCGTAACCTCGTCCAGTGATACTGCAACAGGCGTGACCGCTGAAAAGCGCATGCCGCTGGAAACTTCAACAGGATCATCCTTCCGTTGCATAATTGCCACCTGCACGGCCAACATCGACCCCTCCCACACCATCCCGCAACATAGAATAAAAAACCAACTTATAAAGCCCAAACACACGGCGGCACGCACACCACATCGCCACACTACAAGCTATGCTACAAGCGAGACGCTGCTACGTGGGCTACGCTGCTAAATGGTAGAAGCTATCGGTGGCCAGACTAAAACTGACTACTGTTGCCAAGTCTAGCAAGCGTCTCAGGAGCAGGCAACCTCAGCGCATAGCAACGTGGCGGCGCTCTTGCGGTTCGCGATTTCCATGCCTGGGCCCTATGGGTAGCTTGTCCTCTAGAGTCAGTATAGTAACTCTATGATTTACATGGAGTGGATTTTCACGGCGAACGCCGCGCAGCGAAAACGAACAGGGCGGCACGACACCACATATTCGCTGCGTAGCAATACATAAAGCGAACAGCGGGCGGACGCCGCCACGGGTTCTGTTGGCGCCAGTGTTATCAGACTTAGCATATGCGTTGTAGTAGACGATGAAGCAAAGATAAACGCTTTTTAAGGTGGCATATATTGGTTTTATAACTGAAAAAAAAAATGTGTATAAACTATAATATTGAATGCTCTAGTGTTTTCATTGCGTTGCAACTTTCTTATGCCAATGCAATGGAGAACCCGCCGTGGTTGCTCAGTGGCTATGGTGTTAGGTTGCTGAGCACAAGGTCGCGGGATCGAATCCCGCCACGGCGGCCGCATTTCGATGGGGGCGAAATCCGAAAACACCCGTGTACTTAGATTTAGGTGCACGTTAAAGAACCCCAGGTGGTCGAAATTTCCGGAGTGCTCGACTGCGGCGTGCCTCACAATCAGAAAGTGGATTTGGCACATAAAACCCCATAATTTCATTTTAATGCAATGGAGATACAGCGAGTTCAATGTTTTATCAGTCAACATTGTGCAATGTTATTGCCATTCTCCAACGAAGCGTGCTGAAAGCGAGTGTTGTCAAGTTTGTTCTTTATTCTACGGTGTTGCGCTAGTGTTACAGGGGTCAAGTTATTGTTGCATTGCTATTCTGCTGTTATGCAACTGTTCAAGGGCCTACGGCTTTGTCCACGCCACCATCTGTGAATCCGGAACCACTAAGGAGGCAATGCCAATGCATTCAGCGTCACAGTGGGTGTCGTCCGGCGCCTTCTGATCCTCAAAAAGAAGCTGCTGCATCTGCAATCGCGCGAGCTTGAGGAGAAAATGAAGAAAACGAGAAAGCTATGGATCCACCCTGTACGGCAACAGAGGAGGAAGCAAAGAGAATATCATACTGCAGTGGATAACGCTCAGTATGCTCAATAATTATCCCCTTATAATTGTTGTTCACATCGATCGTACCATGTTCATTGTCAATCATCTTCTTTCACCGACTAGTTGTAAATCACACCTTTTCAATAGGGAACGTCTTATATCTGGTGAAGCGCTGCAAGCATATTTCTGCGAGTTATGGGTTGCATATGGAAACACAATTGATCATTCATTAAGACATACACGCTGCGGCAAATTTTATCACCGCCTTGCACGTGTATTCCGCACGAAGCAATTAATGCGGCTTGCAGATTGAATCTTAAAGAGACAATGCGTACATAGTGAAGAGATAGAACTTTCTTGTGACAATCCCAGTTTTTATGGAGTACTGGCGCTACTTCACGAAAGGTTAAATGGTTAGAGAGATTGTGTTCCTTTTTGCACATCTAGATCAGGGAGGTGATTATTTCAGATTATGCGTGGCGCAACTTGAAACCAATGAACGCCAGCTAATGAGACACATTGAAAACTAATGTCGCAAAAACGAGAGAACAGTGAATTCATCGAGCTGCACTAAATGCGGCGCAAATACTGTATTTCATGCAAAATGTCTGTGCGAAAGAGGTCACTTTAAGTTTGTATTTACTGCAGTTCCAGTACATGAGGAAGGGCCCAACAATGTTCTTCAAATATTACCGTATGTTGCCAGACAAGTTCGATTTCCTGCACCGGCTTGTCACAAATTAACTAGTCAAGCAGTTTTGTGCCGAGAACCACTCTGCCTAAAGAGCGACTGGCCATTACCATCAGGTATAGCAACTCATTGAAGCAATGTTTACTTTATCTGTTTATCTTTTTATCTCAGTTTATCTCCGCGTTTACGTGAAAACTCGCTTTTTCATACAGGTACCCTTCTTTAGGAATGGCCATAAAGGAAGTCGCCATGGCTTTTCGTGTAGTATCTGCCACTTGTCGACTGGTCATTCATGACACTTGCCGCTTATTGTGGAAGCGACTAAAGCCACCTTACCTGCCTGTAAGTATATGCTGTGCAAGCTTTTAAGAATAAATAAATCATCAGTTGGACTTAATGCTAACCAGCTTATGGTTGCGTAGTATTATGGGCCAAATTACTGTAATTGATGTGGCTTAACATAACTGAGGCAGGACGTGGAGTATTGGTGATGACGAAGTGGAGGATTGTAGACAAATTAAGGCTCTTATTGTGCCAATGGGGACGAAAATGTCAGTGCACGGTAGTTCTGAACTTCGCCCCCAACGAACTATGGCCGCCGCGGTTAAGTATCGAGCCCACGACTTTGCACTTACCAGCGCAACACCACAGCTACTAAGCCATTGCATTGGCTTGTCGGTGAAACAAGTTACAGGCGTAACAATATCTAATTGATTTGAATGTAGCCGGTACGATGTGGCTACAACAAACCTAAGTGAAATGTGCCAGTTGCCAACCAAATGTGCTGTAAACCTTGACATGTGCACCTCTCTTTCCATGAGGCATGTGCCAGGACTTACGCGCTGGCAGAAAGAGGCAGAAGGCTCTGCAAAGCGCTAGAACATTCAAACCTACCTCGGAGTCGCTACTGGCGAACGCATACAGATAAAGGCGCCTCCGAACTCTGGTAGCAACTACTACAACTTACAAGGTGTGTAAATCATGCGCGAAGGTTATTCTGGTCAGATGTGACAACGCTGTTTTTGCTTTTTATTTTTCAGGGAACACTCTCCAGGGCCGGTATTTTGTAGCGATGCTTTTTCCGATTCTATGCCTTTTCAGGCTTTTCGCGCTTGGCCAGTGGTCAGAGCGACGGTCTGCCCACATTATCAACGGGATCAGGCGGCCGTGTGTGGTGGATGATAAGAATAGCATAGAATAAGGCATAAGGCATCGCTACACAATAGCGACCCAGTTGTTGAAAGCAGTAGCAAATGAGAGCTACAAAATTGTTATGGTAGATGTCGGGGCTCCAGGCCGACACAGTGATGGGGGCGTGTTTAAGGCAACATCATTCAGCAAGTACCTTGTGAAAAACCGCCTAAACTTGCCAGCACCAGAACATATCCAAAATAGCAACAAGGTGGCACCTCACATATCTGCGGGTGATGAAGCCTTTCAGCTGAGGCGGGATTTTATGCGGCCCTATGCCGGAAAATGAATACAGCCAAGTCGAAAAGCATTAGACTATAGGCTAAGCAGAGCATGCTAACATGAAAATAATTGCTTTGGCTGAGATGCAGAGCGCGTGTTTGGAAGAAAACAGACATGCATGTCAAGATTTATTTAGCTGGACAGTCTGTGAATGGCACATTATTAACCTGCTAAATGTTTTTGCTCCAGGCGCATTGTCGAAAATGCCTTTGGGATTCTGGTGGCACGATGGAGAGTCCTCCTTGGCCGCCTCAACCTCCTGCTACAGAATGCAACCCATGTTGTGCTGGCCTGCTGCGCTCTGCATAAATTTTTGTTCTCAATGAAGAAAGCTACGTATTTTCCACCTGGTTACATAGACGGTGAAGACCGTTATGGAAACATTAACCCAGGCCACTGGAGGAAAGAGGCTAAGGTAAATGAGCTGTGTGGCTTGGAAGGAACCTCGTAAAGAAATTACACGGTAGATGCTGCCGAGACGCGTGACCTCTTTGCAGAGTACTTTATGGCAGAAGGTGCGTGCCATGCCAGTTGGCACACACTTACCTCCCAACCACATCTGATAAGTAACATCTGAAAGCTAAAGTTTCGCTAATGAGTGCTTTAGAATGAGTCATTACTTTCATCAAGACAATGTGGTTTTTCGAAGAAATCTAACCTACTCTACATTGGGTAGTGGCGTAGTGATTGTCATGAAAGTGTTTAGTGCTCCTCCAGTGTCGTTGCAAAGCGAGGCATTTGATTGTTAAAAATGTTTCCAGAATAGCGGTTGTGGTACCAGTGCATAAATGTGATGACGTAGGCAGAGAACTATAAACTGGCACCTTTATTTTTATTTGCCAAAGGTTTTGAAATGGTTGTGCACAGATATTTGACCACTTGTTTAAAACACATTTCACTAGAACATGGCTTCATGCCTGGGCAATCTGCTGAAACAAATCTTGCGTTTGTAAATGAAGTTCACGTCGACTCTTTTGATATTTCAAAATATCTTTATTTGTTATCATTGAACTTGAATATTAAAGTCGGAGTTTAATAAGCAGCAAGGTAGGGAGCCACAGAGTAGTTTAGCACCCGCTGGGCTTCCAGCACCAACTAAGCAGTAAGCAAGAACATATGATGAACGTCACATGTAATTTTTGTTTCGAACACAAAAGTGCTATTGTGCTTTTTCATAATTAATGTACTTTATGTGTGAGAACTTCTGCACCATACGTTTGGCAGCTCTGTTGCAGGAGATCAGGACTGTGCCAGAAACATTAGCTACGGTTTCGCATTTAAATGAGAAGGTATTAGTGAACAACTAAGAGCGTACACTTTATTTTCAGTCATAATCGTGCCTGTTCAGCAACTGTAGGATTTCTATTTGCGATCCCGACTGAGGTCGTACCGAGAACTTTCTCAATTTATGGGCAACAAGCTGCCAAAAAACAGCAGGCGCATCTTCATTTTTTTAGAAGGTTATCCACAGTTGCAATTTCGTCATCAAGCATGCGTCTCTTTCTTTTCGCTGCGACTGCTTGTATCCGCTTTGGCGTAGCACTTCGGCATACTTCAGCGGACGTCTTCTCGTCAGTTGTGCAGAAAATCCCAAGCACAGGCGACTGAGTGGCCTGGGATCCACATTCATCGGTTTTGTCTGCAAGAAAAGGAGCTAAATTGAGGCCACGTTGCTTTCCTCTAAAGAATCGCTCAGGCATAGAAACATGTACTGAGTACTATGTGACACGGGATGACATGGAAACCCAGAGCAAGTTTGTTTTCATATAGACTGTCATTTGACATAGTTGTCAATTGATAAATAAATGTTATGTCTTACATTATTTTTGGCAGCACATGTTGATCGGGAGTGCTTCTGGACTCTCTGGCTCTGCCTCAGCTGGTGGGATATTGCTTGTTGTGCTGAAAGAGTAATTAATGATGCTGCTTAGCAACCTATATATTACAGCGTATACAAATACCATCTTGTGGAAAGGTCATATGAAGGCAAATGTCATAATGACACTTAGCAGCTCAACAACATATAAAAGATATAGCCAGTAGTAGAACGAATTTCTACTTCATAAAACCCTATTTGAATTTGACGCTTACCTTCCGATGTAAACTAAATTGTTCAAAAACAGCAGCAGCTTAAACTAAGGCCAGCGGACCTCTTTGGCATCGCTTGCCCCAGACACACTTGGCGCACCAGCTTTCCAGGTGCGGTGCTTCTTCGAGAAGGTGCTCCTCAATCACTTCCAGCGCCCTTGGGCAGTGGAACCTAATATATGAAAATATGCCATTATCAAAATACAGGAAGGTGAAATATGCAGACAAGAGATGCAAGTCACAGCGAGCAAACTGTGTACGTGCGGAAGGGAGTGGTAGAGCCACATCTAGGCGCTATGATATACTATAAACATGTAACCTTATAAAAGTTCTTACGCAAGACTGATTCGTCAGTGGCTTCGGCTATTCCTATTGCATGAGTATGCTCCGCGTGTACCCTGTTTATTTATTTATTTCTTGCAAAGGCTTCACCTTTCTATGCAAGCAGCTGCTGCTTTTTGGTCACGTGCATTTTGGTGCTGAATTATTTCGAAGCATACTTTCCGAGACCTTTTCACGAGCTACAAAGCACTCGCACGGACGCAGCGAACGTTTATGGATGGTACGTGGCACAGGCGGTGAGGAGTCGGTATACTCCAGAAGGCAGACGCCGGTAGTGGTCAAGTAACTACGCCGATCGCCCGACTCTGGCAGACATACGTTTTCCTTGCTGAATAGCATATAAACGGATACCAAAAGGCGCGCCCACATACACACTATGGAGTTTCAAAAGGCGACGTACAGCACGGTAGTGGCGACCGGCTGCGCTGTTGTCGGTGGTGCGACCGGTACACGGCCGCCGCAATTTCGTTTTCAAGCTCGTAAGACTCGACGAAGGTTCGCTGCTGACTGTGGCACTGGAAGTAGTGTCGCGGGAAAAAATGAGAACGCCACAGAAAACCGCGAAGCGGTTAATGTTTTGTTTATGTGCACCCCAATGACACGGCCCTACCACTGACACCCGACCGAGCCGGCCGTATCCCGAGGGTACTGTGTGCATCGTTCGCTTATATTATTGGGTACTGGGTGCATCGTTCGCTTATATTATTGGGTACTGGGATCGATACCCAGCACCTCCACCAGAAATGTCACCCAGCTATGACAACTAAAACAGTTTAGCACTGGCAGATTGAGAAAAAACGTCTGCCTTTAGCGATGGCTGGTCCTCGGAGAGCACGCGCGCAACCACGAACTTCGTCGTTCTCGCCTAAAGGGTCCCGTGTCAACACGTGCAAACCTATTTCGCGTCAATATAAAGAAACAGTCACTTCGATGAGATATGGGAAACGTACCTTCTGCGTCGCGACCGATTTCACCGACGACATCCTAGTCGGGCCTCCTGCAGTCCCATATTTTGGGGCGCTTTTTAATGGCTGATCACCAGGAGTTCCTCGTTATATCCCAGGCGGGCTGATTTTAAATCAGGCCTAGGCGCCACTTCTACCGCCGCTCTGCATTCCTGCGAGTTCATCTCTGGTACTTCTCAATAGGCGCGGACATCAACGCTAGCGAAGACACTAGCGTGATTGCAGAAGATGCGAGAAGGCCCGCGCACGAAACACCAGCATTCCTAGCGACCGGAACTGGTGCCACTGGTGCCTCCCGATTATCTGTCGTCCGCCGCTGCGCGCTCAACGCTTCCGGCGGTGGCGTTTAGCCGGACGAAAATATCTGGATAGGCAGGTCAGCGGGGGGCGGCAAATTTTTGGACTCCGTCGACAGACGCGTCGACAAAACGAGCTGGGCCTGCGAGTCACGGAAAAATTTTAGCGGCAAGTTCGCAAATCCATGGGAGGTGCCCGATGGACGGTTTGACCACGAAAATGTAATTTGCAAGTCGGACGTGCTTTGCTTTACCGAAACTTGCAACAGCCAAATGCAGGTGCATGGTAAAGGTTGCGTTGCCGACGAGAATAATTTCGTTAGGCCCGTTGGGGGAGTGAGTGTCTAAGCTTGGCGAAGATGTAGCCGCTGACCGGGCAGAACTTAAGCATTGTGGTTTCGAGAAGGGCTAGGCGTTCGCGGTGTGTTTGTACGACTCTGTAACGCTGCTCATTATGTACATTTCCCCCGGTTAACCGCAGAACGAGATTAACCGGTTGATTGACACGAAACTTCGGGGTACATACGGTAATGGGCCTGTCTTGCTCGCGGGAGACTTTAACGTTGACGTTATAAAGCCGCAACGGCTTGTTCAGTACATAATCAACACCATTTGCATGCTGTGCTACTCGTATAGCTGGGCTTCGATACCCACTACCATTCGGGGAACGTGTATACATTTGCTTTTTAGTAAGCTGGATTCGGCTAGCGTCCAAATGACAAACATGCCGCTTCCAGTCTACCACAGCGATCACAAGCTGGTTTTGATTCAGATCGGCAAAAGCTCTAGTTGGAAAAAGAAGAGGGAGTTTGCAATCGACTCGCATGATACGGTTCTAGACAGAGTAGATCCAAAGTCATCCGAGGTACTGCTTGACAATGTACAAGCTTCACCCGGTACAGATGAAGAAGAGGTCGAGGTTTACCGGCGTGAGGACGCATTGCTCTTTGGGGGGCTAACGACGATAGCACACTGAAAGCTTGACCGAGTCTCAAATCATAACCACGCAGAAAACTTGGCCATGTCTCCAAGCATAACAAGGCATAAATTTAGCCAAACCGAGAATAACCTAGGTGGGGCTGCCAGCTTCGCTGTTTGCCCAATCTTCAAACCACGAGTGCGAAGCTGCCCAAATACTTTTTCTACTTCTTTTTTGTGTGTGTGATTACGATTCGTAGAGTACTTCAGGCACTTTCGGGGAGATAAATGTTTTTGTTGCAGGATTCGGAAGTTTGAAAGTTTATTGCGAGATTTATTTTTCACATTCAGCATCCGAATATATATCACCATACCAGGTGGAAGGCCAATGGCTGTGTATATCAGAGGAGGCCTACCCTCGCGGTGGTGACAAAGAGTGCATTTGAGACGGCAACAAGCTTCCTTGTATGGCAGCCTAAGAATCATACAGAAAAGGAACATCCACATTTCTGTGCAATAAATAAAGGTTTCTACATATTCATTTTGCGAACTACAGCTGTGAAATGAAACAACACAAAGAGCACTCAAACATTAATGAATAAATAAATAAATAAATAAATAATCTACCATGTTAAGAATACAATAGGTCAAAGTCGTGTGCTATGACGTAAGTGAGAGATCCATAAAATTTTTGCAGAACATTTTTCTTGGAAACTCGTGCATTAGCGTTTCGATTACCTTGTTATCATTTAAGAAAGTTGTGGAGGGTTCTAAAGTCTGACACCCGTAGTTCTCACCTCAGGAGTCCTTCGAGAAACGTATCCGAGCTCCTTAACATCGGGCCGTGCAATTGAATAAGCCCCGTTCGGAGCCAGTATTTTCGGGTATTCTAAATCAATCAATCAATCAATCAATCAATCAATCAATCAATCAATCAATCAATCAATCAATCCATACATCGGTCAATTAGTCAGTCAGTTCATCCGCCCATTCATCCATGCATGAATAAATTAATCCATCAATCATTCAATCAATGAATCACGTCTGTCTGTCTGTCTGTCTGTCTGTCTGTCTGTCTGTCTGTCTGTCTGTCTGTCTGTCTGTCTGTCTGTCTGTCTGTCTGTCTGTCTGTCAGTCAATCAATCACGCTCGCCCAGTGGAACAAGTTGCGAGCCAGCTTGGCCTACTAAGTATGTGCTCGGGCTCGTCACGGCGTCGTGGTCGTTCTATAGTGGTCATTCCAGCTTTGTCACTTGCCTCTCGTCATGTCATTGTCGTCGCACCTTCTACACCGATTCAGTATCCCAAGTTGTCGAACAGCTTGGGCCACTAGGTATGCAGACGTTGGCGTGGTGCCGGTCGGGATCTTTGGATCGTCGTCATTGACGCCAAGTCATGAGGCTCTCGTCGTGTCGTAGCAGTCACTCCACCGTCATCACACTGCCGTGATGTATTAGTTGCGATACGGTCGTCATGTTGCCATCGTCATCGTTTCATCATCATTACTCCAGTTTCATCATTGACTCTCGTGATGCCGTCGTCGTCACATTACTACCCTCGCGTCATTGTTGTCATGTAGTCTTCGTGATGCAATCGTCGTCACGTCAGCGTCGTAATACAGTCGTCGCAATCTTATTGTGTTCCCACCGTGCTCATGACATTGTCCTCATACGATCGTCGTCATGCACTCGACGTCACACTGTAATTGCGAAGCCCTCGAGGTCGTTCCAGCGTCGTCATTCGAACTTCCTCGTCCTTCCTCATTCGCCATGCCACCATCGTCACGCCATCGTTGACATAGAGTGGTCATCATACGATTGCCGTCATGACGACGTGATCACGCTGTCGTTTTACCATCGTCATTACTTCAGAAACTTCATTCCGTCGTCGTCATGCCGTAGCTGTCACAAAGCCCTCGTCGTTTCACCGACATCATTCCTTATTATAAGTGCTATCGAAATCATACGCGCGCGATGGTGGTGTAGAGCCTGTAGCATTGTGCTGCTAAGACCCAAGGCGTGGGCTTGAATCCCGACCGCGGCGACAGCACTTCTATGGGAGCGAAATTCCTAAATGCTTCTGTACGGTGCATTGGGTGCACATTATAGAAACCGAAGAGGCCGGAATTAATGCGGAGTCCCCAACTTCGGCGTACCTCATAATCATAGCATGGTTTCGGCACGTAAAACCACAGAATGCAATGCATAGTAATCACGCTGCCTTCATTCAATCTTAATTACGGCGCCGCTGTCATGGAATCTATACCACTGCATCATCGTGAAACAATCGCTGTCATGCATTCGGTGTCACACCATCATCATGGTGCCCTCATTTCATTGTCCTCGTGGCGTCGTTTTCAGGTTGCAATCTTTATAACACAGCCATCACTTCATAACCATAGCCTCATTATTGTCCTGCCCTTGTCATCATGCCGCTTCTGTCCTTCCACCTGCATCATTCCTTAGTCATTACATCGTTCTGAAAGTAGGGTCGTCATACCGTCGTGCTTATAGGTGGCGTACGCAAGCAAGTGACGCAGTGTATTGGACCGAAAGCTGTGGTCGTTGGTCGCATGTAGCGGAAACAATGGAAGTCTCAGATTGACTGCTACAGATTTCAAGCTAACGAGACTTCAGCAATATAGTGCGTCGCTAGATTGCTTGAATGCTAATTGCAGTACCATCGCCAGTGATCGTGAGATGGTTTCAGCTGTAATTATTTATACTTGGTCTATCATGACCAACTAGGCATATCGAAACGCTTATCGAATCACTTGCTTCACGTCCCTCTACATAACGCTGCGAAATAAAGCCTAACGAATATATTCGTAAAACTGAGCTATTCTAAAGTTCGGTTTGCCCTCGCAATATCCGCCAGTAAAACAAGCTGAATGAAAGCGCACTTCAGTGTGTAGTAGTGCAATCAATCAGGAGGGCTATAACGTACAGCTGTTCTTAACTTTTCTATTCCAATTCTACAATCAGCCCTCCCCGATTGGTCAAAAACTTTTTTGAACCGACCCCACTTCGCCGGTTTGTCACGCGACGTCACAAAAACCGCCATAGCTCCCCTCTGATATGACATGTACAGACTGATTATGCATCATTTGACCTAGCAAAAAAATATTTCTGAGTCGACGCCTGTTAGCCAATAACCCTCGGCTATTTTTCAAAAGTTTCGGGCTGCATCCACTTCACCTGCCTCTCACGCGACGTCCCAAGAGTGCGAAAACTCACCACGTCAAAGTGACGTGTACGCGTTAAAGATGCACTAATATGCCAAACAAAACTGAATTTTTTTCTCAATAGCCGCAGGCTGCCCGTTCAGAAAGGAATAAAAGATGGCTGCCGCTGATCGCTCAGGCACTGGCTACTCACACCTGCCGGAGAGCGACGGTTTATTGGCGCACAATAAACCTTTATGCGTGGCCCTGCAGCGTTTTAAAGCACTTTCGGCACGTTTACGACCTCGCTCTGCCAATTCTTCTTTGCTGAGGATCAGTTTTAGAGGCATTCTTAACGTTGCATGCCTCCGCAATTTTCGACCAGCCCACTGAAGCCAAATAAGGAAAAACGGACCAGTCGCAGACGCCAGCACCACCCTCTTCATTCGGTTATCGAATTTCAGTGCACTGGCTCGGCCCCATCTAAACCCTCTCCACTTGAGCATGATCCTTGCCTCTTGTCAGCCACTTAGATAAGACAAGCCGCTCACTGTAGGCAATGTTATTCATTTTTAAAGCAAACAAAAGTGATCTCCTATAAACAAGGAGAGCGTTTGATTGGTCTGTTCAGACAACCGTGTGGGTCGCCGCCCAATGCTTGCGTCAACGGTTAGGCAAATTTGACGTCAGGAGATAGGAATGTAAACATATTGGAATAGTTTTACGTTACAGGGCCCCATGTCTACGAATAAACAACTGCAAAAAAAGTCGTAGTTTCGCGCGAAAGGCGAAGCATCCATTGCGATAGCAAATTATTGGGCAGCTATACGAAGTAAGGATTGAACTTTTATTGGCTGTGAAAACTTCGTAATATATAGGCCTACTAACTAGTTAACAAGCAAGTTTTCACGCGCGCACAACCACATAGAAACAAATCTCACTCGATGACCGCGGACACTTGCTATGGAAGCACTGCAGTGAGGAAACGCGGCAGCAACAGCGAGCGAATTGATCTTCCTGCAGCCGCTCGAATCAACGTGAACTAAGTCGCAAAAACACAGTGCTGCGCGGACTCTGTACCTATCGTACATGGTTTTCAGTATACAGCGGCCTGGCAGGGCGCGCGCGGCCACCCGTAGTAGAACACGCCCTCCCCCTTCTCTACCCTCCCCGCGAAGCTTTGTGCGCGACAGAAGGCGACGCCTTTCCTCCCGGCTCGTCCGTTGCGTGCGAGAGCTTGAGCCGCGTTTGCCTGCTCACCCTCGCACGCTTTCACTCCCGTATACGGCGCGTAGCGAGGATCTTATCACGCTTGAACTTTATGCGGAACCTCGCCGCGACGGCGACGGCAGAAATGCGCCTGACGTGTCCATATAATTGCTTTCGTAATAATAATTCTAGACACCTTTATTTTTCACCAACTGCACGAGCCCGCCCTTTCTCAACCATCTTCTCATCCAAATCAGCTTTCACAGCCCTTGTTGTACATGTTAGGTACAACACTGGTAACTTCCTCTTTTTTTTTTTATCCACCGGTTGTTTTACCCTGTTATGGCCTGCGCAGTTTACTTTCTCCTGGTATTTTCTTGCATCTCCTAGATTGAATGGATTATCTATGTGCAGGCGCCGACAAAAGTCGTATACTCCACGCAGTCCACGCAGCGGGAGCCGGAGCAGCGGCACACTGCATCGCGACGGCGAAACGTTGACAGTGACGTTCTGGCGATGACGCCATGACGAGTGCAGGACCGCGATGCATTAACGACGATGCCATTTGTACGTCTATCAAAGGCGTCCGTGTATCTAGTGTATCTATGTATCTACAGGCGGCATCTGGTATCGAGACAGCCAACGGCTGCCCTTTATTATCGGCAGACCTTGATCCCAGATGCTGCCTGTAGATGCGTTGCGATGCAGTTTGCCGTTTCTCCGGCTCCTGCTGCGTGCACTGCGTGGAGTATACCACTTTTGTCGGCGCCTGTACATACCTGTTTGGAATAGCAGCACCAGAAATACGTTCTTCAAATGATTTGTTTGTCTTCCTCATGTACTGCGTTTACATTGCATCTTTTTTTATAATACTTTTGAAATCAGATTATGTATCTCGCTGTTGTGTATCTACCAATGTTTTTGTACCCACTACTGCCTAAGGTCTAGGGAGAAACTGGCAGCAACAAAAAAAAAACACAATTAAAACACTTATTCATGGTATTCGCTAACAGAGAGCGTATCACAGTGAGTTAGATCCTCCAATCTTATCACTAAACTAACTCGGAAATTATTGACAGACATGGATAATTTGGGGCGGAAAAATTCTGCGCCAGGTAAAATAGTGTAATGTTTTGGACTCGACTTGGTTTACGTTCTCTAAAAGACTCTGCTCATCGGTTGTGCAAATCATACGAAATGCGGCAAGAAACTAACGGAAATGAAATAACTGTTGATTTACTTGCCTACTGATGGGCTCTCCGAAATTCCTGCCAACAGCAGCTGTTGATGCTCTTCTTCTGCTTCGTCTTCACGCTCCCAATGCGAGTTATAGCTCGCGCGCATCTGGATACACTCTGTCTGTTTGTGTATGTACGAAGGAAATGATTGACTTAAATGATTTCAAAAATTGGACCCAACGTTCATGTTAAGACCTTCATGAGTAGAAGCTATCGCAAAGTGGGTAAATAAACAATGCTAAACGAAATGAGATGCCTACAATTGTTTTTGCTGTGACCCTATCCAAAATGGTATATTAGGAAAAGTTTGTTTATAGATTACACGGGTCGCAACTTGTTTAGTCGTCTAGTATTATTGTCTAGACAGTAATGCGTACACAATGCAAACACCAGTTCATGCGGATGTACATAAGCAGAAGCCGACGCTGCTGCGTGAGGAGGGCTAAGGTGATGTTTGTTATTTGTCGAGAGAATTATGCTAAGAAGTGGTTTAAACAGAGCAAGAACCACGCGTATGTAAGTGTACTTATCACTTCGATAAGCCCTGTGCGAAAGTTCCACACACGTTTGTTAATGATTTGGATAAGAATGGGCACACACCCACCGACGCATGCCCACTTCCAGAAGAAAGAGTTATAACTAAATCTATAATATATGCGAAAACGAAAGAATTAGCAATTTTAAGAGCTCACAGAAGCCGTCGATTTTCATGTGTTATTAAATTAGGAAGTACATCGGCTTTGGAGGTGCTTAAAATCCAACACGAATCGGTTTTCTCTCATTAAATATTGTCACGTGGTGGTGACGTTCAAGAACACAGTAGCAATACTGTGAAGAACAAACCTAACTTTTATTGGGCGAACCTGTGCCCACAAAAACAGGCTAGACTTATAGCACAACGATAGCGGCGAACACTGTCGGCGATCGTCGAAAATCTGATCAGCGGGTCAAGCGCGTCGGCTTTTATAGAGCAGTCGTCGAATGTTCCAGACTAATCGTTGGGACCCGCATGCCTTCCACAAAGTTCTACAACATTCGAGTCACGCGATGAAATCAGATAACACAAGGTTCGGCGACAACAGACAGCCGGTTAGAAGCATCGATAACTTTCCAGAAACGTAGGATACATGCAGGCGCGTCCCTCGCTGTGCGATTACAGTTGTTAAGCGGCGAAACGTGGTCGGCCGATAAAGATAAGCACACGTGTCAATACCCCCCTCTTAAAAAGCATCGACCCGATGCTGCAAACAAACGAAGTTATTAAACAAAAGCACTCGTAGCAAAGAAAAGAACAAATAACAAAGTTCGTCAGCGTCCGTAAAAGGGTTTAAGGCGCACGACGTGAACCACTTCAGATCGTGCGCGGCGCCGCTGTGAATGCGAAATGCCGTCTGGCACGACCTCATAGTCCAGAGCGCCAATACGTCGGATGACCTTGTAGGGTCCGAAATAGCGTCGGAGTAGTTTCTCACTGAGTCCTCGTCGGCGTATCGGGGTCCAGACCCAAACACCGTCGCCAGGCTGGTACTCGACGAAGCGTCGTCGGAGGTTGCAGTGTCGGCTGTCGGTCCTCTGCTGGCTCTTGATTCGCAGGCGGGCGAGCTGTCGGGCTTCTTCGGCGCGCTGGAGATAGCTAGCGACGTCAACATTCTCTTCGTCAGTGACGTGGGGCAGCATGGCGTCGAGCGTCGTTGTCGGGTTCCTGCCGTAAACCAGCTTAAACGGCGTGATCTGTGTTGTTTCTTGCACCGCCGTGTTGTACGCAAAGGTTACGTACGGCAGGATCGCGTCCCACGTCTTGTGTTCGACGTCGACGTACATTGCTAGCATGTCGGCGAGGGTCTTGTTCAGGCGCTCCGTGAGACCATTCGTCTGCGAATGGTAGGCAGTTGTCCTCCTGTGGCTTGTCTGGCTGTACTGCAGAATGGCTTGGGTGAGCTCTGCTGTAAAAGCCGTTCCTCTGTCGGTGATGAGGACTTCTGGGGCACCATGTCGCAGCAGGATGTTCTCGACGAAAAATTTCGCCACTTCGGCTGCGCTGCCTTTTGATAGAGCTTTAGTTTCAGCAAAGCGGGTGAGATAGTCCGTCGCCACGACGATCCACTTATTCCCGGATGTTGATATCGGAAACGGCCCCAACAAATCCATCCCAATCTGCTGGAATGGTCGGCGAGGAGGTTCGATCGGCTGTAGTAAGCCTGCTGGCCTTGTCGGTGGTGTCTTGCGTCGTTGACAGTCTCGGCATGTCTTGACGTAACGGGCGACATCGGCGGTCAGACGCGGCCAGTAATATCTTTCCTGTATTCTCGACAGCGTCCGGGAGAATCCGAGGTGCCCAGCGGTTGGATCGTCGTGTAGGGCATGCAGTATTTCTGGACGCAGCGCTGACGGTACAACAAGAAGGTAGCTGGCGCGGACTGGTGAGAAGTTCTTTTTCACGAGCAGGTTGTTTTGTAGCGTGAACGACGACAACCCGCGCTTAAATGCCCTAGGGGCAACGTCGGTGTTTCCTTCCAAATACTCGACGAGGCCTTTTAGCTCCGGGTCAGCTCTTTGCTGTTTAGTGAAGTCTTCCGCGCTTATTATCCCAAGGAAGGCGTCGTCGTCCTCGTCGTCTTGCGGCGGGGGATCGATGGGGGCGTGCGATAAGCAGTCGGCGTCGGAGTGTTTTCTTCCGGACTTGTATATTACCGTGACGTCATATTCTTGTAGTCTGAGGCTCCACCGCGCCAGCCGTCCTGAAGGGTCCTTTAAGTTAGCTAGCCAACACAATGCATGATGGTCACTGACGACTTTGAATGGTCTGCCATAGAGGTAAGGGCGGAATTTAGCTATTGCCCAAATGATGGCGAGGCATTCCTTTTCAGTCGTAGAATAGTTGCTTTCCGCTTTTGACAGCGACCGGCTAGCATACGATATCACCCTTTCAAGTCCTTCTTTCCTCTGGACTAGGACGGCACCGAGGCCTAGGCTACTGGCATCAGTGTGGATTTCGGTATCGGCGTCCTCGTCGAAGTGTGCAAGTACCGGCGGCGACTGCATGCGTTGTTTGAGTTCTTGAAATGCCTTGGCCTGCGGCGTTTCCCACTTGAACGCGACATCACATTTGGTTAGATGTGTTAGCGGCTCCGCGATGCGTGAGAAGTCCTTGACAAAGCGCCTATAGTAGGCACACATGCCAAGGAATCTGCGCACTGCCTTCTTGTCGGTTGGCTGCGGGAACTTTGCGATGGCAGCTGTCTTCTGTGGGTCGGGGCGTACTCCTGATTTGCTGATCACGTGGCCTAGGAACAAAAGCTCATCGTAAGCGAAGCGGCACTTTTCCGGCTTCAGAGTGAGCCCTGATGACTTGATGGCTTCTAACACTGTCGCAAGCCGCCTAAGGTGATCGTCGAAATTTCCGGCGAAGACAACGACGTCATCCAGGTAAACAAGGCACGTCTGCCACTTCAGTCCGGCTAACACCGTGTCCATGACGCGCTGAAACGTTGCAGGCGCCGAGCACAGTCCGAATGGCATGACCTTGAACTGGTAGAGGCCGTCCGGCGTGATGAAGGCAGTCTTTTCGCGATCTCTCTCGTCGACTTCTATTTGCCAGTAGCGAGACTTGAGGTCCATCGACGAGAAGTATTTAGCGTTGCAGAGCCGATCCAATGCGTCGTCTATCCGTGGAAGGGGGTACACATCCTTCTTCGTGATCTTGTTCAGTCGACGATAGTCGACGCAGAAGCGTAGGGTTCCGTCCTTTTTCTTTACCAGGACTACAGGAGAGGCCCACGGGCTTTTCGACGGCTGGAAGATGTCGTCGCGCAGCATTTCGTCGACTTGTTGCCTAATAGCTTCACGTTCTCGCGTCGAAACTCGGTAAGGGCTCTGGCGGAGTGGTCGAGCGCTCTCTTCGGTTATTATGCGATGCTTTGCAACTGGTGTTTGTCGAATCCTCGATGACGTCGAAAAGCAGTCTTTGTATCGTCGGAGAAGACTTCTGATCTGTTGCTGCTTACTCACAGGAAGACTTGGATTCACGTCGAAGTCTGGTTCGGGGACAATGCTCATCGGTGTAGATGCGGCTGAATCCGAGAGGACAAAGGCATTGCTGGTTTCCACAATTTCCTCGATGTATGCGATTGTCGTGCCCTTGTTGATGTGCTTGAACTCTTGGCTGAAGTTGGTTAGCATAACTTCCACTTGCCCTCCGTGGAGTCGAGCGATCCCTCTTGCGACGCAAATTTCACGGTCGAGCAGTAGATGTTGGTCGCCCTCGATGACGCCTTCTACGTCAGCGGGTGTTTCAGTGCCGACTGAAATAATAATGCTGGCGCGCGGCGGGATGCTCACTTGATCTTCGAGCACACTCAAGGCGTGGTGACTACGACAACTCTCCGGCGGTATCGCTTGATCTTGTGACAGCGTTATCGATTTCGACTTCAGGTCGATGACTGCGCCATGTTGATTCAGGAAGTCCATGCCGAGAATGACGTCTCGTGAACACTGTTGGAGGACAACGAAGGTGGCAGGGTAAGTCCGGTCATGAACGGTAATTCTTGCCGTGCAGATCCCAGTCGGCGTAATCAGGTGTCCTCCAGCGGTGCGTATTTGAGGGCCTTCCCATGCAGTCTTAACTTTCCGCAACTGGGCGGCGATGGGTCCACTCATGACGGAGTAATCGGCTCCTGTGTCTACTAAGGCGGTGAATGCGTGGCCGTCGAGAAGCACGTCGAGGTCGGTGGTTCTTTGTCTTGCGTTACAGTTAGGTCTCGGCGTCGGATCACGGCTGCGTCGTGTTGAACTGAAGCTGGAACGTCGCGTCGTCAAGTCGTCTTTCGTCGGTGTAGTCTTGGCTTCCTGACTTCGTCGGGACGGCGGCGTGTCGTCATTAGGTCGTCGAGATGGTTTCTTCGTCGTCTTCGTCGGCGGCGGAGGATCTTCGTCAGTTCGACGAACAGCAACCGCACCTCCATCGGTTGCTGCTTTTAGTTTTCCGGATACGGGCTCGCTGACCGGCCCCGGGCTGGGCCAGTGTATGGTCGGCGCTGCGGCGACAGGTAGCGGCCTGGTGACGGCGAACGGGACGGTCGTCGAGGGCTCCACTTAGTAGCGGCGAGGTAGTCGGCGATGTCACGAGGGCGTTCACCTTCCCTCGGGCGCTGTGCGTTGACGGCGAAGCCTCGCAGTCCCATCTCCCGGTATGGGCATCGGCGATACACATGGCCGGCTTCTCCGCAGTGATAGCAGAGCGGGCGGTGGTCGGGGGCGCGCCAAATGTCCGTCTTCCTCGCGTAGGTACGCGAGGAAGACGGACATGGGTGGGCGTGCTGGCGGCGGCGGCGGCGGACGACGGAATTGCGTCGTTGCAGGGCCCTGGCGTGGTCGCGGAGGGGGACCTTGACGGCGTGCGACGGCGGCGTATGTCATCGCTTCTGGCTGGGGCTGCGGTAATTGTGGTTGCAGCTCGGGAACTCCAAGCGATCGGTGCACCTCTTCTTTGACGATGTCGGCGATCGAAGCCACTTGGGGCTGCGACGAAGGCAGGACCTTGCGCAGTTCTTCGCGCACAATGGCCCTGATGGTCTCCTGAAGGTCGCCGGAATCCAATCCTTGGATGGCGTACTGCGGCGTGAGCCCCTGGCGGTTATATTGCCGAGTGCGCATCTCCAGAGTTTTCTCGATCGTCGATGCCTCTGCCGAAAACTCAGCTACGGTCTTCGGCGGGTTACGAATAAGTCCTGCGAAAAGTTCTTGCTTGACGCCCCGCATCAGGAAGCGGACTTTTTTCTCTTCTGACATTTCCGGATCGGCGTGCCGGAAAAGACGGGCCATCTCTTCCGTGAAGATCGCGATCGTCTCGTTTGGCAGCTGCACTCTGGTTTCTAGTAGTGCTTGGGCTCGCTCTTTTCGCACGACGCTTGTGAACGTGTGCAAGAAGCCGCTTCGGAAAAGGTCCCACGTCGTCAAGGTGGCTTCCAGATTCTCGAACCACGTCCTGGCGGCGTCTTCCAATGCGAAATAGACATGCCGCAGCTTGTCGTCGCTGTCCCAACTGTTAAACTTAGCGACCCTCTCATACGTTTCGAGCCAGGTTTCCGGGTCCTCGAATGTTGATCCGCGGAACGTCGGAGGTTCCCTGGGCTGCTGCAGCACGATGGGGGACGCTGGGGCTGCCATTGGGGTTGCCTTGTCCACAATCTTCTTGGTCTTCTCAGGTAGAAGTCCGTGCTCCGGGGGCAGCTGTTGAAGACGGCGGCTTGCTCGATGCTCCGGGACTACGTTGGTGTTCTCTTTGCGGTCCGGGCTTGGATCACGGCTTGTCGGGGGCGTCCGGTACATGAACGAAAAGCACCTCCACCAGATGTCACGTGGTGGTGACGTTCAAGAACACAGTAGCAATACTGTGAAGAACAAACCTAACTTTTATTGGGCGAACCTGTGCCCACAAAAACAGGCTACACTTATAGCACAACGATAGCGGCGAACACTGTCGGTGATCGTCGAAAATCTGATCAGCGGGTCAAGCGCGTCGGCTTTTATAGAGCAGTCGTCGAATGTTCCAGACTAATCGTTGGGACCCGCATGCCTTCCACAAAGTTCTACAACATTCGAGTCACGCGATGAAATCAGATAACACAAGGTTCGGCGACAACAGACAGCCGGTTAGAAGCATCGATAACTTTCCAGAAACGTCGGATACATGCAGGCGCGTCCCTCGCTGTGCGATTACAGTTGTTAAGCGGCGAAACGTGGTCGGCCGATAAAGATAAGCACACGTGTCAATATTGTTGGGTTAAGCAGAACACAGGTGGCGCTCACTGGCATTACTTTGTTCCGTAACACTGAGGGAAAGTATATATAGGTCGGTCTGCTAGAGCTTGCTTCCGTAGCATGCATAAGATTTAGGTACATATCGACAAACATTCCTGGCGAGGTACCAACCGACAGACGTTCGAATGGATGGTAAATCGTTTAGCCCAGGCGAAGAAACTTCGTCTTAAAAAATCATAGCACTTAAAAAAAAAAGCTTCATTTATATCACTTCAGCTGTAGTATCATATGAGTGCAAGGCAAAGTAAATAAAATACGTTGTCTGCAAATAAAAGCAATATTTAGAATGTTTTTACATCTGATCCGAAGTCGGCGAAAAACCCATAATAAACACTAACTTCCCATTTCAATATAAACTGACCTTGATGAGCCTCTAAAGCAAGGCCTTGCAATATACGGGGTTTAAAAAGGCGTAGCTTAGTTTCTAAAAGAACTTGAGAATCCCGTGTGCTGTGAGAATCGGTTTAAGCGAAGATTTATTTGGTAATTACAAATAACTCTTTTATTATTTAACCACCATTAGTAAGTACAAGCACAGACTGATGTTAGACACGCGTTCATCGCAAAGTTGCTCGATCTTCATAAGCTTTAGGTCGTCTAAAATATGGTAGCCGCCAATTAGGGCGAAGATATGACGACGATGTAACGACCACAACAGTGTGACAATGACGAATTGAGAAGAATGGTACGACGACATCAGAATGATGATGTAACGACCACGATGGAGTTATGACGGCTGTATAACCTGTGACGACGACGCATTGACGATGACAGCATGACGGCCATCAAAATACCACGATGGCATCGCAACGATGGAATGACAACGACGGTATGACCACCGCTGCATTATCATGTTGGCTAGCCACAACTATATGACGGTGACTCAATGACCATGATGGCACAATGACGATGCAATGCCGATGAAATACGATTACGGCGAAACGTTTACAGTGACGTTCTGGCGATGACGCCATGACGAGTGCAGGACCGCGATGCATTAACGACGATGCCATTTGTACGTCTATCAAAGGCGTCCGTGTATCTAGTAACGCTACAATGACACCAGACAATGATGGATAACCAGATACCTGCAATATTCTGCGTGTATCATCGATTACCACACCGAACTGGTTCTGCACAAATGTAATGCGAAGTATTCAGTGCCTCATTTCAAGCACTCTGCGACTGGTTGGTAGGCAGAGAGCTGACTGTCTCGCCTCGCTTCAGACCACTGGTAAAAAATGCATGGCGGCTTGTAGAATCACACCACTGCCATTGAGCAAATCAGTCCGATGCAGTAATCGCTATGCCATGATCGCAAGCATACTTCTCACGATGTCACGCAAAGGCGGCTAGTTCTCCGAGTCGTTTGGAGCATGCGGAGTGTGCAAGTTGCTCGCATTCTGTCCTCGTGACAGCTCGCGCTTCGAGACATTGTGCTAGATCACACCGCCTTAGGCATCAGCCTAGATTTCTTCGTAGGAGCTAACGCTACAGAGAAACTATGCGGCTCATACCGCCTTCATGATCGACGAAGCTTGATCACCTTTTATCATTTCTTCGCTGGAGTGCCAATGCAACCGTCGATATAAGCTAGACCGCACTTGGACATAGATACCTACGACTGCATAAGATTTAGTCGCAGATCGCGTGACATTCCGTGTGTCTTTTGTCACAACCATTATGCAGGCATGAAAAACCCAGCAATCGGAACGTTGTAACAAATTTACGTCGTACAACGGCAGTAGGAATTATTCCGTTGCCATACCACGATTGTCTACACCGTCCTCGTGTTTTTGCTGCTGTCGTCACACACATGCTATTCGATTTGCACAAACTAGCTGGTTCACCTGCAACGCTTTGCAGAACCCTAAGCAATGCTGGATAGCCAGGCACCTGCAGGAACCTTCGTGCTTATAGCGATCGAATTGCTGTTATTTCGAGTTACTCCGTCATGAAAATGTCAGCCATCGGCTCATTGATTTGACTACAGTGAATCGACACAAAAAAAGTAAAAGAAGAAGCAGCGCACCATATAAATGGCAGTTACGTGCTCAAAATTAGGTTTCCTTGACATGTCCGCCCGTCAATTCTATTCGTTACGATGACTGGGACAGCAATAAACGTCACAGACATCGTCAAGTCGTCGCCAACCGGCGACCTCCTCACTCTGAGCTTCACCCCCGTCACGGGGCGAAGAAAAAGAAAACTTTGCTCACAACAGCCAATGCAGAAACAATAAGTCGCAGCATACTCTCTTTATTACGTTGTCCTAGCTGACTTTTTGGCAGGGTTTAGAAATGTGTTCAAGGAATCTGGGATGGCACGAGCGTATAACGTTGTTGATGCTTATAAAGAAGAAGCCACACTGTTTTTTATTCTGTTTAAATTTTAGTTCGTCAACAATACATAACAATCTTCGCAGGTGACGACTTTAGCATAGAACATTAATAAGAATGCAGTAGAGTGTAATGTAGGACACATAACAAAGCAGCTTCGAACTTCCAATTTTTTGCTAATTACTTTTTCCTTGTCCTAAACGAAGCACGCTAATATAAATAATAGCACGGGACATGCCCGTCCACGTGCTGCAAGAGCAGCGCTCTCAAAGTGCCACTTAAGAATAATAAGGTCAATGTTTTACATTTGAGATGGTGCATCAAAATTGAGGTTACGAGGTTCTCGAAGACTCCCTGGAGCAAATACACGGTGATGTGCTCAATAGGAAACTGTCCCCAACCGACACTTGGCACTACCGTGGCAATTCGCACTTTAATTTTCACCACCAGAGGATCTTAACGTGCACCCAATGGACGGGACACGGGTGGTTTTGCATTTCGCATTGATAGAAATGCGGCCGCCGCATAGAGGATTTCAACGCGCGACCTCGTGCTTAGCAGCGCAACACCATAACCACTAAGCCACCGCCACTGGTAAAAATGCCTGAGGAGTGCCGACTTTTGTTAAATCTCATGTCATTAAACGCTACAGAACTGGACAGCTAGAGGAACATTCTCGCTTCTACGCGAATGAAAACTTATTGTGCCTAGAGCGTTACAACATTTGTTTGCATTTGGTCATAATACAGTAATGTGCGACTTACATATGTGTCACGGCTTTTTAAATCCGCACTTGTGACTGAATCAAGTAAGCAGCCGATAAATAACGCAGTAAAGTAGTACACGTGTCAGACATGCTTTATCGCTTGTGATGATGATGCTGGACTTGCCTTCACTCTTCGCTGCATCGCAAAGAACTACCCATGAAAAGAGCACTTGCTCTCGCAGCGCACGTTGCATTTATCTTACAGAGGCAACGCTAACGTATTTTGTGATATATTGCCAATGCAACACCACTACTTTTTATTCAGCGTAAACTCACTCAGTGATAGATTATTTTGCCATTGCTATCTTGCTGTTTTGACGCATGGCAGGTATAGCAAGAGCGAATTCAGATTCAGGGCCTGTACTGCCGGTGCGCAGATAACGGAATGAACAGTGGCTATATATATGGGATTGCACGTCGGCACGCAAACAAAATCACGCGCGCTGGCGTGCATTCAAGAGAGCTAGCCGCGGATCCATTCCAGCCTGCGAGATGAAGTCCGCCACCGCTGCACTGATGCTCCCGTTGTTACTGTTCTCGGCATCTGTTCCGGTCATGGCTCGGTGTCCCAGCAACGAAGGCGTCTTCAGTGACTGTGCCTACACCGAGTGCTCGCCGGGCGAGTGTGCCGCTATCGGCCTCGAATGTTGCCCAAAGCCTTGCGGTGGAACCTGGTGTGTCAGAGGCGAGTACATTCGTTACGTTTCTTTCGCTCTCAGGTTCTGCGGAAGCGTGCGCTCAACTGTAGGTTAAAGGTGTCGGGCCATTCTGGTTCAGCTGTTCTATTCTTTATAGCCAAAAAGCTGTCGTGCGTATATTTCCACTGGCAACTTTCATAAGCAGCGTTGGCCTGCGTGGCACGCTCAGCGCGGTGGCAGCCACAGGAACGTGTTTTCAAACGAAATGTGTTCTCGGCTTGAATCGGAAACTTATCATCCAGCTTCGTCTGAGGCACTTGGCCGTGCGAACTACCCCTTTCAGGTTACCAGTTCAGCCGGTGGACTAGTATTGATGGCACGAACGACGAGCCATCGCTGCATACTTTGCGCAAGCATAACATCATGCTCACCAAAACGACTGCTACAGCTAATCTTGCTCTTTTATTCTTTATAAAAGTCGCGGGCATCCCTCGTAAGATGCATCGCCTGTTCCGCCTTCACGCAACACAAAGTCACACTTGCGTGACAGCACGTTCCCTTCGCTCTTACCATGTACCTTTTCTTCTTTCTGCAGGTGTTCTGCGCTAGCCGCCAAAGCCGTTGTGGTACTATGGCACTGACCGCCGTCATTTCCTGTGACGCCTGCGTACAGACCATGTTGCCTTTACTCCGCCGCTGATGGAGAAAATAAACGCTTAGCACAAGACATCCGTTTCTGTCTTTGCTGTGTTCTCACTGTCATGTTTCGAGCAGCTAATAGTTTTACTTTTTTCATGCATCCACATTCTCCTTGGTCGGTCGCAGACGGAAGGCATAAGCCAGAGGCTCGAAATGGTGCACAATTTAGCCCAATATCCAAACTTAATTTGATCGCGTTTGCACAACGTGCAGAAGAGCCAAAGAATGTCCACGCGACATGCAGGTGACGCGAAATACCGCGCATGTGATGGTGTGGTCACTAGCATAGGGAAAAGTAGCGACTAATTCATTTCTGCTCGGGTAACATGATAAGCCCAGAAAAATCATTGGTAGACTCGAGTGCAGTTGCATTCGCGTAATGACAAGCATTGCGCGAGTCGTGAAAGCGCGTCGGAGCTGTTAGGGGCCCTGGCAACGCCATGCGTGCT
The DNA here is from genome assembly GCF_023375885.2 of Dermacentor andersoni. NCBI lineage: Eukaryota > Metazoa > Arthropoda > Arachnida > Ixodida > Ixodidae > Dermacentor > Dermacentor andersoni. The sequence continues at coordinate 44,954,190 of NC_092818.1, read as the reverse complement.
TTTTTGCATTTCTACTTCCTATTGTGAAAGGCTGAGGGGAACCCGAACCAGCTAAACCAACACGCCACTCGTTCGTGTTATCGCTACCATACCGGTACTGTGCCGGAATAGGACGTCGCTTGCCGGTGGCTTCGTGCCACGCATCAAGGACTGGCGACGAAAATGTAGACGCCAGCATTGGCGGGTCCCCCTCCGTTGTCTCCACTTCCCCTCCTAGATTGCGGATGGCGGCAGTTGCGTGGTCGTTGACCCAAGAAAACACCCAGATGCTCGCACTACAAGAAAACTCGCACGAGTCTGAGAAGAATTGCTTGCATTAAATTTAGACTTGCCACGAGGCCGACGTATATCTTTAGCTGAGTGCGTTGGATGTAGCTTCTATTTACCGGCATTGCCAGTTAAAGGTGTTCCGTGTTGTCCGCGCTAAATGATGGGGTGCCATCTGCTAGGTCGAAATCAAACTCTGTTTGCCATTCAAGGTGGTGTCGTCGCAAGTCAATAGTGGTGCGGAAAACAACCGATCTCGGTAATACCTACAAAACATGGCAATAATTTGTCACGAGAGTCAAATGTGATTTGGTGAAAGATGTTTGTACCATGCATTTCTTGCTGTCGCGACTGAGCGCAGCTGGCAAGATAGTGTTCATATTGAAACTATTGGCCTGGGTGCGGCATCGTAGTTACGTAATCGGGGTAACCAGCCGAAGCCGCTGCGCGGACTTCAGAGTGACAATAAAAAATTTGTAGCTTCTACTGCCCCTCCCCCTTCCGAAGAAGAAAGAAAGTAGAACATTTGGTAAGCGGCCCCTTCCGGTGGTTCTCCCCGACCGTTACACTTGTCGTTTCTCGTCGTTGCTTGTGAATTTTGTGGGTGCGATTTCGCCCTATAAGGTAGCTTTATTCGGAACGAACTCCGATTTTCCTATTCATAGATATGTAAAACGCAGAAATGTTTTTGTGAGACGATTGCAGTACCAAAGTAAATGAAATTGGGTACCCCTGGGAGTGATCATGAAGTTTTATAGAGTTACTCTAGGAAGCCGATTTTAATTTTTTATTCGGAAAGACATTTCGATAGAAGTTAACGAAAGTCTGTAAGTAAAAAAATTGACTCGCCATCCCGACCCTGCGTAAGTGGATGGCCAGCGAATATACTGTAAAAAGCACGAAGCTTAAAAATATTGTAACGACGTGGGATCGACGAGTATGCGTAGCAGCACCGCCAAGAAACGCACTTTATCAGTCGTCCAAGGGAACAACAACAACGTCTTCTTCGTTTCCCCCGCATCACCTAAAAACCCGCGCTACTTCAGCGTCGTCCCCACTGGCGCATACCCGCTGAATTAGAGTTCTGCCAAATATAGTTGTGTCATTTGCTCCCCCTTCAGAAAAGATCATCGTCCCGATGATAGAGGCTTGGAAAGCAGCGGTAAAGAACTGCGCAGTCTTGGCAGTCCTCATAGTACGGCTTCATCCGCAGCACGTGAACGACCTCGGGTAAATGCCGTCGGCGCTTTGAACAGTGCGAGCTGTCTGGAACGACTTCGTAGTTGACGTCACTGATGCGTCGGAGAACTATGTAGGGCCCGAAGTATTTGCGTAGGAGCTTTTCAGAGAGCCCACGCTGTCGAATAGGTGTCCAGACCCACACTTTGTCACCGATGTTGTATGTTACGGCTTTGTGCCGAAGATTGTAGCGTCTGGCGTCAATGTCCTGTTGTTCGCGGATTCGCAGACGCGCAAGCTGCCTAGCTGCCTCTGCTCGGTGTGTTATCTCTTCAGCACCCGTCTCGTTGTCGTCAAATTCATGAGGGAGCATTGCGTCTAATGTTGTTGTAACCTCACGGCCGTATACGAGACTGAAGGGCGTCTTGCGAGTGGTCTCTTGACGAGCCGTATTGTACGCGAAGGTGACATAAGGTAAAACCTCGTCCCAGTTTCTATGCTCTACATCTACGTACATGCTGATCATATCAGCCAATGTCCTATTGAGTCGTTCTGTCAGTCCGTTCGTTTGAGGGTGATACGCTGTTGTTTTCCGGTGGGCGGTACCACTTAGACGTAGAACGATATCTAAAAACTGGGCCATGAACGCAGTACCTCTGTCCGTGACGACTACTGCGGGAGCGCCATGCCTTAAAACGATGGATTCCAGAAAACATCGTGCCGCTTCATCTGCTGTTGCCCGTTGAGGGCACTTGTCTCGGCGTATCTAGTGAGATAATCCGTGGCAACGATTATCCACCTATTACCAGTAGTAGACGTTGGGAAGGGGCCCAGAAAGTCCATGCCTACTTGTGCAAATGGTGTGGCCGGTACGTCAACAGGGTGCAGTAAGCCGGCTGGTTTGACGGATGGCGGTTTACGACGTTGGCAATCCAGACATGTCTGAACGTAACGTTTAACGACCGCAGTAAGTCTCGGCCAGTAGTAATTCTGCCGAATCCGTGCCAATGTGCGAGTATAGCCCAAGTGCCCAGCAGTCGGCTCGTTGTGGCAGGCGTGTAAGATTTCACGTCGAAGCGGTGATGGGACAACAAGGAAGCAGTTGCTGCCGCTAGGCGAGAAGTTCTTCTTGTAGAGGACGTTGCGACGCAAGCAGTATGATGCCACCCCTCTTGCGAAGAGCCTCGGCACGCTGTTGGTTCGTCCTTCGAGGTAATCAATAAGCGGCAGCAATTCAATGTCATCCCGTTGCTGGCGTGAAAGATCGGCAGTATCCACGAGTCCCAGAAAAATTGTGTCGTCATCGTCTTGTGCTGCCGGCTCAACAGGAGACCGAGAAAGCCAGTCGGCGTCTGCATGCCGTTTTCCCGACTTGTATGTAACAACAAAGTCGAACTCTTGGAGTCGAAGACTCCAGCGTGCGAGCCGGCCGGAAGGATCTTTCAAATTAATGAGCCAGCAGAGGGAATGGTGGTCACTAACGACGGTGAAAGACCGACCATACAAATACGGACGAAATTTCAGAACTGCCCATACCATTGCGAGGCATTCTTTTTCACTGGTGGAGTAGTTAGCTTCGGCTCGGGATAGTGTCCTACTGGCGTAAGCAATCACTTTTTCGCTGTCGTCCTGCCATTGTACTAGCACCACCCCTAGACCTACATTACTAGCGTCTGTATGCAATAACGTCGGGGCATCCTCATCGAAGTGTGCTAATACGGGAGGCGATTGCATGCGTTGCCGGAGCTCGTGAAATGCCCGCTGCTGGTCTTCGCCCCAAGTAAAAGGCATATCTTCTCGGGTGAGCGGTGTTAACGGCCATGCGATACGCGAGAAATTCGCAATAAATCGCCGGTAATATGCACAGAGTCCCAGAAAACGTCGTACGGCTTTTTTGTCTGATGGAATCGGGAAATTAGCGACGGCGGCAATTTTATCCGGATCAGGTCGGACTCCTTGGCTACTGACGACGTGACCGAGGAACTGGAGCTCATGAAAGCCAAAATGGCACTTCTCAGGCTTCAAAGTAAGACCGGCAGAGCGTATCGCTTCAAAAACAGTTTTCAGCCTTCGTAAGTGTTCGTCGAACGTTGCGGAAAAGACAATCACGTCATCCAAGTACACCAGGCATGTTTGCCATTTGAGTCCGGAGAGCACAGTGTCCATTAGACGCTGAAATGTTGCTGGCGCCGAACACAAACCGAAAGGAAGTACCTGAAATTCATAAAGTCCGTCAAGCGTCACAAAGGCTGTTTTCTCACGGTCTCTCTCATCGACTTCGATCTGCCAATAACCGCTTTTCAAGTCCATTGAGGAAAAGTAGCACGAGTTTCGCTACCTATCCAAGGAATCATCAATACGTGGCAGTGGATAAACGTCCTTCTTTGTGACCTGATTGAGCTTCCGATAGTCGACGCAGAAGCGCAGGCTACCGTCCTTCTTCTTCACTAAAACTACAGGTGATGCCCACGGACTATTAGATGGTCGAATAACGCCATCTTCTAGCATCGTCTTCACTTGTTTTTGTATTGCTTCGCGTTCCTTTGGGGCCACACTATAAGGGTTTTGTCGGATGGGTCTGGCGTCGACATCAGTAATGATGCGGTGTTTGGTAAGTGGCGTTTGACCAACTCTTGACGCAGAGGAGAAACAGCCCTGGTACTGCTTGATGAGCTCAAGCAGACGGGTCCGCTCAACGGCCGTTAACGTCGGATTAACGTCTACAATAGGTGCAGCTGTGTGGATTGTAGAGGCCGACTCCTGCGCTAAGTGGCAGTCTTGTATTTCTGTCACTTCGTCGAAATAGGCGCCAGCAGTGCCTCTAACGATGTGTCGGCGCTCCCTACTAAAATTTGTCAGCAAGAGTTCGGCGCTTCCGTCGATTACATTGATAAGTGCTCTGGCAATGGCCACACCGCAATTCAGTGCTTGCGCACTGATGTGTTCAGCGACTCCAGTCCCACTTTGCAGGCTGTCACAGCGCACCTGTACGAGAGAGCAACTCCGCGGCAAAAGTATGACGTCGTCCGCGGCAATACGTAAGCGAGGTTGTTGTGGCTTCTCATGGGTGACATTATCTGAACTCGTGGCAAATGTAACGCTTCTGTCACGGATGTTAATCACGGCGCCGTACTCCCGTAGGAAATCCATGCCCAATATAAGTTCTTTACAACACTCAGTAAGGATGACGAGGTTGACGACGAAGGTTGAACCGACGATTAAGAGTCGGGCCGTGCATTTGCCGACAGGTGTCATCAACTGACCTCCGGCGGTTCTTATGTTGGGCCCGTGCCATGGTGTCTTCACCTTCCTCAGTTTGTCAGCGACCTGTAAGCTAAGGATTGAAAAATGGGAGCCAGTGTCAACCAGAGCGGCTATTTCGTGGCCGTCAATGCAAACGATGAGCTCGGCGCTGACGATGTCAGTTACGTTTTTCGTACTTCTATCCGTCGTATTCGTCGTCGTGCTGGGCGTCTTTTTCGTCAATGTCGTCTTCACGTCGTCGTTCGTCGATAACGGGGGATGTGGAGCAGTTAGAGTATTGGCAACACCCCCGGAGGTCGCTGCGGCTAGTTTCCCCGTCGAGGGCTAGGCGATCTGCCCCTAGTGACGTCAGCAAAACTGCGACGAGTCGGCGAATTGTAGCGCGCCGGAGATGGAGAAGGAGAACGTGGTCGGGGCGTCGTCGTATTTGGTGGCTGACTGTTCACAGGAGCGTCGTTGTAAGCGCGTCGACCGTCGTACGGAGAATAAGCATAGTTAGCAGGAAAGCTTGGGTGTTGAGAGGCGCGATAGTTGTTCCATTTGCGGCAAACTCTATAGACGTGTCCAGCTTCACCACAATGGTAGCACACTGGTCGTCGATCGACGGTGCGCCACAAATCGGTTTTCCGACGCTGGTAGTTCGGCTCTCCATGGAGCCAAGGAGTGGCGTGCGCATGTCGAAAATACGGCGTTGTTTGTGCTGGCATGATCGGCGGGGTCGGTAGAGTCGACGAGGGTGACGATGTCGGCTCTATTTGTGGCGTAGGTGGTGTTGTAGTTATGGGAGTCAACGGCGTTGAAGTTGCGTTGAGTGGACGGCGAACAGCTTCCGCATAAGTGAGGCGCCGCGGAACGTTGCCACAGTCTGGCGCTGAAAAAGCTTGCCGGACTTCCTCCCGGACTACATCAGCAACAAAAGATAACGCTGGCGTCGGTTCCGTAGGCGCAACCACAAAGCCAAGCTGCCGAAGCTCTTCTCGCACCACTTCTCGGACAACTTCACGCAGAGACATGTCGTTACTCGCAGCCAGTACGGAAGTGTTCGCCGTCGAGTTGCCCATGTCATGCTGGCGGTATCGTTGATGCAGGGCCCGTTCAATGGCTGTAGCCTCTTTTGTGAACTGTGCCACTGTTGTCGGTGGATTTCTCACAAGGCCGGCAAACAGTTGCTCCTTCACTCCTCGCAGGAGATATCGCAGCTTTCTTTCCTCTGGCATGTCTGGGTCTGCCCTACGGAAAAGACGGGCCATGTCTTCCGAGAACATAGCAACACTCTCATTGGGCTTTTGAACGCGGATTTCAAGGAGACGCTGCGCGTTTTCCCTCCTGTCAATGCTTGAAAAGGTATCCAGCAGCTGTGTGCGGAAGTCGTCCCACGTGGCAAAGCTCCTCTCCCGGTTTACGCACCACGTACGAGCATTGTCCTTCAAATAGAAATAGACACTCGAGAGTTTGTCCGCCGAGCTGGTCTTATGGTTATACTGGGCAACGCGCTCGAACTGGTCTAGCCAATCTTGGACGTCTTCAAAGGCATCACCATGAAAGCTCTCCGGGACCATAGGATTCTGCAGTGTTACTTGCGATGGAGCTGCGGTGGCCATGTTATTTGTAGGAGGCAAACGATTTCTCGAAGTTTCTTGCAGGGGACTGGACTCGGGCGCTAAGCCTAGCAGGCGACGACTGAAGCGGTGGACCGGTGTTTCGATGCGCGATGCTGATTCCGGGCTCGATCGTCGGCTCCGCGAAGGGGTGCCAAGCATGAAGAATACCCAGCACCTCCACCAGTGTAACGACGTGGGATCGACGAGTATGCGTAGCAGCACCACCAAGAAACGCACTTTATCAGTCGTCCAAGGGAACAACAACAACGTCTTCTTCGTTTCCCCCGCATCACCTAAAAACCCGCGCTACTTCAGCGTCGTCCCCACTGGCACATACCGGCTGAATTATAGTTCTGCCAAATATAGTTGTGTCAATATGTAGCTATCGCATAAACAACTATCGCATATCTCTCAACTCCATCGGCTAAAGCATCTCAAGTGAGCAAAATTTATATTTGTTTACAGCTTACGCAAAATGATTGCAGTGCTTACAAAGATTTTTGAGAAGTGTAACTCCAAAGTTAGTAGCATATTAGAAATTGGTGTGCAATGCATCAATATTGTCCGATTTAGTAGTTATTACGTGCAGTTCAACGAATTGTGATATCGTCTTTCATAGCTGTGTTAGAGTTATATACATATATACTTGAATTTCTTTTAGATTTTGCAACATTCAATAATATTCATGAGAGTATTGACAGCCTAATAAAGAAATAGGCTTGCTACTGTCACTAGTTTTTTTTTTCTTAAGTGCAACAACTCTCAATGGTACCAGTGCTGTAATTGTCCAGAAAATTAATTTCACCATTTCCTTGTGTTAGACAACAGCGGCCGAGCTAAAACTCCCTTTAAGCCTTCCAGTCACCTGGCCAGGAACGCTGCTTTTGTTTCCTTTTTATAGCGAGCACCTGTTATCGGTACATTTCGAGCTTTTTCTGTGCAGTGTCAGGGCATTCTCCTGAATTCCGCACGATTCTGAAGGTTCGTCTCCCTCTTTAGTAAATTGAACTGCAGCTTAGCACTCCCAGAGTGGACACGAATATAATATTATCAGGTGACAATTAAGCAAAGCTGGCAGCTGTTCTTCTGAGACAGCACTTTATGTGATCCTCAAGTAGCAGACGATTCTTGGCAATTATCTCGTAGCACTTATGCGAATTTACAGGTTTTTTTGCGCAGACTTGATGCCACGGCACTATTTTCCTCTCCCATTCGAAGTGCTCGCGACTGTACGGGGCTAATCGAAACAGCCGTGAAGCTTGCCTTCTTGAACTAGATAAAGAAACAATATTTATACTTTCGAGAAAAAATAAACCAGATCCCACGCAGCGCAGGAATAGATCTTCTGCAAAGCATTTTGCAGGCAGTTGGATACCCTGCATGGTTTGTGATAACGCCAAGCGTTATTGGATGGACCAACGTGTTTCTACAAAACGAACAGCTATGTATCGCGAGCGAGTGTGTGACGCCAATTGCAAGACGTCGGTGACAAGGATCGCATGGCGTTGACGGGCATGATTTCTACTCCAACCGTTCGACGGCACCTTGCGATATGCCGACTGTCTGGATGTACTAAAAGCCTTGAGTATAGTCCAGCGTTTCTAGCGTGCCGGCTAGCAGTCGGTGAGGTGGGATACGTCTCGCTGGGGAGGCCAGGATCGCGGAAAACTGGCCCCTGTATACTGGAGCGATAAATAAAGCCCCCAGCAGCCCAACGACCAGCAGTTGCTGCAGCGCATAAGTGCGCAGAGAGCGAGTGATTTTTCGTTTGCTGAACGCACAAACTCGGCCCGCTCTCTTCACTAAAACTTAACTGTAAGTCATCTTGGTGCCAGCCAGCCAAGATAGAGCGTAAATCATTCGGCAGTAGCAGCCTCAGTGTTAAATAGGACATGTTCTATTAGCACACCAGCCTACGCCAAAGCGCACCGAACGCCTGCGGTCACGTCGACGCCGCTGGACCGGTGGACTGTAGAGCATCCAATTTTTACCGGCATACCGTAACTGAGCCGCGCATGGCGCGTATACATACTGCGCCGGACTATCTCCGCGCCTTATGTACTGGGCGAGCGGGAGCGAGAGAAACATGGAGCATGACGTCATCACAGACTATATGTTATACAATTGCACATAACCACGGCTATGTCTAATCGTGTATGACGAAACGACGATGACGTTTGTGCTCCGGCGATGAAACACTGAAACGTGTTTGGCCTGGACTGATCATGAAGGCGTCACAGCTTCGCAGTTCCTACATACCGTTAGCTGTTACGAAGAAAGTAGTGGATAATGTGGACGAGACAGGGAGGTGAGAGGAGAGGGTGTAGTTTAACAGAGTGTCTCAACGCATGAGCTGTCACGAAGGAGACGAGAAAGTGGCAGAAGGCGCACTCGCCAAGTGTTTCAAGGAGCTACTGACTGACTAAAAGACGTGTAAGTACTGACGTGACCTGTTTTTTATACCGCTGGGACGCTGTGCTTGAAGCCAGATGTTCGATTCCCCTGTCGCTAGTAGGCGAACCGAGAGTGTCATTGAAGTCAGCGTTTTAGCAAAGGCATTTCTCTTCTTGAGGGCAGTTGCCACCCTAACGAAAGTAATTTCCCTGGTCAGAACATCGGCTGCAGCCGACATTCCTTGTTCAACCACGTGTTATGATTTGTGGCCTCCATCGTGCTGCGTGCTTCTGTCCTGTTTGAATTTTCCGTCATGAGTAACAGAAACATAGCAAAATATCAAATATCCTGTAAATATGCAGTTTGTTTTAAACGAAAATTAAGACATGTAGTAAACGCTGAAAATATTTACCTGTAGCGCAGAAAGAGAAAAGTCGCACGTAGTTCTCCTGTGTGTCTCCTTTATTTTTTTACTTTATCCCGTTTTTTTCTGTGCTGCTGTTGAACAGAGACAGCACTTTTTCTGTCAGTGCCTGTCAGAAATAATATGTAACATATGACATTGTACAACAAATATAATTTTTTTCATCTTACATCAAAAGGTATCCTGTGACAGATAAGTAGAAAAACAGGAATAATAATAGAACTGCTTATGCCCACTATATTAAGAAAACAAGTAACATCAGTTTATCTCCAGTTCTTCAAATTGCTTAAAAGTCAATTTCTCCGGCTATAGATGAGATTCCGCTGGATATGGATCACACGTGTACGTAAAGAAGTAAGAACAGAAAAAAGTACATAACCTTTGAACGCAAGGTAAGCGCAATAAATAAATACACACTGCGTTTTGTTCAATGGGCTGTGATAGCTAATCTACGGAACTCTCCCAAGCCTGTCAATTAGTGACTGCGAATGTTTATGCACAATGTTGCGGCAGACAAAGCATCAAGCTGGGTGAGCAATTCGTATTAGGCGTCATGCTAGGTGTGCAGCGTTTGTTATGTCACCGTCCAGATATTGTGAACTGCACCTTGAAGAAATGTACATGCTTTCTAAATGCAAGCACAATCGAATGTTTTTTCGATGTAACGGAATCTGTTATGGAAAGTAAGATATCGATTTAAGTATGTCGTCACTAACTTACAAAATAGCAAAATTGTTCTCACCTGAAAAGTTTATTCTAATTTAATTTACCGCTTTTTTCTGTTTTTTTGTGTGTTCTAAAAACTAAGCAACAAAATATTTCATGGAGCCACATGGGACGAAGAGCACGTGGCAGCTCTAACATTGACATTTGATGCTTCAAAGAAGAGGTAGGTGTCATAATATATGGTACGCGGGAGTGGAAAGCTTAAACATAGGAAGGCAGTGCGCCGTGCGGGGGCGAAGAGGACACCGGCTCTTTGCAAATACCCGCGAGAGAACCATCATCATCATCATCGACGCCGATTTGGGAGCGTCGACAGTGGCGCCTCGAAAAGCGTGGCGCGAGTGAGTGTGGCCCGTGGCCCGTGGCGTGAGCAGTGCGCGAGGTTCGGCGGTCGACGAAAAACAGCTTCCTCGCTGGGCGTCTGGCCCATAGGAGCTATCGCCGACCGTGCCAATACGCCACACCTGAAGCAACACTGTCGCCCGCTGGGAGGTTACCTCGTCCCGCTCTTCCGCTGGGCACTGGTCCAGGAGGGCTGGCGGTCCGGAACCGGGGCGCTCGAGCGTTCTGGTGAGCGGCCACAGGGCTACCCCGCCAGCTGTGGACGCGACCCGGTGACTGCGGCCGGCTACCTGAGCCCCGCGAGGCGGTCCGACCCGGCCATCCAACCCGGCTGTCCGACCCAGCCGACTGTCCCGGCCGTGCGACCCAGCTGTCCGACCCGCCGGCCGACACTGTTATCCGACCCCGCTGGCCGGCATCGGTTCAACGAGGTCTCGGACACGGCGACACACGCTTCCGCCGGAACTGTAGGCTAATCATAATCCACCGATCCATAGATATAGTGCATGTCGCCTATGAGGCATTTTGGGACATTGTCACGTGTGTGTGCCGTTATCTGTGTCGTGTTCGTCAATACAAGTCTGATGTGTGTTTTTGCTTTCGCGTGCTGCTTCTCCCTTTTCCTGGAGTGATCCGGCCCCAATAACATCACAAACTGGCGAGCCTGCCAGGATTCACTCGTAAATACAGTGAAAGGGGGCAGTTTCGCTTGAGCGCAGACACACATTAGTAGACGGCACCATGGATTTAGAGAAAATCACGGCTATAGGACTCCAAATAGGGTTGTCAGGCGCAGAACTTCGCAGATGGATTGAGGCCGAACAGGCAAAACAAAGGGACGAGAGAGCTGCGGAGCGAGAGGCAGCGAAGGAAGCTGCTGAATTAGCGCGCTTAGCTGACGAGAGGCAGCGTGAGATCCTCCAGCTAAAGCTGCAGCTTCAGGAAGGAGCTCGGAATGTGCCGGCAGCGGCTTCTGAAATTTTGACTGCGCCCAGCACCTCCTCGTCATCCCTCAATCCACAGAAGTTACTTCCTTTGTTCGACGAGAAACGCGATGACTTACACGCGTATATACAGCGATTTGAGCGCATAGCAACAGGGCAGGACTGGCCACAAGAAAAATGGGCTCTTGCTTTGAGCATGTGTCTGACTGGGGAAGCGTTAACTGTGATCGGTCGGATGACTGCCACCGATTCATTAGATTACCCGAAGGTAAAGAAAGCTTTGCTACAAAGGTTTCAATTCACGGCTCAAGGCTACCAAGAAAAGTTTCGTAAAGCACGAGCAGTAGAGGGCGAAACGGGAAGACAGTTAGCAGCAAGAATTTCAGCCTATTTTGACCATTGGATTGAGATGGCTAATGTGCCTAAAACATATGAAGGTCTACGAGATCACATGATCTCTGAACAGTTTCTGCGTTGTTGTAATCTAAAGCTAGTCATTTTCTTGAAGGAGCGAGAGTGCAAATCCCTTGACGAACTTGCTAGCTTGACGGATCGCTTTCTTGAAGCGCAGAACTGGACAAACCTAGGAAAGGGTCCCGATAACACAAAGGATTCTGGTGGAAAAAACATTGAAGCTCCCAGGAAACCGCAACTTATGTGCACCCTTTGTCATCGGTTTGGACATTTGGCTCCTGACTGCCGTGCCCCACCTAAGCGTATGCTGAAGTGTGAGTTGTGCGACAGAACGGGACATACAGCTGAAAATTGCCGAACTCGGTACGGGGACAACAAACCAAGTGCTGCGTGTGCATTCACCGAATCTCGACCAGTCCGGACTCGTCCAGTGAAAGAATCAAAGCATCCAGGAAAGAAGACTCGCCAATCAAGTGACAGCGAGGACAAGAACCCTGGGACTGCTGTAACTTTCGTCATCGACGGGATGCCAGTGGTGGAAGGCCGGCTCCTGGGAAGAAGTGTTCGTGTACTACGAGACACCGGTTGTAATACCGCAATTGTCAAACGAGAACTCGTTCCAGAGATGTATATGACGGGAAGAACGAACAACGTTGTTCTTTTGGACGGCTCAACAAGTTACCTGCCTGAAGCTGTCGTACAAGTGAACACGCCGTATTTTTCAGGCAAGTTAACAGTGACATGTATGGACGAGCCCCTCTACGACCTTGTTCTGGGAAATCTTCCAGGCGTCAGAGGACCATATGATCCAGACTCTGACTGGAAACCCCCCGATGCCCCCAACGAGGAGTCGTCGTCGATAGGGATGAAGCGTAATAAGGCGCCTAGGAAGCCTCACCATGTATCGAGCGTGGCTGAAGCAAAAATTGAACAAGCACAAGGCAAGATTCGTCCCTTGTGCGTTCCAACAATCGTCTTACGTGACGTGACAAAAGGACAACTCATTGAAGAACAGCGGAAAGACCCGACGCTCAAACATATTTTTGCTAAAGTAAGCAAGTTGTTTAACTCGGGAAAGGGCCACAGCTACGAATTCGTGGAAGAAAAAGGATTGTTGTATCGCCTATACCACCGGGCCACTGGCAGAACCTTTAAGCAGGTGGTCATACCAAAAATATTTAGACATGACCTATTAGAAGTGGCACATGAAAACAACATCATGGCAAGACATAAAGGTATCAGGAGAACAATCGATCGTGTCCTACAAGAATTTTATTGGCCAGATTTACACAGAGACGTAAAACGCTTTGTGAATTCGTGCGACAAGTGCCAAAAGACAACCGCTAAAGGGAAAGTACAGGCCGCTCCACTTCCTCGTCAGTGTGTGTTTGTGTGTGCGTGCAAGAATACGACAAGTTCGTTCGGTCCTGAAGTTTTAGAAGCGGCGACACAAGGCCCTTCGAAGTCGAGAAAGCGCCGGGGACCAGGCAAGTGGAAACAAGCCCACCGAGGAGTACCCCAAGCACGTCAACAACAGAGTGTTGCGTAGGAGTCTCCTTTTGCAGGAGTATTCTTTTACGGTTAACTGCATAAAAGGTTGTGACATTGTCGGAGCTGACTACTTGAGTCGAGTCGCGCGTAATCACCTGTTCATATATCAAAATGTGATTAGACAATGCGACCACTCAAGCGCTTAGTGTTTATTTGAAAACGTACAGACTTGTGCGTTAGTACTTTTAACTGGGCGCAACGCCCTGTGAACAATGTGTTGTGTGCTCATATGAACAATCGGACAAACGTACATGACAATTTTCCTGTTTATTTTTTTTTCATCCCGCGTTCATGTGTTAGAATAGTTGTAAACAACTTTCTCGAAAAGGGGGGTATTGTCATAATATATGGTACGCGGGAGTGGAAAGCTTAAACATAGGAAGGCAGGGCGCCGTGCGGGGGCGAAGAGGACACCGGCTCTTTGCAAATACCCGCGAGAGAACCATCATCATCATCATCGACGCCGATTTGGGAGCGTCGACAGTGGCGCCTCGAAAAGCGTGGCGCGAGTGAGTGTGGCCCGTGGCCCGTGGCGTGAGCAGTGCGCGAGGTTCGGCGGTCGACGAAAAACAGCTTCCTCGCTGGGCGTCTGGCCCATAGGAGCTATCGCCGACCGTGCCAATACGCCACACCTGAAGCAACACTGTCGCCCGCTGGGAGGTTACCTCGTCCCGCTCTTCCGCTGGGCACTGGTCCAGGAGGGCTGGCGGTCCGGAACCGGGGCGCTCGAGCGTTCTGGTGAGCGGCCACAGGGCTACCCCGCCAGCTGTGGACGCGACCCGGTGACTGCGGCCGGCTACCTGAGCCCCGCGAGGCGGTCCGACCCGGCCATCCAACCCGGCTGTCCGACCCAGCCGACTGTCCCGGCCGTGCGACCCAGCTGTCCGACCCGCCGGCCGACACTGTTATCCGACCCCGCTGGCCGGCATCGGTTCAACGAGGTCTCGGACACGGCGACACACGCTTCCGCCGGAACTGTAGGCTAATCATAATCCACCGATCCATAGATATAGTGCATGTCGCCTATGAGGCATTTTGGGACATTGTCACGTGTGTGTGCCGTTATCTGTGTCGTGTTCGTCAATACAAGTCTGATGTGTGTTTTTGCTTTCGCGTGCTGCTTCTCCCTTTTCCTGGAGTGATCCGGCCCCAATAACATCACAGTAGGATACAGTTACTTTCGTACGAAAATGGAAAGGTGGTTTCTTTTAAAGCAGGAAGCAATGATGGATTAATTAGCTGCATGAAAGAAAGAGAAACAAGAAATTTCTTACTCCTGTACAATACAACCTGCTTACATATTGAACGATAATGGTGCTGCAAAATTACTCAAAGTGGCCTCGGCATAAATTATTGATTACTTTTACTTCAAAGCTCAATCTTCAAGACACCTCTTTATGAAAACAACTTTTGGTGCATGGCCATGACGCTCGCTTGAGCGCTGGACCTTGTTTTCGCTCTCACGGTGTCATGCTGAGACCAGCCTGAAATAGAACAGTGGACTCATTACCGAAATATGTGGTAGCAGCATAATTGTACATGCCTCAGTGGGGCACTCTAGCACGATTTATTTCGCTAAGAGTATTCAACAAAGCCGAGTAGTGTGTGCGTATCTGAGTACCGTGTGTGAAGCTAGTTACAAATAAATTTTATTATAACAGTAAGACGACTATATCTTTTAAGGCAACTGCAGAATAATAGTACGCGGCCAGTCAGTGGCAGTGTATACACGTTGTCTGACACCAACAGCGCTTGCCGTTGGACAAAATTTACACGCATCAACACACACGCACACGCACGCATTCGCACATGGACAAAGAATTGAACCACACACCTAAGCAGACGGACACAGCATAGACACGAAATCAATTTCGTGGTCACTGTTTCTTTGACAAATGTAGAAGCATCTACAAACCATTCCGCTGACATGGTTCATTTTATTGTCAGTATGCACAAGCTAGATGATGTGTGAACCTTAGGTTAATCGAGTCGTGGTGTACTACCTACCCATCAAGTACTACCTACCTATCATTCCCGTTATAGCTGAACGATTGCAGCGCCACAGTTCCCTCTAATAGTTATTTTGGGTGTAGTGTATTAAAATAACATCCTAGTGACGCGACCGGGAGGGAGCACTCGTGCCCATGTTTGTTTACACCACCAGGTGTCACCACTGCGACTTCTTTAGTTGGAACAGCCAATGTCATAATCGCTGCTTTCGAAGCAGTCCGTGTTTTCTGGGCATTACTTGCGCACAAATAATTTTCATTATTACAAAAAAAGGTTATATTAGCAAAGTATGGTGTAAAGAAAGTTCGTGAAGACCACTTTGATACCCTGGTATCGACAACGTCGTCTGCTGGCGTAGTCTGCCGCAGACCGGTGCTTCGAGTGCGCTAAGTACTGTGCGCTCACGGTATCGCCAATGGCTGCTGGCTATTCACCGAGCTCCTTTGCTAATATACCGCTCGAAAGCCTAAATTTTCTACGGATCACGAAAAAAGCAGCAGTAAATTGAGGCTTGCAGAGTTTACCCATATGAAAGACAATAGTGGTTTGTTATATCCTGCCTCCACTCTGTATCAGTTGTACCGCTCTGATTTATTTGATGTGAGGGAGGAAACTTAGTTTTGAGTCGAGTATGACGAGTATGACGAGTCTGAGTTAAGTATGAGCAAGAATTTATGCTCTTTGTTCAAAGGAATGTGCGGTCCTTGCAGTTCGATAGTGGGATCAGGGAGCAGTCCTCTCTTTCTCGAGAAAAGGAAACAGGAGCTCTTATGTGGATTGATCTTGAACCCATTTTGTCTGCCCATTTGGATACTTCCTTCAGCCCAAGCTGAACTTGCCTCACGCAGACTGCAAGGCTACATGACTTAAAGCCTATCTGCACGTCGTCTACGTAACCAGAATAAAAAATGGCTAGAGGTAATAAATAATGGAGCATTTTCACCTTTACAATAAAAAGTGCACAGCTGTGGATGCCTCACTGATGTACCCATGTTTCCTGCCTTAATGGACGCTAAAATCTGTTGCCCATTATTATGAGGAAATTACGTTTTGAGAGGTAACTCTCAATAATATTCAGCATGCTCCCCTGATACCCATTCATAACAGGTCTATGAAAAAATTCCATATCGCCTCGTGGTGTCGTAGGCCTTTTCCATGTCAAGAAATATCGCTAAAAATTATTATTTATGGACAAAGGTGTCAAGAATAATAGCCTGGTCACGCACGAGGTGGTCCGTTGTTGACCGGCCTTCTCTAAATCTGCATTGGTGGGGATCAAGCATTCTGTTCAATGCAAGACGATGTAGGAGGCGACGATTTATCACTTCTTTCAAGCAGCTTGCAGAGGCAACTTGTTAGCCCTGTCGGGCGACAGCTTGCTATAGAGCTGGGATACTCGACCTGTTTCAACACAGGGAAGACAATAGCTTCTTTCCATGAGTATGGAAGATGTCCAGCTGCCCAGAGAGTATTAAAGAGTGCGAGTAGTGTGGTCTGTGTGTCGGGGATAGTGCTTAATCATCTCGTACATAACTCTGTCGGGACCCGGAGCAACGTTCTGACGCGCGTTTAGAGTAGCTTCCAGCTCGGCAATGCAGAAAGGCTGCTTAAGATGTTCGTTTAAATTTACGGTTCAGTGGCTTCCTCTTCTCTGTTTCTTTAAACTGCGGAAAAAAAAAACGCACGTGGTGCATAGAGCTGGAAACGCATTCAATTGAAGTGTTCACCAAGGGCGTCGGCCTGGTCCTTCAGAATGTTTCCTTGTTCATTTATCAAGGGCACCGGATGGATTTGCTGCCCTTTCAGTCCTCTCAGCCCTTTTCTAACTTCACCTCTTGTGTGTACAAATCAATACCTGAGAGAAACCTCTCCCAGCTTGCCCTCCTTCCCTGCGATTTAATGTGTCTAAATGCAATAAGGTTCTGTGCATTTAGATATGAACGGATAATGCCCATGCTTTATTTTCTTTCTTACGTGCCTGTCTGCATTTATTATTCCACCAACGTACTCGTATTTTCCATGAGTTACCACTTGTTTCTGGAATTCACTTTTCTGCTGCATCTATTTCTGTTGCGTATATAAGCGGTAAAATAAGCTAGTGCGTCATCAATACAGAGTTCGATGATGAAATCTCGTGATAAAAAAAGTTGATCCTTTAAAATGTTCCAAATTGGCAGAGGCTAGTTTCCACCTAGGGGCATGTCGAGGGGAGTCATGTTGTCTTAGCTTAAGGTTATGGAAATCGGTCCCGTCCGTAAAAATCTTTGAGTACATTCCAGTCTAAGTCACGTAGAAGAGCAGCAGAGCCAATCGACATATTCATAGATGAATATGTATTATAATAAGTATTGTTATAGGTTGGCTGCTTCTCATTCAAGAGACACGCACCGGAGGTTACACGGAAGTTTTATACTAGCCGGCTTCTCGCATCGGACCGCTAGTCTCCCCATAGAATGTGATGGGTGTTCAAATCACTGGTGGTCATGTATGGTTCCGGAAGCTGGTTAATGAGGCGTTGAAATTCTGTTTTCGTGAGATGCGAACTATATGGAGTGAAATGTTACAGATATGGCTATCAATTTATTGAAAAGAATCGCTCGCACAGACACCGCCTCGAGGGACGCCTGGAGAAAAAAGTTCCGGCAGGCACGAGACTTGTCTGCAATTATTACTACACCTCCGGAAGCGGCAACAGCACCGTCACGGTCTTCCCAGATGTCTGAGGAAGTCTGTGTGTGTAGGTTTTAGGTGTGTTTCCTGAACACAGAGCACCTTCGGGCTGTAATTACAGATGAGCACTTTAATGTCATTGAGGCTATAGAGAAGTTCCTTAGCGTTCCATTGCAATACTTTCTTGTTCCTTTTAAAAAATAAGCTTGTGCAGTGTGTTTAACGAAAGTTAGTTCACAGAGCCTCTTACGGGTCCTGTGATTCGGGTTTTTTTTTTTTTTTTGAGTGGTCGAGAGATTCTCGCCGCTCCTGAGGCGCTAACTGCGCCGTTTGGCTGGGAGTCGTGTCCATCGCTTCTTATAGGGCACTGGACCCCCGCTCTTGCGGGAGCTGTGTGTGACGTGGAGGCCTCATCTCGGGAGACGAGACCTTTGAGGCTACCAGCCCGAGGTATGATGGCCCCTTCTGTTGGGGCGGCAGAGCAGCCGTCAAGGAGGCGGGAGGAGTCACGGCCAGCTCACTGCGTGTGGGCCGAGTAGTCGCCGTTAGCCTTTGTGCCACTGCTCCCTGACGCGCCCCGTCGGCAAAGCTGTTCTTGGGCATGTATGATACCCGCCTACGTGTCTCCTTGAATGACATTTTTTTTTACTCTGTGACCATTTCTTTTTCTTTTTTGGAGACTGGCACTACCGCGAGTATGCTGCATGCTTGTCATCACAGTTGAACTAGTGTGGAGTGTGCTGGCACATTTCAGAAAAATGGCAATTCTCACTCCACTCTGCACAAATTAGTCGGCCAAGACAGTTTTCTGTGACGCTCTTAGGTGCATAGTGGGTTCACGAATGTGACGCGCTTAGGTGCATAGTGGGTGCACGCCTCAAAAAAAGAGTATGCGGGGGCACCGGAGGGGGTGAACGAGGACGACGACGTGTGGCTGGCTGGCTGAATCTCGACAGGCGCTCAGTTGACCAAGGCCATCGCTTCTAACTCTACCCGGCTTCAAAGTAACGCCTTTTGTGGGCGTAACAGAGTGGTGGAGGTGCTGGGTACGACAGAACGTACCACGGAGTCGCAACACCTAGAACTTCGCCGGAGCCGTCGTCTTGCCGGTCTCTTGCCAACGACCTTCCCTATGGCTCAGGACGGAGGTGGACAAATGCCAGCCATAGTTTCACCTTCTCAAAGGTCAGCGCCAGTTGGACCTTTGCGGCACTACATGGAACCACGCTCGTTCGCGGGAAAAGTGGGCGAAGACGTCGACGAGTGGCTGATGCACTACGCAAGGGTGAGCCGCTACAACCGTTGGGATTCTGTCACTCAGCTTGAATATGTTGCACTCTTTCTGAGTGAGACAGCGCTGATGTGGTATGAAAACCACGAAGACTCCCTAACAACGTGGGAGCACTTTGTCGAGGAAATTAAGAAGTGTTTTGGCGACACCCACGCCAAACAGAAACGCGCCGAGAGAACACTTGCTCAAAGAGCTCAAGCTCCTGGAGAAACATGCACTATATACATAGAGGAAATCCTCAAGCTGTGCAAAATCGTAAATCCGCAGATGTCCGAGGAAGACAGAGTCGGACATCTCCTCAAAGGAATTGCAGAAGATGTATACAATTTCCTCATAAGTCGGGAACACGCTGATTCCGTATCAGATGTCGTGCGTCATTGCCGTACGTTTGAGACGTTGAAAACACGTCGCATTGTGCCAAAGTTTGGACGCCTGGCGAATGTGACAACCATTGCCAGCGTCGATGAGAGCCCGTCTGCCGATCTTTCGTCTACTATACGGCAGATCGTGCGTGAAGAACTGCTGCGGCACCAGGAACATGCGCGCGACGTCATACGACAACCTGACACTTATTACCCGCAACACATGGCGCCTGCCGCACCCTGCGCTTCCTGGCAACCGGCGGTATGTGTCACAGACGTCAACCACAGAGGTGCTCCATGGCCACGTGAGGACACATTTACGCCCGAACACCGACCAGCAGAACACCCTCGCCCCAGCAGGTTTGCACGCAGACCGACCGTTCCTCCTGTGCAGCAGGCTCAGCCGCTCCGCTCTGCTACACGACCCCCCACGGCTGAGCGCTTCGAAGGGCAGTTCATCGATCGTCGTTTACCTGTGTGCTATAGCTGTGGCGACTTGGGTCACATTGCCAGGTACTGCAATCGCCGCCAACCACCGAGGTTCGACCGATCGACGATGTCTAGGCGGTACCGCGCTCCTCTGGGCGAAACATATTCGCCCTCGCACACATATTTAGGAAGCTTGCCTCATCAGCACCCGGAGACGCTACGGAACCGTTCTCCAGCATCCGATCGCAGCTTGACACCACCACCCGCTCCTCGTGTAAGCCGGTCGCCCTCTCCGCGGCGTCGATACCCGTCGCCACCTCCGGAAAACTAGCCAGCGCGGCCGTTGGAGGTGAGGTCGCTGGACAATCTTCGATATCGACAGAGATACCTCCAACCATTTGTATGTTTAAGAATAAGGTGTTTGTATTAATTGACGGGGTTTCATCCATGGCCTTAGTGGACACGGGAGCAACCGTTTCAGTGATGAGTCTTGCGTTTAAAAGCCTCCTAGGACGAAAGGTGATGTTTCGCTGGGACCGTGCCGATACGTTTCGCGGAGTGAGTGGGGAGTTGTTGTATCCTGTGGGCGTGTGTAATGTAGACGTTACCTTGGGTGGTCAAATATTTAACGCGGAGTTCGCTGTTCTACCTCATTCTACGCATGACGTAATCCTGGGTCTTGATTTTTTGAAACTGTGTGGTGCCACCGTCGACTGCAAAACGGGTGAAATCAGTGTAGGTACGAGCTTTGCTGCGGCGTTTATGGAAGCCCCACCGTATCGTGAAAGTGTGCTTTGTGTATCCCGGGATACAGTTGTGCCTCCGTTATCCGCAACGTGTGTTTCAGTCGCCTGTTTCCCCACCACCGACGGAACGTTTGACGCTACCGTGGAGCCCGTTCACCTGAGTTGCATCAAGAGGAATGTACTGATACCGTATTGCACGCTGTCAGTTGTTCAGGGACGCACCAACTTATGGGCCGTAAACTGTTCCAGTGAACCTGCAATACTACCACAGGGTCTGAAACTTGCCGCCTACCATGAAGATCACGTGCTATCGCTCGCCATCCTTACAGAGGCCCTTGATTCTGCGGATGAGCGCCATTTCGCTAATGTCTGCCCTGCGGCGCACTCCTCATTTCTGACTATGGTAAACAAGTCGCTCAGCACTAAGCAGCGTCACGAAGTGGCGAATATTCTGCTAAAACATGCCCGACTGTTTGACTTCTTCCAGCAAGAGGGACCACCATTGTTTCCTCCTTCTCGTATACACCATCGCATCGATACGGGATCTGCCCAACCGCTGCGACAGAAACCATACAGAGTCTCACCATCGGAACGCAAGGTGATCAATGACCAAGTCCACGAAATGCTAAATAAGAATGTAATCCAAGAATCCTGTAGTCCGTGGGCAGCGCCAGTGATCCTGGTTAGAAAGAAAGATGGCACATGGCGATTTTGTGTTGACTACCGCCGCCTCAACACCATCACTAAAAAGGACGTATATCCTCTTCCGCGTATTGATGATGCTATCGACTGCCTCTCATCAGCGTCTTACTTTTCGTCTGTTGACTTGAGGTCGGGGTACTGGCAGATTCCTATGCACGAGGCAGACAAGGAGAAAACGGCATTTGTAACACCAGATGGACTTTTTGAATTTAATGTGATGCCGTTCGGGCTCTGTAATGCGCCTGCAACTTTCGAGCGCTTTATGGACAACATCCTGCGTGGTTTGAAGTGGGAAGTATGCATGTGCTATCTAGATGATGTAGTGATTTTCGGGCGCACGTTCAGTGAGCACAACGCACGTCTCGATCTTGTGCTAGACTGCTTGGACAAAGCGGGTTTGGTGCTCAACTCGAAGAAGTGTCATTTTGGAGAGCGCCAAACACTCGTACTGGGACACCTAGTGGATAAGGACGGTATACGGCCTGATCCAGCGAAGACTACTACGGTGGAAGCCTTCAAGCAACCTCGCCATGTAAAAGAGCTACGCAGTTTCCTAGGGCTTTGCTCGTACTTCCGCCGGTTTATTCGTGGATTTGCCAACATCGCGTATCCGCTGACATGCCTCCTCCAGAAGGGCGTTCCCTTTGAGTGGACTCCTGAATGTGAAGCTAGTTTTCGTGAGCTGAAGTCTCGTCTGACGTCTCATCCCATTCTCCGACACTTCGACCATGCGGCTCCCACAGAAGTTCATACGGACGCTAGCGGTATTGGCATCGGCGCCGTCCTTATTCAACGCGTCGACACCAAAGAACACGTCGTCGCCTATGCGAGTCGTTCTTTAAGTAAGTCCGAGCGTAACTACACCGTTACAGAGCAAGAATGTCTTGCAGTTATTTTCGCAGTACAGCGCTTCCGGTCGTACCTGTACGGGCGCCCCTTCACTGTGGTGACAGACCATCATTCTCTCTGCTGGCTGGTTAATCTCCGTGATCCGTCGGGCCGGCTTGCGCGTTGGACACTCCGTTTACAGGAATCTAACTTTACGGTTTCTTATAAAAGCGGCCGCCGACACGCCGACGCTGACTGCCTCTCGCGCATGCCGCTTCCAACGACGGACTGCGACGCGGACAACTTCGACTGCTATATCGCATCACTCGAGCCGGGATTTCCTGATATAAATACCTTCAAGGTCGAGCAACAAAAAGACAGAACTTTAGAACCACTGCTCATTCCTGCAAGGCAATCAGCACCATCCACTCGTTTCTGTGTTCGTGATGGGGTTCTTTACAAAAAGAACTATTCTACTACAGGCCCACGATATCTTCTGGTGGTCCCGGAGAGTCTCCGTGTCTCCGTCTTGCGCGCTATGCATGACGATCCAACATCTGGACATTTGGGTTCTGCGCGAACTCTCTACCGCCTCCAAGAAAGGTTCTACTGGCCTAAAATGCGCCAGACGACCGCCCAGTATGTGTCCAGCTGCAGCGAGTGTCAACGTTATAAGCGTCCGACGAGTGCTCCTCCTGGTCAACTCCATCCAGTGCCACCCCCCAGCTCTCCCTTTGAGCAAGTTGGCATCGACCTCCTCGGTCCTTTCCCGCGTTCATCCGATGGGAATCGCTGGATTATCGTGTGTGCCGATCACTTGACACGCTACTGTGAGACAGCTGCAATACCATCGGCTACTGCAACCGAAGTGTGTATTTTTCTGCTGCGTTTTTTCATTCTCCGACATGGACCTCCCAGAGTCATCATCAGCGATCGTGGGCGGCAGTTCACTGCAGACGTGGTCGAAGAGATGCTTCGTCTATGTGCTTCAAGGTTTCGACATTCCACCCCGTATCATCCCCAAACAAATGGCCTTACGGAACGCACGAACAGAACTCTTACTAACATGCTGTCCATGTATGTCGAGTCAGATCATAAGAACTGGGACAGCGTGCTACCTTTCATTACGTACGCATTTAACACCTCAAAGCATGAAGTTACGGGCTACAGTCCCTTCTTTCTTCTCTACGCTCGTCCACCTCGTTATACACTAGACACTATCTTGCCGTTTTCCAGCCACGATAATCTTTGTATATCAGAGACAGTCTGTCTTGCTGAAGAAGCCCGACGACTTGCTTCGTTACGCACTCTTGTTTCACAAGACCGCTCGAAGGCACGCTGCGACCGCCGACGCCGACACGTGATATATGACCCTGGTGATTTAGTGTTGCTCTGGAAACCAACCAGGAAACGTGGACTATGTGAAAAACTGCTGGCCCACTATGTTGGACCCTATGTTATTACGGAGCGCATCAGCGAATTAACCTACCGCATAGCACGTCTCACATCAAATGGCCGACGGTCAGCAAAGACTGAACTTTCGCATGTCGCCCGTTTAAAGCCCTTTATTTCTCGACAGCCTGTTTGACTTGCCCGGCGGGCTTCGTCTGCGCAGAGGGAAATGTGACGCTCTTAGGTGCATAGTGGGTTCACGAATGTGACGCGCTTAGGTGCATAGTGGGTGCACGCCTCAAAAAGAGTATGCGGGGGCACCGGAGGGGGTGAACGAGGACGACGACGTGTGGCTGGCTGGCTGAATCTCTACAGGCGCTCAGTTGACCAAGGCCATCGCTTCTAACTCTACCCGGCTTCAAAGTAACGCCTTTTGTGGGCGTAACATTTTCATTTGTTTTTATTTATTTATTCAATACTGCCGGCCGCCTTTTGGTAGTCAAGGCAGGAGTGGGTACATGACATTTACAGTTTAATGGTCCATCAAGAAAACAACTGTGACAAGTACAACAGAGAACCACATAGGCACACAGTAAAGTTACTGCGAAGCAAGGAAGGAACAAACAAAACAAAAAACAAATGCGTTACATCCAAATCCGAAAATAAAGCATCAAAAGCATACCAGTAAAAAAACGCGCACACCAAACATATTGGCTAGAACTGATTGCTGAAAAAAATGCATTGGGTGATAAGGTGGCCACATCTTAAGGTAACTTGCTCCAGTCGGCTATCGTTCTTGGAAAGAAGGACAGCTTGTATGTGTTGGTTCTGCACCGAGGCATTATAATGGTTTTGTCGTGTTTGTGCTGAGTCTGTCGGGTTCTGTTGTACTGCATGTAAGTATGGAATTCTATTTTGGTATGATTATTAATCATTGCAAACAACATATTTAGACGGTGAATTTTTCGATGAGGTTCCAAGGTAGGAAGACCGGAGCGGCTGAGAAGATCAGATATCGATACCTCTCTTCCGTAGGCATGGTGTATGAATCGCAGTGCCTTTCTCTGAACCCCCTCAATACTTTTTACATTTGTTTTCGTGTGCGGATCCCAGACCACGTCAACATATTCCAATGAAGGATGCACGAGTGAAGTATAAGCTAAACATTTTGCTTAATTGGTTGCATGTTTTAACCGGTGTCTTATTAGCCAGAGTCTTTTGGATGCCACTGAAACTATGTTTTAATGTGAGGGCTCCAACTAAGGTTTGAGTTGAGCGTTACGCGAACATACTTAAATTGCTCTACTGGTTCGAGAGAAGCGCTATTAATTTTGTAAGAATACGTCAATGGATCTTTTTTTCGGGTTAAGTTGATTTGTTTGCATTTCATGACATTTAATGTTACCGACCAGTTTTGGCACCAATTACTAACAGCACACAAGTAGTTATTTAGAATGAGCTGGTCACCTTCGGTAACAATTGTATGATAGATTAAGCAGTCATCTGCAAAAAAAAAAACGGGACCGCACAGGAGAGTAAAGCTTTAGGTTATTTGTGAACTGTGGCCGAACCTTTGGCACTTAAAGCCACTGAGAGAATTTCGCACACATGGTCTAACATGGATCTTGAGTTACCCGGTCTCTATGCACTCGGGCTGAACACTCGAGCCGAAAGTACGTACTAGGTGTTTGGTCTGGACTTCTTTTCCGTGCCGCCTAATCTTAATTCGTTTGTCACTGATGACGTTCTCATCACTCCAACCATGACGAGTTCAGCCTCAGACAGCTCCACCGAATCAGCGTTGGAGATGATGCCGCGGGTGGTATTCAGGGTACGTTGGGGTCACTGTTACTGGAAAATCCCCAAAGGACAGCAGATTGGGCAGTTTTTCATGTTCCTGATCGCGTAGCTCCAGTAACAGACCACCGTTTGCCATTTCATGTCTCTGTAGCCTGGTCTCAAGGCTTCAGTCAGAGATTTCAAGACCAGACAAGGTGAGATTATTCTCACGGTCTTTTCAGCCTTATCAGCATGGATGACACAAAACCGGGGAAGATACTGTGTTCTGCTGCTAAAAAAATAGAAATACTGCTTCGGTGCGCCATCGTCTCTGGCGGTGATCAGCATGTGCAGGAAAGGAGTTATCCATATATGTAGAATGTGCTTTGGCGATGGCGCCTAACACGGAGACACTACAGAATCAGTAAAAGACAGGTCCTGCAAATTCCAATTCTACGCTACGACTATAACAAAGTATGACTAATCGAAATTGGTTATGTCACACAAGGTTAAGCCTTAAAAAATTAAATTAAATTAGTGCGTTTTACGAGCCAAAACCACGATAAGATTATGAGGCAAGCCGCACTGGGGGATTCCAGAATTATGGACCGCCAGAGTTTCTTTAACGTGCACCTAAATCTACAAGGTTAACCCTTGCTACCTGGAAGATCTGAAGTAAATTGAAGAGATAAGAAGACATGAGAGATTAAACGTAAGAGAGAAACACGAAGATTGGAGAGGAGGGCAAGAAAAGGGAAGTACCGATTTCCCCCAGGTGAGTCAGTGTGGAGTTGCCGTCTATATGAAGCAGAGTCCAAAGGCGTGTGCTCCCTCCGCCGAAGGGCAATGCACTCAGCACTCCCTCAACCCCCAAGATCCCGTATTCCCCGGACATGGCTAAGCCGCGCACGGTTAGACGCGGGAGGGTCCAACCCTCGTGTGCTCGGGTACGTGGTATCGCAACACAACAAACTCTTCTTCATACAGACGAGCCAGCGGGTGTATTTTCAAATGTCCCGCAATTCGATTCGATAGCCGTTTCGAGCTTCTGACGCGAAAAGCGATGCAGGAAAACGTCAGTTGTATGAATGTCAAAATCGCACTTATGCGCAGAACAACTTTTTTCTTGGGCGGAGAAAGCTTTAGGCGTTGAGTGTTGGTCACATTGTCGGACGCCATATCTGCCGACCAGCACAGCCAAACGAAGGCTGATCAAGTAAGCAAATATCTTGCGGCTGTAACACACTACTTTTGACATGAACACGTTAAAAAAACGATGAAACACACATTGCCTATGACGCACTACCAGAATTTGGACAACTGTTTACACGCAAAGGAACGCGACGTATGAGGGGGCGGGTAGTAGAAGGTGAACTTAATGTGCGTGCTTTCAACGGCTGCACTGCATGTTTTACAGCAGCCTGAACGCCCCCTTTTATATCTGGTGCTGAAAAGGGGAAATGTTTTTAGTAATTATGAATAAAATGGAGTTGTAGCCTTTTTCCTCGCCAGAAGTATATACGTTTGACCAGGAATCTGGTTTTGGTTGAATGAAATCAGCGTTGCTCTTTTGAAATAAACAGCAGTTTACTTTCTATGTATTTCTTCGCTCCTCAGAATCGCGTTTCAATCGCTGCTGCAATAACCGCTCTTACTGATGACAGTGACAATTAGTTCTGGACCACATTTCGCCCGAATTCATTTTCGCTACCCCTTTGGATCGACATTGTCCGGTATTCCTGAAGTAATCAAAATAACCAACCTGAAACAGAACAAAAAAAAACTATGCTAAAGGAAGCCTGCACTGGCTACGGCCAATTTGTGCTCATGGTGTCATGTATTCTCTCTGAGGAACACCAGTTGCAAGTCGGAACAGGGAAGCCCTTTCCTTCTTGCATGAATTCTGTTAGAGGGGTCACGGTTCGGAGTACCACACATGTGGTCCCATCAAGTGTACTTGTCCAAGGAAGGAAACATTGATACTACAATAGCTGTGGATGTTCAGCATTAATAAAACAATGTTACGATAAATTATGAAGAAGTGCAACACTTTTTGTATCCCAGCTCTGAAAACATGTAGTAGAGCCCTAAGTAGAACGCATCCGTCCCTTCTCTCCCTCCTTGATTCTTGCGCGCAATGGAAGACGGCGCGCTGCCTCCCTGCTTTCCTCGCTTGCGTGAGCGAGATTGAGATGCGATCGACGGCTCACCGTAGGAAGCGTTCACTCGCACATACAGCGCACGGCGCACGACGATTTTATCGCCCGTCGACTTTATACGGGACCTCACGGCGACGCCAACGCAGAACTACGCCTTGAGTGTTTAGTTATTCCATTCAACCTTTATGATCAAGGAGCTTAATAGAGATGACCTGCATAGTATGAAGTAATACTAATTTTTTCTTAATATATGTTGGCACATCCGCGAAGCCAGGCTCAGAAATACGGGTAGAAAAACCTATCACGTGGAGAAATCACTATAGCCACATGCACGTAAATACATTCTCAGCAATTTGTCGCTATACTTGCGTACTTACGGCTAAGACTGCGAAAGCACTAAAAAAAGATCAATACAATATAAAGCATACATCTTAACCTTTACTGGCAAGACGAGACTTTCTGGCACCGACATCAAAATAAGGCAAGGCTACTACATAGCACAATTATAATATTACATTGAAGGTAGCCTTACATAGGTAAATAAAGTCTAGTCCTGGCAAGGTAGGCAACGAATGTTAGCTCATAGAAAATTTATTCATTTGTCTTATCACATACGCGTTGCATGTGAATTTTATATTCAAGCAAAAGAGTGACAAAAACTGGCAGCGATGTGTACATGAGGTTCTGGTAGCTAAGTCTGAATTAAAATAATAATCTGCACGTTCCACCTAAGCCCCACCCCGGCCCGCACCCAGTTGTTTTAATAGCGAAAAGTTTACTATGTACAGAAGATTACATACGAAAATGGGCACTTAACTGTCAAAACATGCGTACAAATATATTATACACAATATAGTGGAGGTCTATGGCATCGTCCGCAATAAAAAAACGTACACCAAACCATGCATTCCCTCTCAGTCAAAGTACATACAAGTTTGAGAGTCACACTGGTCTTCACAAATATTGGTTGGCGAGGCGGGAAGGGAGCAAATAACGTTGGTCGACCGTTGTGCACGTGTTGATCCCTTCAGAGGCCGCTTGATGTTCATGCTAATTCTTTCCTCCTCGGCCAGCTGTTGCTGGAATGCAGTCAGTTTTCCTGAGGGAGGGATAGCCAGAAGTAAACAGACAAAGCCTCAACAAGGAATAGTTCCTGCTCCCGAGTATGCCTTAAAATATTTCAGACTTCAAATTTCAAGAAGTTAGTGTTATATGATAGGCGATTGCCTAGATAAAAGCTGACAGAACTAGTACAATAAAAAAATTACGGGGCTATACTGAGAACAAACGTTTGCACATTGAAAATTCAGCCCAGTTGTCTGCACACATCACACGTATCTCAGCCCCTTTATGTTTCAAGCAGTATGCTCGGTTTCCCCGACGCAAATAAAGGATCACCTTTTCATCTTGCTAGTTTCTGGACACCGAAATAAGTAGGTGCCGGTTGTTCTCAATCTATAAGGAGCCAACAGGCTTTTAAATCGCGGCATAACCATGGCAAATTGAGAGATTCTGGCCAAGGCAGCGAGTGCCATTAGTAAAACATGAAGCCTGGGCGAACACAACCTTCTTTGTCAAAGGGTTCTTTAGCTCTAACGAACACAATGTGCGGCAGCGCACCACATCTCGGACAAGTTGCCTGCAATCAATAAGAACAGCTGTCATTCCTCGGAATGTCAGACTGTTTTATTTGCCGCATGCGCTTTTTAATCTCAGTTTTCGCTGCTGCACAGAGCCATTTATATGCGCGTATTGTGTCCGTAATGTCTTGCACCAGATTGTAACAGCACTTGTGTTAAGGTACTTCCTCACTTCCGGAAATAAGTGCGCGGCGCGAAAGGCGCTTTCGCGACAAGAATTATCTGGAATAGCAGCTTTGACTTTGTTTTCCATCCTGGTCTTAACAGCGCAAAACGTAGATGGGACAGGAGATGAGAAGACGACACGTATTTCCGCAAGGAGGACGTACCTTTACAGACGCATTCTTGAATGTATACGAGCAGAAGCGACGATTCTGGAATGTGTACTGATACATAGCGGACATACTTTACTCGCGAGTTTAGAATCAGTGACAGATAACTGTGCTGGCTGCTCGTTGAGATTTCGGTGTTGACCACCTATCAGAGTGCAGGCTTGCCCATTGACGTGACGCGCAATCTTGGCAGAGTCTCATTTCTTCACCATCGCTACACAGCGGCAATATTATCTAGACTGTAGGCTTCCGTACAGCTAGAAATGCTAAAATGATGCAATTTCGTAGCACCCTATAGGCGCTTGGCAATAATTGGTTGTTCTATACTGGTAGGACAATCACACTGCACTCGACAAGACGAAATTAATAAACAAACCATTGAACTTGGAGAAGACCTCCATCTTCGCAGCTAGCAAATCCTTGAGCTTCTGCGCGTACACTGCATAAAAGCAAATCCATAGTAAGTGACATATATATATATATAGCCACCTGAAGAGAAACGCTGGTTTAAATTTATTCTTACAAGGTGACACACCTTACTCATTCAATTCACACACACGCACAGTCGTTACAATCATGCGTGTCTGTGGGTGACGCGCATAAATTTTCGTAAAGTCGATTTTTAAGGATGTGGTGATTATCTGGACCCTCTGACGATGCCGTCGTCTTAGCCGTGACGTGCCGCGTATTGTCCAAGGACTAGTAGATAGCACCCCGCGCGCCTTTTACTACGGATACGAGGGAAACTGTGAGCGAGAGAAAAAGAGAGAGAGAACATTTATTTGGACCATCGAGGTCGTTGGCCTTGAGGTCGAGTGGGTGGTGTCCTCATTCCAGGACTCTAATGGCCATGGCTGGCCGACGCACTTGCTGGACAAGAGCTTGTCCCGCCAGGGTGTCGCCGGTCAACTGTACCTCCCACCGCTCAAATGACGTGCTAGGCGTCTTTGTGTTGAGGTTCGCCCCCAGCACACGCACTAGATGTGAAAGAGTGCACGGCGTGTGTCGCCGCACCAGGTACAGATGTCGCGACATGTTCGTGGGTACACTTTGCTGTATCTGCGTTGGAATGTGTTGGTGTGAATAAGTCCTAGAGCTAGTGTCTCTTCAGTGCTGAGAGGGGGAGGATAAATCCTGCGGCTGAGTCGCCGAAAAGGAAGGTGGCGTTATGCGCGTCGTCTTCCCACGCGTCAAAAATTGGAGGGTACGGGATAAAGCACGCGCCAGCTGCCAGAGCGACTGAGCGCATAGGCGCGCTCTACCTTGGGGGTAATGTGCGGCGGGTGCAAAAGTTTAATGCGAACAGAGATGGCTGGTGGCTGAATTGCTCGCCGTCTTTCTGCGTGCCTTGCGTTGGAGGGCGCGAAATCTCAATTTCGGGGTCGTGTTGCACCAGCGGTAGCACGAAGCTGTCGGTTCACGCTGGCGCAGCTATTCGTCAAGCCTGCGGTGTAACAGCCAGCCTTCGCGCTCATCGACTGAAATCTGATCATGTTGGCCGCTGCGTGTGTCAACCCATCCTTGGTCATTTAATTAGTAAACGAACGTTTAGTGCAGCTTATACGATCGATAAAATTAAGGACTTTCCTTAGCGCAGTCTAATGCTTAACTATCGGTGGCGATGCTTCTACTTTCTGGCGATTATATTTTGCAGTACTTGCTACGCTTGGTGTATTTGCTCTCCTTACGGTAGCAATTAATGACTATTAGGGTGGAAAAGAAGCGACAGTAAGCTCATGCCGCGAAGTAATGTTCATAGTATTACAGACAGTACGAGTTGTAGACGTATTCTTATTTGGTGTCAAATGCCTAAAAAACAAGTACAAATTTTACTCAGTGCCAGCTAGCAGTCGCAGTAGCAATACGGGCGCGATGAGAAGTGCCAGTAGCTCATGTCTGCACAGCTCTGATCCCGTTACCTGGACACGTGAAAAGACAGCGCCAATATGGGCATGGGCCACATAAACTTAACTGCTCACCGATGCTCTGGCATGCCCTTTCACAAATATAGAGTTGATCGAATGACTAATACACGGTACTTATGCTCCGCAGGCACCATCATATCTGGGATAGCACTGTGGTGGCGCAAGCACACCCTACTGTCGTTATAATTGCTATAACGGGAATATTTTCCCCAGGCTGAATTTTCAAAAGAACGCTCTCCTGCATTATGCAGCTGCAATGTGATGTCTACTTCACTACTAGTCTGCTTACTCCAAGCAACCTGCGTGCAAGCCTGGAGCTTCAACATAAAATGTTTTTCAGTTGCATCATTACCTGTTTACTTCTGTATGTACAATTTAAAGCAACAACTAATCATAAAATAACCGTAGGATCATGACATACTTACGGTCAAGGTCATAGTCAACTTCAGCAGTCATGGTGAGAAGGTCCATGTCCTGATTCATCCATGCTTCGCTTGCCTGAGAACGGGTGGAAATGGGGATTATTGTTTCAAGTACACAGGACACCCCTTGAAGGGGGTGGTGCTGGGTTTTCACATTTCAGTGTTCAGGTCAGTTGGAAGAAGCGAGGGCGCGGCACATGCGCAGTGTAGCACGGGGCGCCGAAAGCGGTGCAAAGCAAACGTGGGACGCCAAAAGAGTATGCCGTGCGCTGTCTGCTACTGAACCACCTCCTTCCATCCGCCCGTGCGCGGTTGCCCAATAGTGCAACTTTCGGAAGCGGAACTTCTTCAGAAAACATTTCAATTCGGGCACTGCCAACTGTGTAGCAGAGAAACCATATAGACACACCACCTTCCACCGAAGGGGTGTAGATGGCGAAAACATCAGCAATAAGACAATTTTTACATAACTCTGATTCGCCTGGCAAGACGGATTAGATCTCCGATTTCCACAGACCACCATAACGTAGCCAAGCATCATCGAGTCATGCGGTGCACAACAGTTCGACGAACAAGCTGCTCGCGATGCAATTGACCCATTAGCGCTGGGTCACTACCCCTACTTTCGTGAAACGAATGGCTCTGTCTAGCGTGGGATAATGTCCAAATGCGACGCTCGTATGAGATGAAGAGGCCTTCATGCAGCGAAGACTGTTTAAAAAGGTCGATTCGGTTCCATCCTCATGGCGTCTGGATGGTTGGCAACCGAAACGAAATTTTCTCTTTAAACTGCGTTCATCAAACCGAGACACATGGCGTGTGCGGGTCAGCCATGGGGTGGCTCGGCAGCAGACGACGCACGACATGCACCGCCTTGACGGCGTTCCACTCGAGGCGCACATTTTGCGGCTTCCGGCCCCTGCCACCGCGCTCAGCATAAACCTCGCGCTCGCAGGTTTTGCTAGCCATCGACCAACCTCTACCATTTCTTGCAAACTAATGACAGAATTTCAATTAAAACTGGGAGGTTACAACCGGCAGGGCTGTTTAAACTTTTTATATCTAACAGACAAATCGCATAGCCAGCGTTATTGCCATGTAACAAGATGGTTAAAGGACACGCTTTTATGCAGGACACGTGCACGGCTATCGTTACGAAAGCCGATTCGAAAGCAATCTACTTCCTACGCTAGTAAAAATGACATGCCGCATTTAAATCATTCCAGAAGTTCACGGCAATCAAGTCATGGAATTTCGCAAAGACAAACGGATGGGGAAGTTAGTGTAGCATCACAAAATTTCTTCGCATGCGATGCCTGTACCGCCATATCCGTGATAGTAAAGGCAAAGTACCATGCACCATTTCTGAAGAAATGAGATGTAACAAGGCATAAGGAGTGCCCGTCGATATCGCTTCAGCGGGTGCTGAAGACACCACTGCTGATTATGTGTCCTTTCGAGCAGTACATCAGGTTATGAAATCCTTTCATGATATCTTTAGTCTCCTGTGCTGTATATTTCCAGCCTAATATGTTGCGCAACCAATTTTTTATAAGCCCCATCAGGGTTGCTGTGGCAAAATTTGACTGAACATGTACATGCATGTTTAGCATTGGATACAGTAGTGTGCAAATACTGCTCGAGCATTAACTTTGTGCTACTAGCATTATCAGCGAAAAGTGCGGTCTAGTTTAGTAACTTCGTCAGGCGCCTTAGCATGATTATGGGTCCACTAGTTCAGAAAATCGCACACACCCACCTCAACAACTGTTTTGTGCAGATCCAGGATTTCTTCCTCCATCGCTTGTAGGTGCGAGTGGGCTTCGTGGAATTTGCGCATGCTGTCACCCACCTGCACGTCCTGCACATCAATTTTTAAATTCTAAATCTCGTCATGAAAAAAAAATTACCAGTTGGAGAAATGAAACTAAGAGTGAGCAAAGTGCATGTGCACAGGTTAATTGTAGAATCCTCTTTATTCGAGGAGAAAAAAAATGCAGAGACCACAGCGATACTGTCGATGGCAATGCGGCTAGAAATGAAGCGATGTAGCCACACATAATGCTGAAGCCTCGTCTGTGCAAAAGATGTCATTCTCAAAGTGCCGTTACTTCGGCTATATGTGGCTCACACTGTCTCGGGCAACTGCCTGCTTTACTATGGCGCACGTTTGCAAGGTCGCCCAAGAGCGTGGCAGCATGACGACTGTATGACGACGACGCGATGACGACTATGGAATGACGAAAAAGGAATGACGATAATTAACAGTCGATTCTGAAATTTTCACGATGGTGTAACGCCAGCGTGACGAGGACGACAAAATGAGGACAATGGGATTATGTCTAGATTGTTACTACTATTGCGCAATGACGACGGTGTGAGAACGACGGCATGACGATGGCTGACGACGTGATACGGCATGGTAATGGCGGCATAATCACGATTGAATGACGAGAGACCGGTTACGCTCAATTACGAAGAAACCGCTTCGACGGAATGCAGAAATAAGTATGACGACAATTGGATGGCGCTATTGCAGTGATGGTAAAACGGCAAGGTCGCAATGAGGTTATGACGACGGCGTAGTAGGATAGCGGTGTTGGAATGACTATGATAGAACTACTATGGCTTCACGACTATGAAAAATAACGTATATCGATGACTGTATAAGAACAACGCGATGACAACGATGCTATGACAATGGTACGAAGGCAATGGAATGAATATGAGTGAATAACAATGATGGCGTGGTGTCAACTGTATCACGAGGACTGTACGACTCCGACGCATGACGAAACCATGGCGAATCAGATAAGAAGCTAGAGTGACGACGATACAATGACCACGACAGCATCACAAGGACGGTATGAGAAAGAATGCACAATGACTATGCTGACAATTGGGTGACGACGACATTACGACGAAAGTCGGATGACAAAGCTGCCATGGCTACGATGCAACGGCCACGACGGCATCACGATACGAGCACATACCGCTAGGCTCAAGCTACAACAGAACTTGGGCCAATAGGTCGGCGTACAAGGTGCGACGAGGACGCAAGAATCAGATCACAAAGCTTCAATAACGATGGGACGAGCACGACGGCCTCACGACCGTGAGCACATTTATGGTTGTCCAAGCTAGTAGACAACTTCGACAACTTGGTCGGCGTAAGAGGCTAGATTTATTACGCTCGTAACGCCTGAAGTAAGCAAATACTACTAATGACAATACATTACAAGATGTAGCTCACATCATAGGCTGTCGACAGAATCAGGTTGCCTTCCTCTTGACTTCCTGGAGCCATTTCTACGTCCTGGTCTGAGGGAGGCTCCAGCTCCAGTCTGTCCACTACACCGAGCTCCTTCACTCTGGAAAAGTGCACCATTAGAAATATGACTGACATACAAAATAGTGGCTCACCAATCGGTAGGTCTGAAGGGCAAGAGACGAGCGCCAACTTTCAATGACGTTAAAACGCGAACATGCTACTCTAACTAGACTTGTCACGTTGGGCTGCCTAGTAAAGTTACTGAACGTCTGATGGAATTGCAGTACAAGTGAATGTCAACAATATGGACGGAACGAACTATGGATTATAAATTTCAACGGGACTGACTAGAAATCACAGTGCATACGAAATATAGGAGCCTGCAAATACTGGATAATTTCGAATCAAATATTGAATCAAATGAGCAACAAAATCCAACTATTCAATCAAATATCAGGACGTTTAGCACAAAGTTTATTGCTTACCAAATTTGCGCAAGAATGCAGTAGTGCGCATGCTCGAGAGCCTGCACGCATTGTAAAATGTTTGCAAGCTAGTGGTGAAGTAGGTACTTAGGGATTTAAATTTACAGTATGGCATAGTAATGTAAACAAAATCGGCGTTCAGTACCAATTGCAGCCCTGTTGTATATGAAGATCTGCAAGATATCTTGTCTAGCATGTCTTGACTGGAATCAAGTGCCAATGGAATCAAGACACGCCTGCATGTATCGGAACATACTCGACTTGTCGCGGATTATATCTGCTGTTATGTCGTTGACGAACCCCCTCTAATCGGATTACTTGCGCGATGTGAATAGTGTTGTAACTTGTGGAAGCCACGTGAGCCCCAGCGTATACAAGCAAACCTTCGACGCGTCATGAAATAGCCAGAGCGCTTGACCCGCAGATCAGAGTTTCGACGATTGCGGACTGTGCTCGCGGCTATTGTACTTTGAGTGCATCTACTTTGCTGAGGTCAAATTTGCGGAATAAATTGTTGTTTCATTATTCAGCTTTTGCTACGTTGTTCTTTACCTTGGGTACAATATGACAATATAAATCAGACAGATATACCAATGGACACCCAGTGAACCATTTGTGTCCCATAGATGTCCATAGAACATGTTTTAGACATTGCACACATCCTATAGATATCTATTTCTCCAAGGAACATTACAAATACGTAGTATGGAAAATTTAAGTTTCATCCAGATCACGGTGGATGTTGCAGCTGGATGCGACCTCTAATAGATGTTCCTTTTACGGATACAGGAGGTTCATAGAACGTGTAATCGATATTTCCTCTTCACGCCATAATAAGCTGCATACCTGCAAGTGCCACAGCAAACGCACTATCCAATACAAATTAAATGCGCAGAGCAGAGTGTGTGGCCGAAGCGTAACTGAACGCACAGCGAGTGACGTCAACCAGCCACCATTGTACACATGCACGAGCATGTGGTTTCAACGCGGAATGCGGGGCTAATTGTCATAGTGTGATTACGTTCCCTGCATTTTGTTTGGAGCTTCTATTCTCCCCCCGCCATTACAGTGCCATTCTTATCTGCGATTACTGTTAAGGTGGAAAGCACTGTTGCTCCTCCAGTGCAGTACATTTTTGGTGCTATTCACATTATTAGACACTGATAGCTTTGATGGTGGTAACAAAAGCAAAGCAACGGACTATGTGCATGCCAGCTATATCAGGCTACAGATGCAGCGATGGTGCTAGCCACCACAACAGCGTAGTGCCAGGTGGGAGCGGCACTGCGGCGGAGAGATGTGAAAACAACTTTCGGACAAAATACGGCTGACATCGTAGTAGGGTGACCAGTGCTGCACTCTGCGCAAGAACCACATGATCACGCACGTGCACAATAACTGGCCAACGGCATGCACTGTACCTTTATAGGTATGCTTCGTTCACACGCTCCGCTGTTCGCATTTCATTCGTCCTCAATGGTACACTTGCTAAGGCACACTAATGAGGCAGTAATCACCATTGTCGGCAAGGAGCTGGTGACCTTGTTTGGAATGTTTTGTTAACATTTTAATGTGTAAATGTCACAATATAGATTGCAACACTCATGAGTTTCTTATCAGGGCGAAATCCCTAAATGACTCACGGTTAGAAAAATCCGACGTCTGGCATTATTGCACCAAAATTCAATGGCGCCAAAATTGGGGCTCGAACCTTCGACCTTTGGCGCTATATAGGGCGAAACGAATTAACGGACAGTTCATTAGGATACACTTAATTAGCGCACTCTAACCCACGACCTTTAGTGGGAGTTGAACACACGACCTCAAGTGTTAAGGCGAAGTTAAGCCACGCGGACCCACACCCAACATTGAGATCTTGGCGAACCGGCCATATCTCCAGGTTGGATTCCAATTGGTATAGTGAAGGTCGAACGCCGAATTCACTACATTGGGCGTTAATTAAGGCGGAGGTTATAAAACATCCATAATTAAGGTAGAGTTAGGACACTCGAACACTACATTTGGTGGGAGTGAAACTTACGACATTTGGTGTTAACTAGGGCGAAGTTAATGAAGCCATTGCTGATTAGAATAGTTGCGGTACTCGAATCATCGACCTTTGGTGGAAGTTAAACCCACGACCATTGATGTTAAAAGGGCAAAGTTAAGTATGGCACAGATAATTAAGGTTGAGTTCCCATGCCATGTGGTGTTAATCAGGTCGAAGGTAATCAAGGTACATTTAATTGAAGTGGAGTTAATTAAGGCACTCATACTCTTGGCCATTGGTGGGAGTCGAACAGCATTTGGTGTTAATTAGGGCGAGCGAACTAAGAGAATGCTAACTAAGGTAGTTAATTATGACACTGGGACCGTCAGCTTTCCGTGAAAGTCGAACCCACGACCGTTGGTGTTAATTAGGACTAGCTTAATTAAGACAGTTAATTGGGATGGAGTTAATGAGGGCACTCGTATCTAAGACCTTTATTGGGAGAAAACAATAGTAGAAAATGCATTTGAATGAGAATGACAAGTAATTTACTGAATGTGTTGTGAGTGGTCAGGCTTTCGGCTTCATCCGCTTTAGCGGATGCTAAAGTGACTCCACTTTTATATATAGTCCTAGCGCTCATAGAAATGTGAAAACTGGGCGCTCAACATCGTTCCTTGTGAATTACTACTAATCCTGCAATGGCTAAAATAAAAAAAGCGAGTTCAATAAGCATTAGGTAAAGCACACAAGTGAGACTCAGAATGTCATAAAGGTTACTTTTCATTTATAGAATTAATAAAGATTTATTGCAAAAATAATTCGCACCCATCCAGGCACATGTATGAAAATATTCATTGCAAGTTCTAACTCTAACCAAGATTAAACGTGGGTGTAAGAAAAATATAGAATTTCAATAAAAACTAATTCTTGGAAATTCAACTTCACTAAAGAAAAGGATCTTAGCACTCAGAAAATAACTAGCAGTCACAATACCACAGTTATATGCCATAATCTAGGCATCTAGGCCATATCCTACAAGGATATGGTCTAGAAGGATATGGCCTAGAAGGATATGGCCTAGAAGGATATGACCTGAAAGAATATGACCTCAAAGAATATGACCTCAAAGAATATGACCTCAAAGAATATGACCTCAAAGAATATGACCTCAAAGAATATGACCTCAAGGAATATGGCCTCAAAGGGTATGTATGGCCTCAAAGGGTATGTATGGCCTCAAAGGGTATGTATGGCCTCAAAGGGTATGTATGGCCTCAAAGGGTATGGCCTGCATGACAGCGCCTGCTTCTGTGGCCACGACATTCAATGTAGAAAGCCAGTAAGTTCTAGCTATCTGAAATACTTACTAAAAAAATCCACACAAGCAGAATCTAGAGCTGGAATGTTCATCTTGATAAGCAACTTGCTCAGGCAGCTTCTCACACCACGGAAGTGACAAAACAATGCTGCTAAAGAATTCGATATAAGCATTGCGAATGAGAAATATCTTACATGTTAAAAGGTGCGCTACAAACTGTCTGTAAATGAACTACCAAAACGTTACCCTCGGGACATTTCCATAAGCACTCCGCAAGGTGAACAAACGTACCATGACTAGTAGACAGAAGCACAGCTGTAAATTTTAGTACTCAACTCTACAGTTCTGCCTAGCATATACGTACGTGGGCCATGGTCGACCCAACAAAAGACACCAATGAAGCACACTTCATGCTGCTCGCGCATGATACAGTACCCTGCGCTTGCGTCAAGGCACGTGCTGCTTTGATATGCGTGGCGGTGTGAAGTGAAAGGTATTGCGAGTTCAAGCTTGTTTTTTCCTCATAATCTGCCCAAATATATCAGCAAGTTAAAGATCACATATTTTTAACAGTACACTAATAGCTATAACTGAAAAAGAAAGCGTCTATGTATGAGAAAAAAGATGTGACCAAAATTGAAAGTTTTGGTTTTTGACGCACGGTGTCCAGCAGGGCATGCAGAGGTCTGGCAAAATTGCTACTGATAACCACGTTACGAAAAATAAATGTAGTCATAACTGAAATTCTGAGCCTTAAAACCTCAATTCAAGCATTTTCAAAATGAACAGATGGATATTTCGCAATTCAGGAACACACACTCCCTCTCGTAGGATCTCTAACTTGAGTATGATGTGGAAAAACAAAGTAAATGCCCGGCCACGGAGCTTGAACAGACAACAGCGCAATTTTTCCTTTTCGGAATCTCATTGTTAGGCATTTGAGACAATTCCCTTGTATTCCCTGTGTCCACCACGGATTGCACCCGGTCACTCAAGAGCCACTAAAGGCTTACGCCTTAAAATACGGTAAAGTTATCCGCCAGTCTACCGTGTAGAGTAGATGCCACAGCTACTGCAGGGTATTACGACGAGCCTGCTCCCGAGGACAACCCTCTGCCCGATTGGTCGATGTGGGCACGTGGCTCCAGGTGCGTGACGCGCCCGCCGGAACGCCAATATCTGACTGGAAGCCGACCGCGGTGGCATAGTCACTGTATTCCATTGCGCTACTAAGCCCGACGGAGCGGGATCAAATCCCGGTCGCGGCGGCCGCACTTTGATGAGGCGAAATGCGAAAACACCCGTGTACAGTGCATAGGGTGCACGGTAAAGAACCCCAGGCGTTTAAAATTAATACGGAGTATTAATTAATTAATTAATTAATTAATTAATTAATTAATTAATTAATTAAGTATTAATTAATATGGAGGAATTCAATAATATTACCCGATGGAAACAGGTCGTCTCCTCAGTTGCATACCTTCGAACTGTAATCCGCCGAAGCTGTAGCATAAGGAATCCTTTGACCGCGATTCCAGAGTGCGGCATCAATCGCTTAGCCAATGTGTGCGTTGCCAAAATACGCGCACGTGGGAACGTAAAGACGAGGTGTTGTTCGTCGCTATGAAATTGGATGATTAGCGTATACATAAGCCCGAATGTGCTACCCACGTCGGTGCGAGAAAAGACAGCCGTGCGTAGCTACATAGTGCACTTCACCAGAGGAAAAGGACTAGGCTCCGTGAATTCAACGTTAGTTCAGGCATAGCCTCATATTTTGGCACGTCATATGCGGCAATATTGGAAGCAGTGGCGGCTGCGGGAACGTTCGAAATCAGATTGGAAGTGCGGGTTACACTGAAGTTCATTCAGTAGGCGGAACAACGTGATCGCGGCCCTGCTCCGCCGTAGGCTTCGCTGTGCAAGGCATTCGAGAAAGAGTAGGAGCATCGCGAAAGTAATCAACGGCAGTCTTTAATAGCCACTAACTCTGCTTCCGCTGTACGCATTAAAGTCCGTTTGCTGCAAAGTATTTCTGAAACTGGCTCAACGTGAAATACACTTCTC
This sequence comes from Dermacentor andersoni, assembly GCF_023375885.2. NCBI lineage: Eukaryota > Metazoa > Arthropoda > Arachnida > Ixodida > Ixodidae > Dermacentor > Dermacentor andersoni. The sequence continues at coordinate 44,913,263 of NC_092818.1, read as the reverse complement.
GTCTTCAATGACGAGGTGTTGCGGGATTCCTTTAGGCTTGGCTTTAGGGCACGTTTACATTTCAGACTGCGTGAATCTGCCTGGGCGGACACGCGCGTCTATTATTGCGTTATTGAATTTTATTGGCGCCAGGAACATATGTGCTCAAAGAGTGCTGGATTGCATACATACCGTTTTTATCACCTCTTTCAGCGTCGCGTTATAGACTCGATTGGTCCCGTCGATCTGGAGGAACATTTTACCGAGACAGACCACGCGCCGAAGAAAGGCAGCTGGTCAAAGCAGCGACCACGCTGGCGTCTTTCGGCGGACATACCGATTATTGAAAAATAGCGCACATTCAATACACGAATATAAATATTGGAACGATCGCTATTTTGAAATGCGACACCCTTAAAATACGGATTACAACAAACAGCGTAATAACTGTGGTTCTCGTGTCAAGTACGGCACGAACCATTGAAGTCGAGAATAACTGAATTAATTGCAGCCATCACCTATCCATCAGTATTCCTAGGTAAAATTATATCGCACCGGTCATGAGGAAGGAAATGTTATAATTTCTAGTGTTAACCCCTCCCCTCATGCAATACCCCCAAAGCGCGGGTCTTTAGGAAAATAAAAATGAACTTAAACATAAAATGAAATTAAGTTTGACGTTACTATCAAATTTTCTTAGAGTCGTGGCTGAATTACAGCTTTAGAAATCCCACATATGGCAAACAACCGTCATTCTAGAGCAGGGCCGATGTCTTCTACACGTTCGAAAAGCGGACGTTCGGTTTCACTTCACCCGATTGGCCTAGACTGCGATATCGGCGCGGCCTAAGACAATCGCGTGAGACGAAACCGAAAGTCGGCTTTTCGGACGCGTACAAGATAGCAGCTCAGATTGCCGTACATTTTATATCTTTAGTACAAGAGAAAACTCAGATGGCATATAAGAATATTTGTATGAAATGCTACTTCTATTTGTGTTTTATTGTCGGAACGGCGACCTGCCTATTTTGCAGTGATTGGCCAATCATGAACGTTGCGTAATAAGGTATAAAATTGAACGAGCAGGAAAGAGAGAGAGCAAATGATAAAAGAAAGGTAGGGAGGTTGGTATATATCATACTGGCCCAGGTGGCAGCAGTGCACTTCAAGCCACCTTGGGGGTTTGAGGTGCTGTTACTTTCTACGAATGCACCTACTGCGAGTGACTACTATAGCTATGAGGGAATCGTTTCAAGAACAAACATTTATGCATTTGTCAGATCAAGCAGCAGATCAAGGGTCATACCTGTCTGCATAACGCAGTGTGTTGAGGGAGTGCTCGCAAGAACTCAGGCTTGGAGAGATCATTGCAATCTGAAAACAAGCAAAGAAAAAAAATATACAAGCTACTTGTGCCCCCCCCCGCACCTATTTATACTTATCACTCTCTGAAGTTGCAACAGTCATTGCTTAAGGCTCTGTAGCACATCCACATAAATGTCAGTCGCACATTCTAAATAATGATGCCCGGAGAAGGCATTTCCGATGAAACACACATTAATTTAAAGCTCTGCACCGAGTGAGCTGTTCGGATAGAGAACAAGCTCCCAGCAACTGAAACTAAGTACAAAGTCTCCGACTACATTACAATTCCGTTTTTAAAAGCCAGAAATCTGACGCATAATAGCAATGCTAATTGCCTAGCTGTGTGTGAGGCAACTGATTGAATGATATAGAATACAACACTGCCAGCACAAATACTTTTTTTACCATGCACGTCCGAGAGTTCTCCCCGATGAACGAATCTTTGAGGACCTGTGTAAGCTTGCTGGCCCGAAAAGGAAGGTGGGCCCCACGACGGCCCAAAGCGCGGATGCATTCCTGCATAGAAAGTAAAGACGACAATTTAGGCTGAAAGTAAAATTCTGCGAGAGAAGCACACAACGGGAAAAAAGTAGTGGTGAAAGCCAGAAGATTAGAACCACAACGAGGAGCAACTCATTTTCACTCAATATCAATACACTACAGGTTAAAAAAAATCCGAGCCCCTCATTTCCGTTATTTTTCTCGCTGAAAGATGTTTCACATATCTAACTGCTACGCAAGTTATGTCAGTTTATCTGATAGAGCAAGAATGTTCTACACGGAACTATAGAGGGCTTTTATGAAATGTCGAAATTGGTAAACAGGCCGCGGCACCTGTACTTGGTTGAAAATAAAAAGCGGGGTATTTTAAGAGTAGCGCAGTGTGTAGAGGAATATGAAGGCGAAACAAACCTACAAGAACGTTTGCTGGAAAATGCAGTAAACCTCATTTTGTCTCCAACATGTCTAGTGCACTTCTGAGGAGACTACATATGACTAACAAGTGCACCACATGGGGGAGAAATAAGCTGTGAAGTAATCATAGCACGACAAATTTATTTTCATTACTATCAGCGATCGCACGACGGGCATTTAGTATATTTCTACCAACTTAACTCGCTTCAAGCCTTTGATCGTTGTTCATTAGGTATGGAATTTTATTGTCACCTTAAATTTCACTGACAGCCAACACAATAAAAGAAAATGCCACGTGGAATACGTGGTGTAATTGAAGCACGTGCATGATTTTCACTTTTAACTTATGTGGTTTTGTATGATTTTATTACTACTCATAAAGTTAAAACTTGTGCCATGGGGTAACACTTAACACTAACCTAATTAAACTACAAGCCATGAAAGATTTAGTGACTTCTATAATAAAATTTTTCTCGCGCGAACTACCGTAAATAAGCTACTACGAGCAAATAATATGAGTGTAACCAATCTTATTAACCTGCGTTTTCATTTTCAGCTAGATAAACGAAACAGTTCCGCGAAAGCGACTACAAATGTCTCAGGGATGTAAGGAAAAAAAAAGTCAGAATACACAAGTCCAAGACCGGCGGTTGGTATACGTGAGAAATTGGTAGAAACTTGTCAAAAGTATCCAGGACGTCTATAATATGTTCCTTTGACTTAGTTTTTTTTTTTTTTGTTTCGGCCAAAATATTAATTTTCTGATTTTGCAGGCTTTTAGACTGCGCATCTGCTTAGCTTTCGGAAAAATGTATTACACCTGGAAATGCACCCTGCTTCTTCATCTTTCTTTAATGCACTGGGTCTGTCGCACCGACCAAAGAATGGGCATGCCACGTCATGTGTAGAGTTTGTAAGCAGCTGTCCTCCCACTAAAACTTATGTACGACATAAGTTTTGATTCGGCGGCTTTCTTTTTTTATGCAGCGCATCTTACTGTCAGCAGAGAGGTTTCTGTAAATCTTGTGCGCTCTTGGTTCCTTTATGGCGGCTCGAGACCTTCGGCGAACACTTCGCATCTTTCAAGGACATACTTGGTACCTTTTCTTAATTTTCCATGCTACCAATATGAGGATGCAAAAAGCTGACGCAAGAACGCAAGTTCTACGAAAACCGCTAAAGTGCAAGGATGCTAAAGAACCCAGGGGAGAGTTTTCTGCCTTTGTTTCCTTGTGCAATATAGATAGACTCCCGGCAGGTAAAAAAAAAATGACTTCAAACTGCAAGCAACAAAGCACCTACGGACGGGCCACAAAGAGACAGGCTATAGTAATGTTGACCACGAAAAAGGCTAATTCTTGGAGCTTTTGACAAGTTACGTTTTTTAGGGTAATAAACCCATCTAGTAAACTGATGTACGCACGTGGACTAAATTTGGCGAACACTTGTGTAGAAAGAAAGTGCTGTAACATTTGTCGGGTATTTACGCGATTTTAATAAGGAATGTGCAACATGAGATTGCGTTTCTTGCAATAGTCGAAACTATGCTTTTTATAGTTTCGAAGAAAAAAAAGGAACACATCTGGGAAAAATTAAAAACAAGAAAGTTGAATGCATCTTTTACAGACTGCTTTATACACAGCCCAACATATTTATTCTATATGAAGAATATCCCACGCAGAACACTTCATGAACCCTGCGAGTTATATTTTTCTATGACCTTTCCAAGCCTCACCTTACCTCAAGAAAAAGATTCATATGGCCTATAGACCTAATATCGAATCTAAAGCATGCTGTAACGACTTGGCATATGGACCTTTTATTGTTCATACAGGGAGACTCGCCACGCCATCCTAGAGGCTTTATCTTTCAGTTTCCCTATAATAAAATTATGTTCGCTTTCATTTTCATCTTTTAACCCAAACCTACCTGTCTGCGTCTTATTTATTTATTTATTTTCAATACTGCCAGTCTCTTTATCGAGACCATAGCAGGTGGGCATATTGTTACAATGTAAGCGTTGATACAACATTATTCATAGAACATGTGAATACGAAGTACAATAAACTCGATACGCTACATGTAGCTACACAGTACAGTCTGGAAAAATACAAAATGCAAAAAAAAAGACATCGTTTCATGCATGTAATTAGTGAAGTCAGCTATAACAATAAAACATGTTATAAATACAATAAATTGTCATTCAATACAATCTCATGAAATATAAAAGCAACACAACCATTTACAACCTAACAGTGCATAACTTAATACAATCTAACATAACATAACATAAGAGATAGATCTAAACAATGTAAAAAACAAATTTGCATAAGACTAAAATATTTCTAGCAGTCATTCCTTATTCTTTTCTATCATGTTACTAAAAATTGAAGGCGAGTCTATATCAGCTATTGCTGAGTCGAGGTGGTTCCACTCCCTAACAGCAGTAGGGAAAAAAGAGTATCTAAATGTGTCCGTTTTACAAGGGTACTCAACTAACATTTTATTATGCTTATGACGTGAAATACGGGACGTAGAGAAAGTGATGTATTTTGAAGAATTTATGTTAAAGCGGTTGTGCAACAGGTTGTGTATGAATTTTAGCCGAGCTTGCTGTGCTCTGTTTACCAGTGTGTCCATTCCGGATGAAGCCAGGAGTTCTGTGGGCGAGTCAGTGGTTTTGTACTTGTTGTGAATAAACCGTATTGCTTTCCTTTGAACTTTTTCCACTTCGGCTATGTTTGTCTTTGTGTGAGGAAACCAAACCGTGTTGGCGTATTCTAGTACTGGCCGCACAAAGGTTTTATAGCATAGCAGTTTGATATGACTGGGCGCAGATTTCAGGGACCTTTTAAGGAAGAAAAGCTTACGGGTGGCTGCTGAAGTGATGTTGGCAATGTGCTTATTCCACTTCAAGTCTGATGCTAGAGTCAGTCCTAGATACTTGTGTTGCTGAACATTAGTTAGGGGTGTACTATTGAGAAGGTAGGTGAATCCTGACTTAATCTTCTTTGTTGTTACTACCATTGTCACTGATTTCTTGATGTTGATTGACATTTGCCATTGTTCACACCAGGCATTTATCTCGTTAAGGCATCTGTTCAAAGTAAGGTGATCTTCATAACTTCTTATTTCTTTATATATAATGCAATCATCTGCAAAAAGCTTTATGCTGCATGCTATGTTATTGACGATATCATTGATGTAAATTAAAAATAGTAAGGGCCCCAAGACCGAGCCCTGGGGAACGCCAGATGGGACAGGAACTGTATCAGATGATGCTTCATCATGGAAAACGAACTGTGAGCGTTGTGATAAAAAATCCCTAGTCCAGGCTGTAATGCTTCCATTTCCAATAATTGACTCCAATTTTGCAATTAGCTTGTTGTGACACACACAGTCGAATGCTTTGCTAAAATCTAGAAATATTATATCTGTTTGACCGCGGCTGTCAATAGTCTGTGCTAGGTCATGTATAACTTCAGTCAATTGTGTTACTGTTCACATCCCGTGCCGAAATCCATGCTGGTTGGCTGTTAGTATGCCATTCTCTTCAAAATATGTTGTTAGGTGTTTTAAAATTATATGCTCTAGTATCTTGCACGATGTACTAGTTAGTGATATCGGTCTGTAGTTGGAAGGAGAGCTTGTGTCACCTGATTTATGGATTGGTATTATCTTTGCTTTTTTCCAGTCATCTGGCACACGTCCGGTTGAAAGTGATATGCGATAGATAATGCCAAGATACCTGCTGCACCATTCTGCGTATCGCTTTAAGAATTCGTTCGGGACGTCGTCAGGGCCACTAGATTTTTTCGTGTCTAATCCGAGTAGGAGGTTAAAGATTCCTGAGTCAGTTATGTTTAGTGAGCCGATGGTGAAACGTGTAGGAATTATTGGGGGGACAAACCCGTTATCTGCAGTAAATACCGATTGGAAGTACTTGTTGTATGCATTAGCTTGAGAAACTTTCTCATCGTGGGGTCGTTCTGGCGTGATTACTTTGCGTGCACGGAAGTGATTCCAAAATCTGTGGGGATTACTTTTTACGAAGTTAGGCAGGGTAGTATTAAAATATTCTTTTCTGGAGTGGCTTAGTTTGACTTTAAGTTCTGCCTTGGCGGTAATCAATTTTGATGTCTCAAGTGATTGATTTTTAGTCTTCTTCAAAGACCGACGTAACCTTTTCACTTTTCGTTTGGCATGAATTACCTCACGCGTTACCCATGGGTTGTATTTGCGCGATTTTCTTGTTTTTAACGGTATAAATTGTTCAATGCAGTCATGTATTACTGTCTTAAACTTAATCCAGAGGGAATTTGCGTCTGCCGAAGGTTTGCAAGCCATTTCCGCAAAATCCGTGAATTCATGTGCCATGTACGTCAAAATACTGGCGTCGTCCGACTTCGCAAAGTCGATAACGGTGCTTTCTAAAGACCTTTTTTGTATGCTAAACGACAGAGGTAGGTGACATATTGGAATATCGTGGTCGGATATACCTTCAACAATACTAGTGTGTATTTTGTTTACAAAGAAGTGATCAGAGAGTAGTATTAGATCGAGTATATTACTTGCAGTACCGCGTGAGCGTGTTGGTTGATCAACTAGTTGTTGTAGGTTGAAGTTGAGCATTAAATCAATTAGTGCTTCTGAAGTACGTGATGAGTATTGCATTTTCTTCCAGTTAATTTCTGGAAGGTTAAAGTCCCCCATGATGATAATTCTTAGGCTGTGAGCGTGGCACTGCAGAAACTCATGTATGTTCTTTATGACGCTTTCGTCCGAGTCAGGACTTCGGTAAACGCAGCCTACAATTATGGCAGTGTTGTTGCACGTAATTCTGCAGAACACGGCCTCAGCATCACTCACATTTGGCAACGGTTCGTATGGGAGGGATTTCTTTATTAGCAGTGCCACGCCACCACCACGTGTCTGTCTGTCTTTTCGAATGGCGGAGTAATCGGGAGGCACAAATTCGTGATTTAAGACAGCCGAGGGAAGCCACGTTTCAGTTATCGCTACTATGTCTGGATTATGTTCAAAGAGTAGATTTTCAAGCGCGTCAGTCTTATTTAAAATGCTTCTCGCGTTTACGTTCAATAACGTCAGTTCTTTGACTGCGCTTGGCTTCGCGTGATTGGACGCTTTGCTCCTACGTTTTTTTTTAAGTAAAACTCTCTCCCCCTTGTCCTCGTCCCAAGCGAAAACTTGGTCATTAATGTAAAGCTTGTCTAATGACAAAGAAACCCTGTCATGGTTTTCTCGGTTTTCCTTGGCGCTATTCCACAGCAGTTTCCTGATTTCTCGAGTTCTTTTACAGAAGTCTTCCCCGATAGAGAAACCTGTGTTTTTTAGCTTGCGCCCTTTTCCTAATATTATAGATTTCTGTCTAGAATCCAGAAGCCTAAAGATTACTGGTCTTATTTTGTTATGCGCTGGTTTACCGAGACGATGAATTCGCTCTATAGCAATAGGCTGCAAGCCAAGCGTGTCCTGTATAATGGTGTTATTTACGGTTTGTTCAAGCTTTTCACTGTTTTCGCCTTCTGCTTCCGTCAGGCCGTATACTATTAGGTTTGACCGTCTACTCTGGTTTTCCAAGTCGTCCATTCGTTTTTCCATTTTCCTTGCACTCTCATGAATGTCTTGTATTTGGCTTACGCATGAGGTTATCGTCAACTCCAGGCATGACAGAGCATCTAGTTTTTTATCTATACTGGCAAGCCGTCCTTCTTTAATTTCCTTGATATCGGCTGCAACTTCCTTCAACTGCTTTACGATTTGCGCTAGATCAGGACCTGGATTGCTCTCAATGTCTCCCGCTAGCAAATATATATGTGCGCAGTTGTGAATTTTCGGAAACTTACTTTTAAAAATTTCGTTCGTTCAACATGCCACGTCTTTGCGATAAGTTTAGAATGAATGAATTAAATAATTCTGGAATTTCACATGCCAAAACCACAATTTGATTGTGAGGCACGCCGTAGTGGGGGACTCGATTAATTTTGCCCTCCAGGGAATGTAACGTGCCGCCAATGCACGAAACACAGGCGTTTTTTGCATTTTGCCCCGATCAAATTGCGACCGCAGCTGCTGGGATTTGATCCCGTGACCTCGTCTATAGCAAGGCAACACCATAGCCGTTAAGCCACCTCTGCGGGTGGCAGGTCTAAAAGAATTAGTGCACTAATTATTTTTTACACGCATATGCGCATTTAAATATGTAAGCGATGTATCTAATCTAGCTGTGTGCGCATTCTGTCATTTGCATTCGTCACACAGCATCTGCTTTGAACATAGTATTGAATGTAGCAAACACAGGAAAAGGTCCTGATATGCTGGGCACTCACGTGTCCGTGACCTTCGCAGTGCAGCCCCTACGCAACGTAAACCTGACATGTGTGCCCTACAAGCGATAAGCACAGTGCGTTCTATACACTCAGGTCTTACTTTTACGCAACATTTCTGCAACATATTTTGGACGACTGTCCGTCCTTTCTGGGAACAATTTAAATAATAAAGAAAAATTTATCTCATGGACGTGGCTCAGGTCCAACCAACATATGATGGATTGTCATGGATGATAATACAACGTTTGACATTTGCTAGCCAATAGTCTTCACGCCAAACAAATTAAAAACTGAGGCGTGTACTTGTTTGTCTTTTTCCGGTGACCGCGTTTCACTGAATAACAAATGTTAAGTTATCGCTCTTTGCCTGACGCGCCTACATGTATCGCAACATGATCTGGTCTATATCGTAGCTGTACCTTCTGTAATCATATGACATACGCGACGCGAAGTGTTGCACATACACTCAGAAAGAACGCGAGACTCGGCGATTACATTCGAATCTTGGACGAGTCAGGTATAAGCAGCCGACGTGCCTGAGCCACAGATAACGTTCTCAACGATCACTGTGTGTGATCGTCACTGTCATTCTGCCTGAGTGAAACGTGTTTTGTGGGCACAGGTTTGTCTTATAACGAGTTCCTTTCCCGACTCACGATTGTTGCTAGTGTGTTCTTCACCGTCACTACAACATGACAATACGAACGACGCAAGATTAACAGAACATGAATTATCGAACGCGCACCAACTACGTCAAACACTTGGTACCCCTGTGATCATCAACACTCTGGAACGCACTTCTACTTCCCCTAAAAGTGCAGACAGCTCAGATTTCGAACCAAACGAAAACATTTTACCTTTTTCCCACTTTTACCTTTCTTTGAGGTTCTACTAAGTGTAGTTAACGTTCTCTAACATTCTATTTCAATCGAATCCAATCAAATTATCGCGCCTTTTTTCCTGCATTCTTGTGTTCAGTTCCACTGCTAACGAAAACATTACTTGGAAGTTTTTCATTTCCAACAATTTATTCACCGCCATGTGTGCTATTTTCATCATTTGCATGATAGTATATTTCATACAATGTTATATTGGAAGTTTTATTGATAGTCATTGCTATTTTTAAAGGATTTTGCGTCATCATGCACCGGATTCACCAACTCATTTTCAAACTTCGTGAGCTCCTTCAGCAATACCGCATTTTAAAGCCGTACTTCACTTCTGACGTGAATAAACTGATTCCTATTTGGTTATAAACCGATAATAACGCTAAATGGGTTTGTAAGGCGCACAAGTACCTGACAAAGTCTACAAGAATGGGGTGTCACACCAGTAACAGTTTACACACAAGTTCAAAGTCCTAAGCCATGTGGTAAATGTGATTGAAATATGCCTCGGCTTTCATACGGTGAACAAGGCTTCCATGGGAAAGTCGAAATATCGCATAGAAACAGTTACTGAAAACTCTTAAACAGATAACTGTAGAGCGTAAAGATTCTACGTGGCCTCAATTATCGAAATACATAAAGCCCCACAAGATACCATAAATATTGCATTCGAATGCGACGAACGCTAGACGGGCGCGAAACGAATAGATGCTGCGCGAACGTTGGCAACAATTCACGACACGTAACTACAATTCCGAGGAAAAGAACTGTTTAGAAACGGAATATTCGCTGAAACTTGCAGCCTTTTTTTTTAAGTGAGGCGTGTTTAAGTGAGGTGTGTCGACCACAAAGAGTCGATTGCTGAAACCGTATCTAATGAAAACATGTAATCTTATCACCTATATATTTAAAGCCGTACTAACCACGCGCTGTGCTTTGTCGTTGTATACATAAAACAAGCCTCTACTTAACAACGAATGAGTAGCGTTTCCGTGTCAAGAATGACGCAATCGGAGCTAAATTGAGGCTCATGCTCGGTGAACAGACAGAAGTAGCTCGGCAGTACGACGCTTGTCGTTCTCAGTGATAGGGGTCGCGTTTGAGGCACCTTTAATGCCACAGTAGTTGTAATCCATGAAACAAACATGTGCTCATTAGAAGTCCAGGGCTCACAAGTGTAGAATTGTGAGCCTTGGTACCTAGTGAGCGCATGTGTGAAAATTGTTGCATGAATTAATCGGCTACTCTGTTATAGCGTCCCCGCGTTAGATACGTACGATATCGAAATGGCGTCGAGTACGATACAAACTGCCAGATTTTTTTTTTTTTTTTTTTGTTAAACAAATAAAATGGATCTCAGAATGCAATCTGCCCGCGTTTTTAAGCATCAATGAGCGTGCTATAAACTGCAGCCACCTTCAGAGCAAGCAGGCTCTTGTTGATCTCGGCAGTTTCTGTCCTTGTCTGCCGGTTGGCGTTCGACGTGTCTGCACCCCGTTCATTCCCTGCCAGGTCAATGAGCGAGAACTTCCCGTGGAGACGGCCAGAACTGCTGCGAGGGCAAAGAACAGGGGTTGAAACGTGAACACCACTAATTACCGGAAATTTGCAGGTTCGCATGTGTCATATTGGGAATGCAAAGTGCGGACTTGGGTGCTTTAAATTACACAGTGTCATTCACTGTTAAAGCGAACCCTGAAGTGTCGAGCACATAAAAACCTTAAAATCAAATTCGGGGTACTACGCGCGAAAACCACGGTTTAATTCTGAGGTCCGCCGTAATTGGCGACTTCGGGTTAATTTTGACCACCTGGTGTTCTTTAAGATGCACCAAATTGATGTACAAGGTCGTTTTTGCATTTTACCCCCATCGAAATACAGCCGCCGCGGATGGAATTAGATTCCGCACCCTCGCGCATAATAGCGCAAATACAGAGCCGCTACGCCAACACAGCGGGTGCACGTGAGAATTTTGTCTGATAAGCCTACAACTGCTTTGCCTTGGAACATTTCACACTCACGTTTAGATACCTTCGTCCAGTGAATTGACATAGCCTGCACTTGCAGCTGGAATACTCAAGTGTTTCAGTGACCGCCACATGTTGGAGTGTTCCAGTTAACAGCGAACCGAACTGCCGACATCAACAGCAACTTTCAGGATCTTGGTGTTTGGTCATCCGCGCATTAAAGAAGTGTTTGGTCAGCCACAATCTCGCAGCTTTGCGGTTTATAACTCTCAAATAGCTATGAGCTAAGGACCCAGGCAACTAGAACTCTCGGCAGACAGACTCCGAAATGCATGGTCAGTCTAAAACTTACTATATGCGCAGGCACTGAATCGTCTCGGTCTGAGCATTTTATTAGGCAAGCACTGAAGACTGCTTGCAAGCTTCTTGTTAATATCCATGGTACTAATTCCGAAATACCTCAATCTCATTCTGTCCTTGTTCTAGTTTGTTTCCCGATGTTATCAGTAAAAAAAATAACAATCTTGGCTTATTAAAGTATATGACAAAACTAAAGGCCTCTCTTGCAAATGCCTACGAAGCTGCGTGTTTCTTACCTTCGCCTGAGATTGATTTGAAATACTGCGTGGGAGCGCGAGGAGTTCTGGTTAGCTGACGTTTGCCCGGATGTTCTGCAATGAAACAAAAAAATCGTACATCAGCATGGTCAACTTGGGTGCGAAGATGGGGAGTGGTAAGCATGAAATTGGTTACCAGATATGATTACTTGCAGGCGGGCTCACTTCCTTCCTTCAGTTTTTTGCAGGTCACGTGCGCACATTCTCCGAGTGGGAAGTTTTTTTTAACGCAAATGTTTCTTTGACCCAGCCCCACATGACTGTCAGGATGTAAGTATATGGTTCCTCGCTGCGAGGCGCGAAGTGTAGCTAAATAAAATAATTTTCAGGCGTAAACCACTCCGAGCAACCAATACATCAAAAATATCGAAGCTGAATGAGCAAGTTATCAAACCCTTCTTTCAAAGAATTAGCGGTCTATTTGCGCACCAGGCTTTATATTTCTCGGAAGAGAACTCAAGCGTGCTTTTGTTGGCCTCCATGCGACTTGGTTTTTCTTGCACGGCGAGGACAGGCCAGGGAACAGCAGAGGTGCCGGTGGAAAGAGCATTTATCAAGCCACATCTACGCAAGAGAGGCCACCAGAGCGTCTAAATTTCGCTCTCGAGTTTCAATACTAAATTGAGGTACCAAGTAGGAGTCACTAGAAATTTAAAGGTCGAATTCTTGGCTCAGGTGAACAAACAAAAAATCATCCCGGCATTTAAAAAGGCTACCGTCATTCAGTCCGCATTACCTTTTTTTTTTTTTTTTCAAACCGAGGGGATTCAAGCTGTCACTACCTTCAGACCAAGAGCACTCTAAAGAAACAGTTTTATGTGAAGGTTGTCATTTGAAGCGTCGTATCCCACCCAAATGATAAAATGACTCGGTCATGTGTTGCTTGCGGTACACAAAAGGTAATCCTTTAACGAGTCGGACTCGTCTTTGGCACGCGAACGGTTTAATCGCCTAGAAAGAATCCAGAAAGGCAATGCCCGATTGGTTACCTTGAACATTGTACTCTGAGCTGATAACCAATACTTGTGCAGTCAGATGACCACTTTTGAAAGATCAGCGCGTTTTGTTTTGATTTGCAATATTAACTCTGGCGTGGTAAATGATTGTACTATTCGTCTTCACTCAGCTCATTGTAGCGCCTAGAGAAAATAATTCAATAAATATGGATTGAAATCTGCAGCCACGAATGGCAATGAAAGACCCCTCCGCATAATAATGTGTCGGGCTCTTTCTTTTGTCTGTGATTTGCCGAGTCACCAAAGCCTCCCTTTCACCGAATACTACAGTACGCGGGAACTGCACAATATTATATAGTAGGTTTTGATTTTACATCGCAAAGCTGAATATTGGGTTATGAAGAAAGCCGTACCAGAGGAGGGATACAGAATAATATCCACAACCTGGAGCTGTTTACATTACTAAATAGGTCAACATGTGTGCACAAGCTACTCTGAAGGAGATGTTTAACCTAAATCCTGCAAAGCAACGGTAATTTCCGGATATCGTAGAACAGTTTAGGTCGCTAACCTTCTGTGGGTGGCATTTTGTTTTAGTTCCCACCCCAGGATAATATTACTTGCGAGAACATATATTCAGTGACTTGCTTCGAGAATAAGAACGAAATTATTTTCGCAGCAGTACAGCGACAATTTGTTTTATTGTGTGCTGTCGTGTCAATTATTGAATAATACATGAATAAACTAGACTAATTGCTTAGCAATGTAATCAAACTCTCACGACTTATGTTTAAATACGGTTGGCACAACTAGGGCCCATATTTTCTACCGTTTCATTTCATTGTCTCTTCTCGTGGGTCCAGTCAAGCAAAGACTGCTGTCTCCGACCCGCATTCAAGCTAATTACGAAGGATCAGAAGAAAGTAACAGCAAGTACATATTTAAAGAATAGGACTCCAGGAACGCAACGTACATTCAGCAGTAAAGCGTCAAGCTTGGCAACAGGATGAAAAAAAAAGCCATGCGAATGCGCAATCGCGCTCATTTCAATGGGCTCTTGGGCGCAGCACCAGTAGTGTTCTACGTTCAGCTGCCGGCATGAGCGTTGTGAGCATGTGCATTGGGCTTGCCGCTAAATGCCTGGGCGAAGTGTTGTTAGTTTAGACTGGTATGCGAGCTGTAGATCGTAAATGTCTCGCTAAGGCTCTCGAAATAAAAATAAGGTGCCGAACACGTTAACACACCGGAAAGTTGAAGTCCTAAGCACGCAATTTAAACATATACAGATGCAACCCATGTCATTCCCATAACAAATCAACAATGGAAGCGTTCATTTTTCTCTAGTAATTTTGGCAGAAAACTTTGCAAACAGCAATGTGTAGCAATTTGTTGACGAACCTGACACTGCTGCCCTGTTGAATAAGCTCCATGACCTCATCAAGGGAGTCGACTTCCCTCTCAACGAGTCCCACAACCTGCACCTGCTGTTTGCCGTCTTCTAGCACGCGGAGCTTTTTCTTCGCGTTGAGCAAGTCAAAGACCTGAAAAAGCGATCGAAGGCAAGGGTTCTTTAGCAAGCGCAGCAGGTCTGACAGCAGCAGTGCAAGTCCAAGTCAAGATACTTTCTGTTAGGAAAAAAAAGTAAAGCCAACGTAAGCGAAATAAAATTGCCAGCTCATTACAAGGCAAGACGTCAAAATATCATCCAGGGCTATTTTGCTGCATCCTATAGCGCTTACGTTTTGCGAGCTACTCTCCAGCAGCAGTAGCTCATTACTGAGGGAAGTAAGAGCCCTGGAACAAGAAATATGGCCGGTAACTGTTAAGCTTCTTTGTGTTTCCACTGTTATTGAGGGCTATAGCAAAAGTAAATTTAGTTCAAATGTGTTACGTTGTGGTAAGATATCTCTTCAACAACGTTGTGCCAAAAAAGCAGGCAACACTGAAGTAACGAATGCACCAGGCCCTACCGTCGGTTGTCAATTGTATAAATTGCGGATGCGACTAATATACATGGATGATTGCACACTCCAGAGAGATGTCTAGCGACGGCATACATTTAAAAGAATGAACGCATTCTGGGGGCTTACGCGCCAAAACCAAGATTTGATAGTGAGGTACGCCGTAGTTGGGACCCGCGATTAATTTTGGCCACCCCCTATAGTGTCTTTAGAGTGCCCCCAACACACCGGACGCGGGTGTTTTCGCATTTCGCCCCCACCTAAATGTGGCCGCCACGGCCGGGATTTCATCATACGGCCTCGTGCTCGTGCACATTTCAGAATTTACTATATTTCCGACATAAACACATGACATACCTTTGCTATAAAATGTGGTGCCACAGTGGCTTCAAAATGTCTGATTGCCAACAATGTTTGGATTATGCAAATCATCACCTACGACACAATAAACAAAGTTTTGCGGCGCAGGCGGAACGGATAAGCAGGATCTGTAGGTAACGTCAATTTCGTGCGTCATTATCTCTTGATAACACTATTTGAAGTGAGCAACTACAAGACGCCTTAAACCACACTTTCGAGGAAGTGTGTAGTTTATACAGATCAGCATTCACTATAAAAGGCGCCAAAGTGCAAACCAAGTTGCCACTATTCTTGGTAATAAAGTATTTCAACGTTCTCCCAAACATGATGTTATATTGCATTCACCTAAATATTGTTTTACCAAGCAATAAGCAACATAGGAAAGCGGTCTCGCAGGTTCCAGTGGTCATGTATTGATGCTATAGAAACTTCAAAGACACATTAGTTCCCACAGATGTAAGCCCTCAATGTGCCGTCAGCATATCACCCACAATAATCTTCAAAACTATGTAAAAATTAGAAACACTGTGGCGACTATCAGCAGGATAATAAAGTTAGCTTTACCTTGAGAAATCTGAACAATAATTCTTCCTGGGAGTGCTTGTTTTCCCACAAACAATGTAGTGCTGACGTAATAGAAGCTTTGGTACATTTAAACGGACATTGCACAGGCATGACAAAGAAAATTCATAAGGCATTCCCACTGCACCTGAGCCCCACAGGTCACAATATTGATGAACTTGATATCCTAGACAGACTTTGGTTCGCCCACAGACAAAATTGGGAAAAAAATATTTCGTTCACAAGTTTATTACAGTGCAGCCAACAGAAAAACCTTTCGAAGGGAGCATGGCAGTCTATTCGTTACACCAATGGCGCGGTCGCTCAATGTAGCCCTTAGATTTCGCAGTCTCATGAAGGTGCGCCATAGCTAATCAGAACCTCCGTCCAAGCTTATCGCCATCTTAGATGTCGCATTTTCTTATCCTTGCACAAGCTTAACTCTACTATACCGTTTTGTCCCCCAGTACATACTGGCTCATTTAATAAACATTTGTTTGCATCCTGTACGTATCCCTCAGCTCTCGAAAAGACTATTTTACGCAAGCGTTTAGGTGCCGCCACCTTGGGATGTTAACGCGGCTATTTTCCGTCTTTAACGAAGAAGTGTGCGCTACTACAGTCGATTCACAAACATGAAAATAGTTGTATAAATGCGTTCAGCATTTCATGACCATGTTACGCCCCTTTACGTTTGATAAAACATAGAAACTGTTTCTGTAAAAGTTCAAGTGGCGGTGCCCATGAATCCTAAATAAAATTGTCTATACTTGTACCTTCACTCCAACCATAACGTGTCTTAATCAAGCTCAATTTTATCTTCCTTTTCATGTGTTCGAGCAGCATACCTTATTTCCTGTTATACACGTATTGTCTGCGCTTCCTTGCATTTTCAAAACATTTCAATTTTTTTTTTTTATCAGTGAAGCTTCTAAATGAGTAGTATCCCTACTTGTTGTATCTCTAACAACTAAACCCCTCTCCTAGTTTTCTTTTGTTCCCCCATTTCTTTTTTGAAGACGATTTCTTTGGATCACCCACACCACTCCCCTTCCCCATTGAGCGTAAGGAAGAGCGAGCTAAGTGTATATAGAAAAGCTGCTAAGGAAAGTAGTTGCTTCTTTGTAGAAGACGACACCCCTTGCCGAAACGTTGGCTTTAGTGAGATTGCTTGTGCTGCCACTGTTAAACACCTCTAGCCTCCATCTTCCCGTCAACCTCTCGCTTTCAATTTCGACAGCGATAAAAAGACATGTATACGTCCAATTTATCCTGTGGGATTTATTGAGACCTTGTTAATGAGACTGCAGTAAAAAATACAGCAAATCAAGAAATGTGCTTGACAATTCCTGGGAGCATACTTCGGCGGCGTTACGACTGCAGTAGCCTCAGCAAAGAACATATCAGCCTACTTTAGTGTCAGTAATTCGATCATTTCTCCACCAGGCGATTAGAAAATTAATCCGCACTTACTTTCCCACTGTAGATTTCGAAGAAGCTTGAAGATACTACTAGACCTTCATTCCTATATTGAGGAGACTTCAGCATCATAAACACATCTTTTGCTGCAAATAAATAGAGAATCAGAATTTCGGAAACATTTCAGCCGTTACCAAAATATCCAGCAGAAAATTGAAGAGGGTCGCATACTTGCAAGCGCATAGATTCCTTTCGAACAATCTTGCACCTTCTCGGAGAAATCTCCACCCATAGTCTGCGAAAGAAGTCACATGAGCTCCAGTGCATGATAGGGCTACCCACCAAAACAAAGGTAGAATTCTGAATTGTAACAGAAGAAAATCCAGATGTCTGCGGGAATTTCGCCTAACGAATATAGAGCTCCCCAGCCAACACTTGCATTTCACCCCATGATTTCTACTACTCAACAAATCCCTCCCAACATGATAAAAACCACACTTCCTTTAGTACAAGCTTGAGAAAAATTACCTATTTACTATCACGCGCCTATTTACGCCCGCTGTAGGATGAAGGCCTCTCCCATCAATCTACAATCACGCTTGCCTTCTGCCAACCGAACCCTTCTTATATGCCTAAATATTTCCTATTTTCACAGCACCGTTGAATTTTCAGCCGTCCCCGACTACGGTTCTCTCTTCTGCGTACATATTTTGCAACTAATAAACCATCCCTTAACTGCCCCAATCATTGTATGGCCTGTTGAAATACTTCACATTCAGAGTATTAGGTACCCTCATTTGCTTTACACTGCCTTCCCTTCGCTTTAACGTTTAACATTTTTTAATCCATTGCTCGTTCAGGGGCTCGTAACTTTTCATGTTTATTTGTTAACCTCCAGATTTGTGCCCCGTATGTTATTACATGCATGGATACACTCATGTGTAAGCTGACTTAACTTATGTGCACACATATTTTGCCGGTGTCGGGCGGCACACGAAGCTTGAAAATCTGGCCTGTACAAGGATAATAACTTGGAAACTTGAGTATAAAAACTGTTCTACTTCTACTTCATGCCACCTCATAAAATTTCCTAGTAAGATCAACTAAGTTTAAAGCCCACGGAGTTTTTTTTTATAATGCACTTTGTCAAGTTCCTTTATTGATCAAGTCATTTACCGAGCTGAAATGTGCACACTGTAGAACCTGGCCGTTGAACAAGCACATGGATGACAGAACTGCCTGCTCCAGCTGCCGATAAGATGGCTTGCTGACAGCGTCGTTCATCATCAACGGACGCTGGTGGTCACATTCTGGTGCGTTGACATTTACGACATCTAAGCCCGCTTTTGAGAACCATCAGGTCCCCGGAAGCCCTGACATCGTGCCCTCAATATCGACGGACAATGTCATGCTGTCTGCACACGATAAATCAGCGAAAATTTGGTTTAAAACTTGTCACTCACGTGCGTCTTGCCACTTCCCGTCTGCCCGTAGGCGAAGCACGTCGCCATGCCGCCCTTGAATATCGTCTTGACAAGTGGCCGTGCGGTGTACCTATGCAATCGCAAGGATACCGTAGAAGAGGTATTGCAACAATTAGTTTTACTCCTGATGGGCAATACATGTCGATGGAGCTAGAACTCCCGGAACAGCATTACAAGTTTGCAGGTAGATGTAGATAAATGGGAGATCGTATTTGATTAACTGAGATTTTGACTTGCATATTGCTAAGGGGTGATCACAGGCATTCTTTATCTTGGCCCTGAGCATACCTTTTGTGGTATAAATGTGCATTTTATTTACGATTACTTACGTCTGACGCAGCACATAGGGTGGAGAAAAGCTAGGGACAGCAACAAGTAAGAAGTAAGACAGTGCTTTTAGGTAACAGTGACCTTTTCAGTGGCATTGCTTTTGCTGATTTAGCCTTCTTCAGGGAGTTTCTCAATAAACTTGCCCGAAGCATATAGCCCTATCTTGGCACCCTGCAGTGCCCCCGCCCCCTCCAAACAAAAGATATGGTTGAACAGGTACTATTTGCATTTTTTTGTGTGCGTGTTTTTTCATAAGCGAAACTTTACTTTCCGCTAACCCTGCGCACGGAGTTCGTCGTAGTTTGATAGCTTGGTATGCGTTGAATATGCGCAGACAGCCTTGCCCACTGGGCATATCCTGGAGGCCGTATTGCTGAGTACACAACATGGGTCACACGGTAGGTGCCCGATTACATAACCTCGGCATTGGGTATGCGTTAATTGGTATGCACCTATTTTTGACCAATTACTCAGATTTGATTTTCAGACTTCGACACAACTGTTATGCAGCCCCTCCCAGACGCCCCACCTTAACCTCCCAAAAAAATCGCTGCCAATCAGTTCTCTAGATATGGGGGCAATGCAGCGATTAGCGATCCCTTTTTTATTATAATGAGTTTTTAATTGGTGATAAGCGTATATGTTAAGTTGACTATTATAGTTCGTCGACAAATCTGTTGGCTCGGCGCTGGCGGTTGGTCGCCCGCGTTATCTCCAAGCGAGGAGTGCGGCCCAGTGCCGTATAGCGGCAGCTCTTGGTTTTGCAAATTGCCGACTGGTAAGGCACCTTCTGGGGCGAAAAATAGAGATGCTACGAGGGCTCACCGGGTGAGGCACGAGGAGCGACATTATATGTCAGGCGTATAATGCAGCCTGGCTTCTCTCTGGCGCATTCCTTTCTAGACACGCAGCTCCATCTAGCCACAACACTGAACTATATGAATAGTGATGGTAAATGTTTTTGAATATACTTATTGCTATATACCGCTTGTCATCTTCGTACACCCACCTTGGGGAATCAGCCAATAATAGGAATACGCCGATATTACATGCACAGTGGCGAAGATATCTACTAGGCCTGACACCAGCCAGCACATACCTTATGTCCCGAACTAGTAGGCTAGGTGGGCCTCTGAGCATGTGAAAGGAGTCGCATAAAGAGAACACACGGTTGTGCGAATACTAAACTTCTCAATAACTAAGTGATTTCTCGAACCCAAATTCAATTTACTTGTGTCATTTGATTCGGTCCTCGAATTGAATAGCCACTATTTCATATGATCATCGAATGGAATTTCAAAAATCCAAATGTATCTTCAATAAAGTTCGCATACTTCACGTCGTCGAGCGTACGTAAAAGCATGAAATTTAACTAAAAATGTTACCTAGCCATATCTACAATGGTTATACCGTGCTTGATACCGTGCTCTCAGACAGCCAAATGTTTGTCGAAATACGGTTGCTCGCAATAAAATGTTGAAACATGGCAGTCGCAGTAGGCACTGTTTAGCACTATTTACAGATTGCGCAAATATCCGACTTCATCGCGAAGGTATATACAGATACTAACAAGTACAACGAAGCTGCTTTTCAAACTCTATACAATAATAATACACGCCAGCGTATGCTCTGAAGAGCCCCAAACTGGTGTGCAAACTTGTGAATGTGCCGTGAACGACAAGAAGCTAAATTTTTTTTGTACTAATAGTGAGAATGGTGTAAATTAGTCGAGAACTACTCGACAAATATTACAAATTTATATTTGATTCGCTACTGTCACTTTACGCTGCGTATGAGATTCTATCACACAAGCTATTTGCCCATCTCTGCAAAAACATATGGACAACCGATAAGTGTGCCAAAAGATGCTAATCATAAGATATCCTTAAATATGTGTATCTCTTCTCAGTGCATGCTCCTCTTGTCAACAAAGTTCCTACAGCGAGCGTCACACACTGACGTTGTAGTCGGGATTCAGGCAGGCAACAGCTACAGGCGATGATGCCGTGCACGGGCTACCCGCTTCCGCTAAAATCCCGCTAACTCTAGCGAGCTTCTCGTGATTTCATTATGAGTCTAATATTCCGTTGTATAAGCCTGCTTTTTATTCGATATTGCTCGCTTCGCTCTTCCACACCTGTGCAAATTCTTCGCGAACGGGTAATATTTTTTGGTAAGACTGACGCTACATCCATAGAACAGTAGAACGCGTCCAAGTTCGTAAACTTTACGACAAATTCAACAGTGTTGGCAGGTGTAATTTTTTATACCCGTTTCATACCCGCTTAGCGTTTGCTTCCAGGCGCGTGCTGGTCGGAAAGAACAAGCTGACGATCACTTTAGCCTACGCTAAAGAGGACGAATGCGAGAGCCTGTGTGCTCACGAGGCATTCATTGCATTACAGGATATTTAATTTGAATGCGTTACTGACTACTGCTTTTCTCCCATCAAAGGGTGTGGGTTCTGGTGTCTCAAGTTTACCTTAATGACCTGTGCCTTAATTAACACCAAAGATAGTGCGTTCGACTCTCGACCTTCACGATATCAACTTGAATCTAACTTGGACATATGGCCTGTTCGCCCATATCTCCACGTTGGCTAGTGGGTTCGAGTGCCTTAAGTTTGCTTTAATTACTGACAAAGGTCGCGAGATAGACTCCCACCAGAGGTCGTGGGCTCGACTTCCTATGAATTTTGGTGCTATGACGCCGTAAGACGTTACGCCGGACATCAGATTTTTCGTCCCTTGAGACGTCTAAGGGTTGCGCCTTAATAAAGGCGCTGTGTTTCTCACAGCTCCTGGCCTGCGCACCACATCGTACGAACCAAGATGCTCATTCACAAGATACAATCCCATAAACACTTTGACCCGAACCGTGTTTCTCATATAGCAGATTGGTACGTAAAGCTGACAAACTCACCCGCCTTAAAGTGCTGCTATATGTACACGCCAAAAATTCGCTGCACAGCGGTCAAGGGAGGCCCCAACACACACTAAAAGCAGCCGCAGAATGATCTAATAGCAGACCGGAACGTTTCCAGACAACACGTAACCACGAAGCGTGAGCATAGCGACAAGACCGCAAGGGACTCACTTGTACACAAGCTCATTGCTGGCTGTCTCATCGAAGGCATAGTCGAAACGAAACGCTGAGTTTTCGAGGAACTTTGTGAGGTCCACCTTTAGCTTTGGCTCATGCACAACGACGCGATCTCCGTTCGGCACAGTGATAACGTCCACTTCCTTGCGTTGTAGCTCTGCAAAAAAAAGTTTGTGCCGAATTGACGTCAACGAGCTCCATCTTAAACTTGACGAGAACCAGAGTGGAAGTCTACAAATGAAATTTTCTGAAACTCCATGCACTAGCACCTATGCATTTAGATTCCCAAAGAATAACCAGCTCCACGTAATACCTGCATTTTAATTTTTCAGCGAGATTTTACACTGAACCTGGCATACACGTACATGCTGCATAACACTTCCAAGTCAACATTAAATGGAAGTCAATGTCACCAAGAATAGAATTACACGTGAGTGGACGGCAATACACCCTGTTTAGAATTTTGTGAAGCTAGCCGGTTTCTACTTATTAACAAAATACTTTGAACTTTTCCAGTCGCACATGCACACCACATGCCTTTACAAAAGTCTAATTTTATGAAGAAAGAGTACGAGCACACCACTACCGGCACACCTTATAGTTCGAAAGGGAACTACGGCAGGAAGTATGTGCTCGTATCATGACAAAAGCGCTTGGTCCTCGAGGTCGAATGTTGAGAATAGATCCTCAAATAGAAGTGCGCTTGAGACGACCACTCCACATCATACCCTCCCCCCTACTGCCTAAATTTCACTGGAAAGAACTACATTGGCAACCTCAATGCTCCAACCCTAAAGAAGAGGGAAATCTGGGAAGATTACTGTTTTCAAAGTACCTGCATGGCCGCCATGAATGCACCCTGACAATGGCAAAATTAGAATGGTGAAATCGATCAAATGCTAGCAGTGGCGTTTGACCTATGATGAAAACATTTGAGGACACCTAAGCACTTATGAGTTGTGAATGCGAAAGCATTATTGTCCAATTGAGCGCCGGTGAGTGGTTCTTCCAGTTGCGAACTCGCGGGCAAGCGAGCGCGTTGTGACACTTGGCCAAAGCCTCCTACATTGTACAAGACCGGTGCGCTTTGATGGATGTCGACACGCTATATACCTTGCCCGACGTGCATATAATCTAAAGGAGACGCTTTCAAGTAAGCGGGAGTGATTTTTCAAGGAAGCGGGAGCGGGAGTGTCACCACTTTTCTGACGCCGGGCTTGGCTATGGAAATTTCGGTCCAAGAAGCATGACGTCATAAAGCAGATTGCGCAGGCATGCTATCTAGGAGGCGCTGGCTTAGCCCAGTGGTTAAGACACTCTGCCACTGAGCGTGGCATTGTAGGTTCGAAATTACTACGTGGCGTCGCGGCAATGCCCTCTCCCCTCTCGCAATACCTGACGCACTAAAGCGGTAGCAAGTGTTCCATTTCCTCCGCTCCACTCCGTCACGGTCGTGACGTGGCATCGCAGCCAATAGAAACCGAGGCGCCGTTATTAGCTTGGCCACGCGACAGATGCCGGCTTTCTCGCTGAGTGGGCCATTTGACGCGTCAGTAAGCTGCAAGCTGTTGCGAGCCATGACAAACGCCATAGTCTGAAAATTTCTTTGAAAACCGTCCAGCACTTTCCTGAGGTACCCGGTTGATGTCGTCTTGCGTAACAGCTCACTCAAAAAATCAGGTGTCCGATGGAACAATTGAACCTCGGTGCCACAGCCCCATGCTATAACCCGCAGACCACAATAACGCGTATAATCCTACCGTGCCAAGGACAGCTAGCTCCGAGATAATGCGTGTGACAATGCGTAGCACTGGTGCGCGAATGCACGTGCGCTAGTTCACGTCATAGACAGAGCAATGAAAGGGCCATATCAAACCCATTTCATTAACCACTTCCCGAAAGCTTCGCTGAATCTGCAGAGTTTTTGTGTGCTTAACGGCCCCTTTAGGGAACTACAACAGTAAGCAGAGCTTAGCCATGCAGCTCGCCATAGGATAAACAAATTTTGTACCTTTTCGATTTAGTGGCCGCTTGCGTACAGCGACACATATTCGGTGCACTTCTGATTGGTCGCTCATGCAGAGAGGCTTGATGTCTAGTGTTGACCTGTACTCCCTGAAACATATGGAGAAGATATATTCTGGGTGAATGTTCAGCGTAAGTAAAAGGCTATCCGGAAATCACTATAGTTGAAGGGCCTGGGGTTAATACAGTAGATTACTTCGCATATTACGTAAAACAATCATGCTGGTGTAATAGTTTTGCACAGTGGTTTGATTTTTATGCTTACCCCACAGAAAGCTGTTTCTGCTATCAAAGGAACCAGAGAGCTGGCGGAATGAACAATAAGAATTGAGAATATTGTTACGGAGCGAAACTATACGCAGAGGATATATTTACCAGGCAAGGCGTACTACGCTGCAGCAATGGCAGGGCTAGCGCGTGCACACCAGATAACCACACCGTCGTAGTCACTAACCCAAGCACCGATTACAGGATCGCCGCCAGTGACGTGGACTATGACGCAGACATGGACTATGACACTCGTGATTGTGGCAGACGGAGGCTTAAGATTTAGCGAAGCCTTGTAGTAGGTCACGTTATATAGCGACTTTACATATGACTCTGTAGGGGCCAACATAGCGTGAGTTGTTTTTACGTAGGCCAACGCGACGTGATGGTAACCGCAGCAAGACGAGCAGTCCAGCAGGAAAGTGGACCTCTCAGCATCGGCGGTCCTAGACATTTTTGATTAACCTGTGAAGCGCATAAGCAATGAGGGACAACATTGAGGGCGATATCAGCAAGGGTTAGGGCATCACGAGCATAGCGTGAGGACGAGCCTGCGTGAGGATGGATTACATAGGATGGAACATGGAAAACGGCGGGTCGTTGCCAAACAGACAAAAAGGTAAGCAGCCAGCTGTGTCGTGACTGTAAGAGCTGTAGATCGAGGCCACAAAAGGCAGCTTGGTATACCAGTTCCGGTGGCCCTTAGACTCGTGCTATCGCACTCAATATGACTTCCTGTACGGCTATACACCGGTCAGTTCTTTCAATGACAAAAATGTGAAGAGCCGTTTATCTTGTAAACAGGGTGCTACCAGTAATCTGAATGGTGCTCGGCCATTTTTGCGTGCAAGCGTAATGCCGCATCTGCGAAATCGGCGAAATTGTGTATGTCGCCGCGAGGAAAACGTACGCCGGAGGAGGAAGGCGCCTGGAGGGGGAGAAGAGAATCGCCGCGTTCCCACCCTTTCTGTTCGTGCTTCGACCTCGCGATGCTCGCTGTGCATGTTCGTGCAGTCCATACACTTGTGCATAACTCGTGTTCACGACGTGAAGCTTACTAACCTTTTGTTTTGTGTAGGCGCCACTCTGCTGCCATACACTGCTCGTATAGGAGCATGGCGGCGCCTCCAGAAAATAAAAAAGTTGTGACGTTTCACTTCGTCAACACGATTTACGCGCAAGTGTGTGGACGCCACGAACATGCACAGCGAGCATCGTGGCGTCGAACCACAAACGCAAAGGGCGCAAACGCGGGGATTCTCTTCATCTCTAGGCACCTTCCTCCAGCACTCGCTTCACTCGAGGCGACAAGCATAATCTGACCGACTACGCAAAGGGGCCGTCTAGCCTTATGCGTAAGAAGAATGGGTTTTCCTGTATATTGAGCGCGAGAGTACATAGCAAGCATATCTGTGACGATAGTTGAGGTGTTCAGTGAGGCCGTTTGTCTGGAAGGTACGCTGTGGTGAAATTGTGATTGGTCGAGCATGAACGAAGAATGTCGTCCACTACTTTAGACCAGAAGCAGTGGTCACGGTCCGTGATTAAGTGAAGAGGATCACGAGAGCGCAGGATGATATTGTGAAGAATGAAATTGGCTACATCAGTGACACAGTTGTGAGTGCTCGTGTCAAAGCGCATCGCATTGCCTAGTCAGTAGCGACTGCAACCCATTTTCTGCCAGTGGTTCACATGGGAGAAAGCCTTGGGAGATCGAGTCCCACCAGGAAACATTGTTCATCAGGGATGTTAAGGGACTGAAGGCTGCCATCATGCAGTAGGACAGGTGTTCTGCTTCTCTGGCCTAAGTCACAAGCCACATCCTGCTATCGCACACAACGGTAGAGGAAAGGCTCATATAAACGCCGGTGGATGCGATCATACGTGTGCAATACGCCTAGGTGTCTGGAGGTCGGTGCATTGTGAAGGTGGCGCAGAACAAAAGAGCGAATATGTGCCGGAACGACAAGCAAGATCTCGGTGCTGTCAGGACGAGCGTCATAGCGGGGTGAGACGTCACTGTGAAGCACAAACATCCGTAGGGAAGGCTCAGGGTGTGAAGAGCATACATCCGATCATAGACCGCAAGAACGAGCCTCGGCGATGTTCGGCAGCTATGTGGACGACGTGTGCAATCGAGAGAAAGAAGGTTCCAAGCGCTTCCTCCAGTATATCGTAGGATCGGCTGGCTATCGAGACAAGCGGTGGGCGTCTTGGTGAAGCCGACGAGATTTGTAGAACACCAAAGATATGTGGGGTCCTTGAGCGACCAAAGACAGAAAAATGCTTGCAGTGTAACAGCGGAGAAGTGCCCGCCACAGAGGTACCTTATTTTTTTAGTGATCCATTTACAAACACGGAACACTGTTTGAAGCCAGGAGAACAAAGTCTAAGCAAATCCGATTTATGTCCCAAATTTCACATGAACGCTGAACCGGCACGATTACAGCTGCCGGAAACCACAACGCCAGATATTCCCCTTGCTATTTTTTCGATTTGCTTACCGGATCATGGAAAGGAACTGCCTGTTGGGATTGCCCGTGTCAACGTTCCTTCGCTCCCGCTTCTCCTCGACTGGACTCAGCTGCCGTGCTCTGTGCTCCTCCCGCTGCTTCCTGGTACTCTCCAGCTTCGTGACAGCGGTGCTGCGCCGATGGTTGGCTGCACTCAGGTTGGGCACGCTACCCCTAGGGGCAACCAGCGCCCTCGGAGCCTGCTGCTCGTGAGACGGTCGCGTTGCGACCGAGTTCATTAACACGTCCTTGGCGCCTGCAGTAAGTCGGCGTGCACACGATTTGGTTCCCAAGCTACAGACACTTGGAAAACCAGTTCCAGCTATGTTGAGGTGGTTTTAACCAGCGGCACCTAGTTTCAATTACGTTGTATCATGTATACGAGGCGCTCTTCATAAACCAGGCAATTTTCTATTAACAATCGCCTCTGGCAGGTAAAATAGTTGCGCACATACCACATTACTTGCGGAAAAGTCAAAATGCATTGGTAGGTCAGATTCGAAAGCTCACTAATTAATTTAATTGATTCGCTGGGCATAATACAGTTTAAGAATTATCGCCGCGGTAAGTTCGCAATGCGTATCCACCAAAAACGAACACTGCGGATGACACGAGTTTCGTGATCTTCATTGCCAAAGCGCGCAACGAAATACAATGGTAGTCCAGTTACTTTAGTGCTGCAATGCTTAATACAGTATTTTGGTAAACTACTAAGCGAAACAGGGAATTTGTACCACAAATAAAGCATCATAACTTGAATCCAGTTCCATTGACAGAATTCGTTCCAAATCATGCTTTGCAAAAGCAAACTCAACGCTAACAATTCGTAAATTGTAATATGTGCCATATTTATTACATATATAATTACTAAAACTGGTAATCAGTAGATTACGAATTTGGTTTCTCGGAGAATAAATGTTCATGTCTGATAAATCAGGTCAAAGGTTGGCATTGTGCCGTCTGCCAAAGGCGATCTTAAATATTCTGTGCGGCCTAAAAAACAAACAAACACCACGTATAGGAAGGTTGACATCCACTTCACAGTTATTTCCCTCTGTTCTGTCATCTCCGTCTGCGCCACTGTTTCTGAATTCTGGGACCACAAGGGATGCCCGGAAACCTCCCGCCACAATGCCTCAACGTAGAGGCTATAATAAAAGCCATGGCAACAAATTTCCGAGCTGGAACTTGCATATCATGGTAAAATGTTTGCGTCTTGCAGCAAGCTGGCAAAGTTCGAGCGCAACTAGTGCTGGCGAAAATTTGCGATTTTTTTTTTTTGTTTTGCATTGCAGATCAAACGAACTGCAGTAAGCACTGACGAAATAAATCAGCCGCACCCCTCGCCGAAATGGCACCCTTGGAATGACTGAAGTCGATCACAATGTCCATTATTTTGTTCGACGCAAGCTCCCAAAGCAATTGGAGCAGTTTTAATTGTGTTCTGTACCTTTTGTGCGTCTTAGAATCTGCTGCTGCTTCTACATCGAAGCTGATAAAGCGATCAGAAGCGCTCTAAAGCGTTATAGGTCAGTTTTGAGCCTTTTATAAAGGAATTATTACACAATAAATTGATGTTCCAGGCAAAATTTGGGGATATTTGTGGCATTATGCAAGAAAATTCTGAAGTTGAAGTGCAGAGGCTTGCTAAATACCTTCCAGTGCGCTCATCACGGAATATGCTCAACTTTTGAGCAAAGAGAAAAAGCCATGTGTACGGTTGAAGCGCTCGGTTATGCCGTTAGTTTACGGATGGTACACTGTACTGATGCGCTGCACGATTCGGCATTCGTAGAGTAGTGCCTTCAAAGTACCGAAAAGAAAGGCGCGGCCTCTATCGCTGAGAAGTTCGCGAAGGGCATCGTGCCAAGAACTATGTGTAACAGAAATGATGCAACGTCGCGGGCAGTGGAGGTCGGCAGAGCAGCTCATCATACCTTGCTGGTGAAACAGCGCACTGACATGGACACAGTGAAGACACACAAGAAAAGACGACACTCGCAACTATTATATCTTATTATTATTAGATATAATAGTTGCGAGTGCAGCGAGTGTCGTCTTTTCCTGTGTGTCTTAACTGTGTCCATGTCAGTGCGCTGCTTCACCAGCAAGTTATGATGATTACTCACCAACTAGCCCAACTTTCCACTTGGTAGAGCAGCTGTTTCAGCAGAGCTGGTCAAGTGATCCACTGCAACAACAATCAAGCGGTTCCCAGATGGAGTGGATGATAGCGGACCGCGTGTGTCAATACCAACACGATCAAAGGGTCGACTTGGGCAGGGAAGGGGTTGTGATGGGCAGACTTGTGTGGGGCGTAATTTTCGGCGTTGGCACTGAGCACAGGAGCGAATGAACTTTCTGACGTAGTTATACATGCCGCGCCAATAAAATCGGACGCGTAGTCGAGCGCAGGTCTTGTAGAGGCCGGCATGTGCGCACTGTGGGTCTACGTGAAAGGCGTCCCAGATAAAGTCACGGAGATAGCGGGATAGCACAAAAGGCCACTTGCCACCGTCAGAAAGGTAGCTACAGCGATAAAGAAGGCCGTCACGAATGCAGAAGTGGGTAGCCTGGCGGCGAAGAGCGTGAGGGGGTGAAGAGGTGGATGGATCATAAAAGATGCTGATGATAGCACTGATCCAGGGATTCTTGCGCTGCTCGGACGGCATGTTGCGCCGTGCATGAGATATAAGTGTGGGCTCAAGGGCGGATAGGCAAGCGCTGTCAGTGGAGGCCACAGACAGAAAATGCGTCAGCATCCGTGTATTTGTGGCCGGAAAGGTAGAGAACGCGGATGTCGTACTCTAGTAGCTTAAAGGCCCAGCGAGCAAGTCGGTGAGATGGGTCTTCAAGGGTGGACAGCCAACAAAGCGCGTGGTGGTCAGTGACATCGAAAGGGTGACCACACAAATAAATACGGAATTTTCCAGGGGCCTAAATAATGGCTAAACACTCTCTGTAACCGAATAATTAGCCTAGGCCTTCGTCAGAGTTCGGATCGCGTAGGTGACGGCATATTCATCGAACCCAGCTTTTCATTCGGCGAGTACGGCACCGAGTCCGATGCAGCTGGCATCGGTTTGAACCTCAGGTGGGGCAGCAGGATCCAAGTGGCAGAGGATAGGCGGCGAGGTTAGCAGGGGGCGTAATTTCGTTGAGGCGTCATTTCAGGCAGGCGCCCAAGCGGAAAGTCCTTTGTCGCCAATTAGAAGGGCTGCCAGGGCTACACTTATGGAGGGGATATTTTGAATGAAACCCCGGAAATACGAGCATACACCAACCAAATTTTGAAGCTCTTAACTTCTTTGGTTATGGAAAGCCGGCGACAGCGCGAAGCTTGCTGGATCCGGAAGAATGCCATCTCGCGATACAACATGGCGAAGAATAGCGCGCTTTCGAGCGCCGAAACGACATTTATTTTCAAGTTGAGGTAAAGTCCCGCATCACTCAGGTATTTCAGAACGGGCTCCAGGAGGCTGAGATGTGTTTGGAAATCAGCGGAAAAGACAACTACATCATCCAGGTAGCCTAGACAGGTGTTTCATTTTGAGGCCGCGAGAAATATTAACCATCATGCTTTCAAAAGCGGCTGGAGAGTTAACACAGGCCGAAAGGCATTAGGATGAATTCGTATAAACCGTCAGGTGTTGCAAATGCTGTTTTAGGTCAATCAGATGGGGCCAAAAGGACTTGCCAGTATCCGTAACGTAAATCCAGCGAAGAAAAAGACTCCGCTCCCTGCAAATAGTCGTAGCACCCTCGATGCACGGTAACGGGCAAACGTCCTTGCTCGTTATCTTCTTCAGACGTCGGTACTCTACGCAGAGCCGAATAGAGCCATCTTTTTTCTTAACGTGAACGATCGGTGACGCCCTGGGACTGTTTGAAGGCTGCACAACGCCACGCTTGAGCATGTCAGCAACCTAGTCGTCAGTGACATGGCGCTCCGAGGCGCATACTCGGCAAGGGTGTTGCCGTAGAAGTGCATGGCTGCTGGTATGTATGCGATGAGAAACGGTCGACGTGCGGCCCAAACCGGGAGCATGGCTGTCGAAAGAAACCCGGAACTTTTGCAGGGGAGCGATAAGCTGGCTTCGTTCTGAAGATGACATTTCATCGTCAATGGAGAGGTCGAAAGCATCGAGGAGTGACTGATCAACGGCAGGGTCACAAGTGCGCTATGGTCTGTACAAGTAGAAGCAGTGGGAGCGTCAACAATGCAAAAGGTGTCGACCGGTTGAACGAGGCCCAGGCATTCACCATAAAATAACGGTAAAGGGCACGCCGTGGGATTGTCGACGAGCAGCTTCGTGACGCCACTGCGAAGAGTAAGCGGAGCAAAGGGCAGTGGAGAACCGTTGCGGCGAATGAACACTTCAGGAGACATAAAGAGAACAGTGCCATCAGAAATAGCGGCGCGTGACACAGGCACAAGCAGGGAAGAGCACGGAGGGACGGTAGTGTCTTCGCACACAAGCAGTTCATCACTAAAAGGGCGGGTTTCAATAATCTCGAGGTCGGGAAGTGCAGAAAGTTCGAGTTCGGCGTGAGAACAGTCAATAACGTTGACCTGCCCGAAGTTTTCGTGCTACTGGCCGACCGTACTGCTGGCCGACCGGAAACTTGCGTACAGCTGGTTTTGAAGACCATTGACGAAGTGAGGTCATCTTCATGGTTGAGAAACGATGGTTTCGGAACGTCCGAGAGGTAGAATGCGACGTTTTATTTATTTATTTATTTATTTATTGTACCTTCAAGGCCCGAAGGCGTTACAGAAGGGAGTGGAAATATACAGCATGTGCAGATAACAGGGTATAATAATAACAAGAAAAAAATGAGAAAGTGCGGATTAACAAAAGTATTCTTCAATAGTAGTTTTGAAAGCAGATGTATCGGTTATGTTAATAATTGAGGCCGGCAGATGATTCCATTCATTGGTAGTTTTAGGAATAAATGAATAAAAAAATAGGTTCGTGCGACAGTGTGGAACGCCCAATTTATGCCGATGGTCAGTACGAGATGATATATATGCAGGTTCGGACAAAAGTTCACATTTTAATTCCGGATTGTAATAATAAATTTTGTGCAGCAGTGATAAGCGTGCTAACTTCCTACGGGATGAGAGGAGAGGGAGGTTTAAAGTAGCCTTCATAGATGTTACGCTTGATGTCCGAGAATAGTTAGTAAGAATGAACCGCGCGCTACGATTTTGTATAGATTCTATGGCATTTGTTAAGTAATCCAAGCCAGGGTCCCATACAGAAGAGGCATATTCAAGCTTAGGACGTATTAGTGTTTTGTATAGAAGTAGCTTTAAGTTAGCGGGTGCCATAGAGAAATTGCGACGGAGGTAACCAAGCGTACGGTTAGCATTGTTAGTGATGTGGTTTATGTGTGTTTGCCAGGAAAGATTAGATGTTATGTGGACGCCTAAGTATTTATAGGAACTGACTTCTTCGAGTACAGAGTTCTTCAAGTGATAGTCGGATAGGTTAGACGAAGCATTATTGCGGGAAATCCTCATTAGTTTGCACTTTTGGCTGTTAAGTCGCATTTTCCAAGTGTCGCACCAGTTAGTTACCTTGTCTAAATCAGATTGTAGCGTTAAAGTGTCAGAATTTGATGATATTACTCTGTAAATTACACAATCGTCGGCAAATAACCTTATGGAGGACGCTACACAGTTAGGCAAATCATTAATATAAATGAGAAAAAGCAAAGGTCCGAGAACGGAACCTTGCGGCACCCCGGAACTGACAGAACAACGTGAAGAGTCAAAATTGTTAGCTGAGACAAATTGTGTTCTATTGGATAAGAAGTGTTCAATCCATGTGATAATGTTACGGTCAATGTTAAGTGTATTTAATTTTAGACAAAGTAATTGGTGAGAGACGAGATCAAATGCTTTAGAAAAGTCTAAGAAGATGGTGTCAATGCGAAATCCATTATCCAACGCGGCACAGATGTCATGTGTAAATGAAATAAGTTGGGTATCACAGGAAAATGATTTACGGAACCCATGCTGACGAGATGAAAAAAATGAATTTGTTTCTAGGAAGTTGATGAGATTAGAGTATATTATATGCTCTAGAATTTTGCATGGCACACTAGTTAGAGAAACTGGCCTGTAATTTAAAGGTGAATGCACGTCACCAGACTTAAATAATGGAGTCACCTTGCCGACTTTAAAGTCCTTTGGTAGAGCACGACAGAATAGATTGCGAAAAAATGTTGCACAAAATTATGGATGAGTACACTTCAGTATTTTTCAAAAATTTAGAGTTAATGTCGTCTATTCCTGACGATGACGAAATCTTTAACTTACGAATTAAGTTCACGACACCATCGTAATCAATTAACAAGGGCTCCATCGGAGGAAACTTCATCTTAACAATTTCAGGTAGAGAGGCACAGGGCAACACGTTATTCAAAAATGATTTAGAAAACACTTCATTGAGTACAGAACAACATTCTTCTTGTGGAACAACAGCACCATTTACATCAGTTAATGATATTGTGTTACACTCGGAACCCTTCACAGTTTTCCAAAATTTTTTAGTATTTTCAGTCAGCAGAGATGGAAGTGTATTGTAAAAGAACACGCGTTTAGCTTCTTTGACTGCGTTTTTAAACAGTGAAGCAACCTGCTGATACGCACGCCAGCTATCAATTGTGTTCCGTTTTTTAGTTTGGCGAAACAGCCGCTTCTTCCTGTTCAAGATACGTTTTAGGGATGCATTAAACCACGCTGCTCGATGGTTACACCGGACAACTCGGAGGGGTATGTATTTTTGTACTAATTCATTAACTTTATTTTTAAAGAGCGACCAGTTCTGTTCAACGCTCCGAGTGTAAAAGTCCGGCATATATTCTTCTACAAAAGCTTCAAGTTGTGTGTTCATTGATGCGTAATCGGCTTTACTGTAGTCTCGGATGTATTTTTGTTTGCTATTGGGACGGTTGACATTTTCTTTCAGCTGGAAATGAATAAAAGAATGATCACTAAGCCCTGGCAAAATACTTAAAGAATTGACAAGATCCGGAGCGGTAGTGAAAACCAAGTCAAGGATGTTAGCACTGGTTGCTGTAGTTCGAGTAGGTTGAGTAATCAGCTGAGTAAGATGGAAATCAAAACACAAATCGAGAAATGCCTTGCTATCACTGGATGAGTCGGATACAGTTGGCACAGGATAGGACCAGTTTATGTTGGGGTAATTGAAATCCCCCATTAGGAAAATGGGCGAGTGTGGAAACCTTGTTACGATGGTATTAAGCAGGTCATGAAGTTCAGCACAAAACGTAGAGGAAGCGCTCGGTGGCCTATAACATGCGCAAAAAATAACATCACGGTGGTTTATTCTAATTCCTGCACAAACTGCTTCTAAACCGGAAGAAAGAGGAATGTGAAACGAATTGAGCCTGTCGGCCACTGCGATAAGCACGCCACCACCTAATCTAGTACCACGGTCACACCGATATACAATATTGTTGTTGGCATTCGAATACTTCTTTGTTCGATATTTTTGACGATAGCCAGGTCTCTGTCAAAGTGACAATGTCGGCAGTGCATGTATCGATTAAGGAAGATATGTCATCACGTTTATTTACAACACTACGAATGTTAGAAAAGAGCAGATTAATATCAGGTGCAAGGCGGTGTGTGTTCGAGTTTAGCTATGCCGGAGGTGTGTCATGCGCAGAAGATCGAACAGCGGCTTGAGAAAGATGCAAGGATGATTCATCAGCCTCGATTCCGGACTCGATCTCACAGACACTGTTAGTAGATGGGTGGTACATATAAGCCTTCTTTTTGATTATCAATTTATTGTAGCGTACTGAAAATTGTTCACCGCTAGCTTTTCCAAACTCGATTAGTTTTTTGCGCGCTGTGCGGGTGGAAATGCAAAAATCTTCACTTACAGTGATACCTGTCGTTCTCATTTGGGATTTCGAGGAAAATATTTCGCTTTTTGTTTTAAAACTAGTGAACTCAGTTATTATCGGACGGCATTTATTTTGCGAAAACTTTCCCAGTCTGTGGGCACGAGATATGGCCTCATTCGACAGTTCCATGTTGAGCGCTGAAGAAATTATGTCCCGTACTTTTTTTTCAGAAGCAGCCCACGTTTCTGTCCGGTCATCAGCGACGCCATAAAATATCAAGTTATCGCGCCTTGACCGATCTTCGAATTCATCGAAACGACTGTAAATGCCGGCCGTCTCCCTACCCACAGCCTCAGTCACTGCTCGGACAACTTCCACCTCGGCACAGCTTTCAGTTGCTTCTAATTTTTCTTCAACAGCTGTCAACCTGTCATTTAAATCTGTCATTTGCTTTTCCAGATTCATCTGAATTTCCTTTACTGTATAAAGTTCTGAGAGCACCTCTGCATGATTTTTGTCTATTTGAGCAGTAAGTGTCTTCATCAAAGAAAGAAGTTCATTAGAAATTTTGCTAGGGTCCTCCTTGGTAACATCGTCCCACTGGTTATGGGCACTCACTCGCTCGTAAGAAGAGATACAATCTTCAACTTCTTTGTCATCGGAGCCGGAGAAAATAGGGGGGATCTCGCTGACGCACGGCACCGGCACATACGAGGGTGGGTGGCGCCGTTGGAGGAGTCGGAAGAGTGCACGCGCCGTCGGTCATGATGGGGGGCAGAGCGCGACTCCGAAATTCCAGGTTAGTCGAAACCCAGCACTCCCACCACTTTCTAAGAAATTTATTAGCAACGGACGCAGGCGAACGTGCAGCAGTCACACGCGTTCTGCCAAGGACAGCAACCACGCGCTCATGCCGGTGGCGATGCTGCTGAGGCATAGGTTACTCTTTTTCGTTACAAGAGGTCAGGTGACCTAGCCGGGCAATTTACAGGCCCCTGATTTCCATTGCATTGCGCATACAAAGTCGCTTTGTGCTCGACTGCTGCTGTGTGCCATCCCCTCTCGCTAATACCACACAAGTGGAAAACGTGACAGTGGGGCTCCGCTCAAACTCATTCACCATTCCTTAAAGGATTTAGAACACGAACCGCCGCCCAGTCGATGTGTGATCGAAAAAGACGGGACCAACTATTTTTCAGCAGACACTGAACGACCACTTGTACTGGTGACCAGTGCGCTTCACCCAGTGTGGATTGGAATCACTCCAATAGTGTGCATTATGCAAAGTTGCTTGTAGTTTCTGCCAGAAGGCTTCATTTATCCATATGATGCTGCTCGAAATCTACGGTGACTGACCCGCTTTTGTGAGGACCCAGTTCGAGAAACCGAGACGATTGTGCAGGCCTCGTCTTCCAAGCATTCGTGCAGGTTGAGGTGGTAGTGGTGAAAGGCCAGGTTCTTTACAATCCCATAAACTGTTGACTTGGAAAGTGGTACCTGGGCGGCCACATCCCGCATGGTAGCATGAGGGTTTGAGGCCATAAATTCTGGAACATCCATGCGTAGGCTTGGGCACAGATAGAGTCCTCCGCCGCTGTTTCTTGAAGATACCGTCTTGTCCCAGGTTTTCATAATTTCTGTTCGTCAATGGGCTTGGTCTACCACCACACAGCCAGGACATATATTTTGCGGCCTTCCTATTCTTGTCATTTGTAGCTCCCGAGGCAAAGATCATGCCTGCCTTCTGCCCAGTGGAGAAAAACATGGAGAATGCGAGGTAACTAAACGCACCTTTACCCCTTTGCACTTACGTTGTCAATTTGTTTTTGTGGCAATAGGTCCAGTGGCAAAACAAAAAAGAATCATCCGTGCATTTTATCGGCGCTAAGACAACAGCCATCACAGCTTGTTTCCAACTAACACCAACCGCGACGTGTTGCTTCTGTCAGGAAGCGGCAGTTAAAACGCTAGCTTGATCACCATGTTTCTTTGTTTCCTTTATTTTGTTCTCGCTATCTGAGAAGGGGCCTGTCCGAGGGTGCTGCTTTATGATGCGGATGGGAGTACAGTCCCGTGGTATTTTTCAGATTTTGGGGGGGTTGATTTATCAATCGGAAAATTAGTGCACAAGTAATATTTCGCCAAACATACCGCAGTTAGATGTCCCTTGGTTGCCTCTCCAAATGCCTCAGTGACATTTTCATAATTGTTGCAGTACTTCTCGAATTATATAATTACAATTACCTAAGGAAGTTTCAGTAGCGAAAAAGTACTGGCGTCTACTGCCCAGTACTGGAAACAATTTGCACTAGGTTTTCTTCGAGTGACGCAACTGCTCTTTTTTTTTTAAATCTTAGTGCATGATAGTTGGGACACCTTGTATATACACATATATATTATGGAGTTTTACGCACTCAAACCGCGATAGCATTCTAAGGCATGCAGTAGTGGAGACTCCGGATTATTTTTCACCG
Organism: Dermacentor andersoni; assembly: GCF_023375885.2. Taxonomy (NCBI): domain Eukaryota; kingdom Metazoa; phylum Arthropoda; class Arachnida; order Ixodida; family Ixodidae; genus Dermacentor; species Dermacentor andersoni. The sequence goes on along the minus strand of NC_092818.1, from coordinate 44,875,844 downwards.
CCCGGGCTTGTTTAATGTCCACCTAATGCACGGTAAACGGGTGCTTTTATAATTTTCGCTGTCTAAATTCGGCTGCCACAGACGTGATTTTATCCCGCGATGCCGACTTGACAGCGCAACACCAAAGCCACTACGCCTCCACGGCGGGTCACCACGCAGATCCCATAATCGCATCTTGCACTTTGCTTTTTAAATCTGTTTTTTCCGTTGAACAACTTTCCTAAAGTTAGCCGAGACACGGCATAAGAGTTGGGTGTGCGATGACCCATTGAAACGCTCTTATTAATTTGATTTTAAAACAAATAAGTACTGACTGGAGGAAGAGGCGCTTCTGAGCTTCACCGGAGTAACTGGTGTGGGTGGTGGCCGCAGGGCGCTGTCGTGAAGGCTCTGACGAGGCATTGATGGTCCAGCCAGGCTACACCGGTCATGATTGGGTCCAAAATTTGCCGACATCACTGGCACTTGCGCACGCCTCGGCAGCTGCACGCAGTGTATGCGTGGAAAAGTCAATTCAATAGCATCCGAAGAGTAATTTCTCCAGGCTAATTTTATGGATTGCCTTACCAACATTTCGTTTTTTTTTTTCATTCAATGCTGACAAAAACAGTTCAGACACACTTGCACATCATCTACACAAACGACAATATAAAGAACTTGCCTTTTTAACGAAACTCGGGTTCACGTTCCGGAGTTCTGGGTTCAGCTCAAAAACAATGCTGAACTGAAGCTGAAATACAAAAGTGAAAAACCGAAGTCATTTACCAGGTAGAAAGACAGTGGTGTACAAAATGTTGGTGCCGGCCACCATTTGCCTAGCAGCGCTCTGTTACCTGCACCGACGCCGGCACCCCTAGAAATGTCAATTCCATGACACGACTGCTGGCACTCTCACATACTTGGCGAAATAGGTACCGAGGTAGAAATCTCTTAGTCTCAATGAAAATATGGCTGTCATAGCAGGGAACGGCATGCGCAACTGGATACTAAAGCGAAGTCAACAGGCCAACTAGGTCCCCATATCATGAAACAGCAACGTGATGTGCAAGAATACTTCACACATGGGGCTTGCATTCCATACCTGCCAACGTGTCATCCTTTGAATTCGTAAGCAGTAGTCACGGACATCACAAATACAGCAGAGATTTGGCAAGAGGAAGAAACGAATATGCATTTTCTTTATATTCGCCCTTAGCCCGCACTTTTCCAATATACACACGCCGTTTGTTTGCAATTTACGCTTTAATGCAGCACATAAGGCGTAGGAAAACCAGGCAGAAAATAGATTTAAAAGCGACGCAGTGTTTACAAATCGAAGTGACCTTTTCAGCTAAATTATTTTTTCGGGTTAAGCACAACTAGGTACGCTCTCAGGAGCCCCGCACTGGCGAGCATACAATTTAGTTGATTTTAATGATTCCTTTGTGCTCTGAATAATACAGTGCAGTGTAATTATCCAAAGTTTCTAATGTAGTCAGTGCTGAGAAAATGGTCTTTTTTTACAAATGATTGAAATCAATTCGTTAACTATTGAATAATTGATTATATTCGCTTCTGACATTTTTCGATTTTCACACTTTAAAACAAAGTTATCGCAATGTGAATGGAGTTGCCAACGAGTGCTAATCGCAATATGACGTCTTTAGATATGTGTCGTACTCCTCAAAACAATCGTCCTTCAACAAGCATCATACATCGACTTAGCCTTCCGGATGCAGATTGCCAACAGCTACAGGCGATGACGCCACGTTCGGGCCATCCATTCCTGCTGATATCTTGCTAGCTGAAACAATGTTCTCGTGATTGAGATTCTAACATTGTGTCGTCAATGCCTGCCTTTTTCTCTTTAGTCTTGTTCGCCCCATTCTTCAACAGCTTCGAAATTTTTTTGCATACAGAATATATGTTTTAATACTCTGTAAAACGCGGCTGCATTTATCTAATACAAAACAGATGTCAAATTTGTAAACTTTACAACAAATTCGGCCCAGTTAAGTGGTAAACTAATCTGGCAAATTACATGCCCAGGGAGAGGAAGCAACAAGGTTTTGTGTAAAATGTTCAGAATAGAACACTTAACCGACGATGGTTAAAACCAAATGAGGATATCCAGATGCATGCGGATCTTCGGATACTGAATTCGAAATATCCGTTTGAAATAAAAACCTCGAATATTTTTCATTCGATACACATCTCTAGGTGACTTCAGCTCACAAGGACCTTGAAACAGTCGTCTTTTGCCAATATTCAGCAAATTCCTTCACTCCGAACAATGACTTCACCCGACCATACATAACATCATTAACGTAGTAGTTCTGCGGAAACCCGCAAGGTGGAGAGAAAAAATGAATAAAGGGAAAATCAGACATCCACCCGTTTGTAGCAATTGCTACAAAGGGTTGATGTCTGATTTTCCCTTTATTCATAACATCGTTAAACACTCGATTACTCGGAGTGTGCGGTAGAGCACCATTACAGTGAGTGTACTCGGAAGAAGGCACTTACCTCCTTGCGCATTGTTTCCCCATGCTCTTCCCACTGCACCAATATACATTGCTTATTCTTGTCTATGCTGACCACCGTGGCCGAGTGAATGCGCCCTGCAAACAGAGGTCAAGGAACACTGTAAAGTTAGGAATCTAAAGGAGGACACAGTTCAAGTGAAACATGCTAACATTTAACACGCCGAAAAATTACCTCGTTTTCCCCGCAAGATCTAACATACCAGTTATGCTAAAACTACTGCCAAACCATAAAAGCAATTCAAGCGTACAAGACAATGCAAGCCCCACACTAGCATACGCTGGAGCAAGTTTGCAGTTTTGATCAGTTCGCGAATAAAGTTACTCATTAAAAAAGCTACTATTACACAACAATCTAATTTACTTATGTCCGCGACGACAAAAAGAAAGGGTTAAGAAGAAGTTATAAATTTACTTAGTACGAAATGGCGATTCTACTCTGAAGTAAAGAAAACATTTTCTCGTCTTATCGGGCCATGAATCGAAATACTTCAGCTATAAATTTGCCCTATAGGCAACGCCGTACGCATCACAGAGGCAGCAAGCAAAGTTTGAGCCCGTTTGGGGTGGTAGGAAATTGGCAGTTGAAATTTCGAAATTGCGTCTGAATTGTACCGTAGTCTGGTGACACTTAGTAGTGACCAAATGAAACGCAACCTCGGAGTAGGTCAAGCTTATCGTGAAATAGCATTAAGTGTAGCTCACGAAAGAAAAATCAAAGGCCCATTCTTAAAGATGGTTGAACGCGAAGCTTTCCCCCGACACAAACTGAATCGAAGTCAAAGTCCAGACCCAACGACCACGCAAAGAACCCCAAAAATGCTGAGCGACCCGATGCTCTGCATATGTGCTTAGATTGCTTGTTTAGGATTGTATTTTTTGAACGTTGAAGTTGAACGAAGACATTTCCTGAAGTTGCATAGCCCCTTGCCGTTTATGAACGGTCACGGGCGTCTGACGCGATGCGATCCCATGTATCGGCAACGGCATGCAGAAGTCATGCGTATCCGTCGACAATCCGATCGGAGCGTCTGCACCAACGAGACGGAAGCCAGACGCCGTCGCCGCGCTGATCCCGAGGTTTGCAAGTGGGAGAACGCGGCCAAACGCCAGCGACTCTACGCAGAACCACCTGAAGAGTCGCGTCTCTTCAGGTGGTTTCGCGTCGCATCAAGCAAATCTCCAATCACTTCAGAACAGGGCCGCCCGCTTCATTTTATGGAATTTGCGCATCGCAGGTGTACCATCAATGAAACAGACACTCGGATTTCCAAACTTGGTATTACGACAGAAGTTTGCGCGCTTAGCCCTCTTTCCTAAGATTCACTATTCCCATCCCGCTCTTAAAGACGAACTGTTCCTTCGCCAATCGTACATTTCACCTGGTGTCGGATCACCAAATGACGGTAGGGGTACCAGCAAGAGCCTCGTAGTTTTACTCGTGGACGCCGTGGACTATCGACGACTGGAATCACCTTCCGGCCTCCCCCGCTGCCATCTGTGACACCGCTAATTTCAAGAAGGTAGCCAACGATTTCATATGTATTCACCGCTCCTCTCTAATGCCCAACGGCTTTGAAAGTACGCGAACAAATAAATATAAGATAAACACTAAAAGTGCCTGGCGTTCAACAAAAAAAATACGAATCGCTTTTTGACAACACTAAAAGCACTGTTGTGAACTTTTCCAAACAAATTACGTAATCACCCGCAGTAGTTCTGCAAAGTTTGAAATCCCAATCGCTCGCAACTAGTGGCCCTATAAGACAAGGAACGCCCGCGTATTCCAGATAAACTGCGCAGCACATTACATCTCCTATACATCTGTTTTTATTAAACAACTTGATCATGAATATGTGTCCTTCAGTATCACTATATTCCCGGTACTACCTTTGGTTCTGCAGGCAGGACACAAATGAAGCATTCAAATTTATAATTCTCGTCAGGTGTGGGTGGCACAAACCTAAAATTGCGAATAAACAATAGATTTGCAGTGAAATTCTACATCATCTCTTTGATGACTCATTAGGAGTGGTGCTCAACGGCTGCACGGTGGAAGAGATTTTGCCAGCCCTAGAGATTGCAGTCATGCCCCCGTTACTGCTCGTTTCCTAACCAGTGTGGTTGCAAACTAATGAACCACGCAATGTACTAATACAAATTTTTATTGTTAGGTTTTTGTCACGGTTTCACTTGTGACGCACAATTAACGCCGTTATTCATTATCTAAGCTTTAACCATGGCCTAATCATTCCAGTCGACGCCATCTTTGACTTCGAAAAAGCTTTTTACAAAGTACCTCATGAGTGGCTTCTAAAAATTTATCAATTAGGCCCTAATCCTTTTTGTCTTAGAATTGATCTGTATTTTCTTGACTAAGAGTCGCTTAGATGTTCGCTTATGCTAGCAATAATTGTTCGACTAGAAGCCCTGTTCTACCCGGGGTACTTGAAGGCAGCACTAGGGTAACCAGTTTTAATATTTGCATGATTGATCTTCATGCTATCATTTCTTCTAACACACATCTATTCGCAGATTGTGTGGTTTATTGTCCCATCCATAATGACAATGACACCCGATCACTTCAAGAAGACGTCGTTAGATGTAGTCACTGGCTAATATTACAGAACGCTAAGAAAATATTACTCTTTTTGTTGTTGTTTTTTTTTACAAGCAAGAAGCATCTCAGTCCCATGAAGTAAGTCATCTGCAACTCCGAAATATCTTCTTTCGATACATGGAGGCACCGGGCGTCACCTTGTGAACCATTGTTTTTTGGTGCTCGCGCAGAAAATATCGCTAACGAAGCAAACCACACTGCTTGATACTTTCAACAGTACTAGCGTCCGGCTCTCTTCTAAGAGAAACCACCAGACTATTCAAAATCGGATCTCACTAACTTGTAACGTGCATGCTCTATTCGAGACTCAGAAAAATATTTCTTTTCTCATGGTCACTTCCCAAATCGTGGCCCGTGTTTCGCCATTCGAAGTCCGCCATACCACCGCCATTACTCCACAGGGGAAGGCTAACCGTTCTGCAGGCGTTCACAACAAAGTTCCTTCACTCACTCACTCACTCACTCATTCCTTTCTCATGGACTTTGAGTTTAAAACCACGCATTTGGCTAATTTACTCTTAATACTCATACCACAATGGCGTCCCAAAACTAAAATCTGACGCACATCTTGCTAATCAAGAGCTGAAGCCTCTCAGACGCAGGACGTGCCTTAACCACAGGTTTTACTATTCGCTTTTAGTGTCTCGTGTATTCTCGAGGCTCACTGTCGCTCCTGCCGCACAAACCATGCAAAAGTTGTCAAACCTCGCCGGCTCAGACTGACGCCCAACTGCTTCCGTTCACCCCCCTCCCCCCGTTCTTTTTCTGTGCGGCTGTTTTCACTGCAAACGGGGAACACTTCCGAAAAACGATGTGCACCACTCGAGCGCACGTGTAAAATCGCGTGCCTTGGGCACTACAGGTGCAAGTAAATAAATAAGTTACCGACGTTTACGATACCGCCAGGCACAATAAGTATTTTGCAAATTGTGAAGACAATAACATTGAACTACCAGCAGCAACGTACTAGCGCCATCCCGTTATTGTGCAGAACACATTACGCTCATTTCTTTGAACTAAAGCAGCAAATACCGGTCAGTATACGACACCATCAAACTGATTACTTTGCCTCCTCTGCGTGTCAGGCTCAGCTGATCACGAGAGAACATGCACACGAGACTTGCAAAATTACGGCCGGCAAGGAACTCCCGTGCATAATACAGTTCCGGATAAAGTATGTAAATTTATTCAAGATTAAACAAGCTCAAAATGGAAAACTACCTTTCCGACAACACCACACAGCGTCGGCCACCGAAAAAAGGTGCTTCACACCACAAGGCCGTTGAGATAGAGAACGATAAAGAGCAAAGGCGGGGAGGTTAACCAGATATTAGCGTCCGGTTTGCTACCCTACACTGGGGGTGATGACAGGGGTTAAAATGAGGACAGAGAAGAAAGGGTTAAAAAAGGCACACCAGCCGTTGAGAATGCACAGATCACCTATTACTTCTAAATAACCACTGGCGCATATAGCACGCAGAGTGCGGCAACACCCGTAAAACGGGACACAACCATGAAAAAAATAACTTTAAAGTTCTTCCTTGCAGAATATACTGCACGGCGCCGAACAAGCAAAAAAGACGCGTCGTGAGTGGTTAATGGATGTTTACCAAACACTATTCGCACTTACTGCGGCATACCCACCGGTCACTGCTGCTACGAATACCCGACGCCGCACTCAACTGCGACTTTATGTCTGGAGTTGAACGTTAGTGATTGTGGGGAAAAAAGCCTTTGAAGTCCACAATCGCATCGCCGAAGCAGTGTGCTGCCGATTGCTTTCAAAGGCGCTGCCTAATCGCGTTACCAAGGCAGTATTTTTTCTTGTAAATTCACGATGGGGTCATTTGGGTCGAAAAGTGAGGTCTCTTCCTTCAAAAACTGCACGTCTGAACTGTTGCGCTACGTTTCTTTTTTTTTTTAGCTCTGCGGGTATTTACTTCAAAAAACTAAAAGCTAAAAAAAAAGATGCGAACCAAGAGAAAACCGTAAGAAATTCGCCACAGAACGCGTGTCGTGATAGTGTGATCACCGGATCGATTACGTAGCTTTAGTAGTGATGCTTCGTATGCAATTAAAGGCAGCTCGAATGGGACTGCGACAGAATAGAAAGACGAATGCCTCATGTTCGTCCAGCAGTCCGATTTGTGCTGTCGTTATAAAGAAGATCAACCAGCTCAGCATATTTTGCAACCTACTGCAAGTCTCGTGTATTAACGGACGTGTATTCCACAAGAAGGAAGGCTGGGTTATTGCAGAGCCACAATGCCGCAAGTACCAGAAAACATTTGAAATACGTGTCGTCATGCTAACGCACCACCGTGAGGGTAGCTGTGCGGAATTTACCAAAATTAAACTGACCATCTACCCTTCTTTATAGTTCGTGGACAATCGAGATAATGCCTAGGCTTCGTGAAGCGCCGGTGCAGACTGCGAGTTGACGCATTGAAGCAAAGCTGCGCAGGGATGGCCGAATGCGTTGCTTCCTGTCGCCTGCTACATACCCTGGGCTTACCGAGGCTTCCCGGCTTTGGAAATAATTTGAACGTAGCACAATTTCCTTCTCTATGGTAGCAAATTACCGCCACCGGGAAGGCAACCTTGCTTTTATTGCGATAGCAATTATACGGACACCCCAGGCGCATTTCTTCCATCGCCGTAAGGCTCCGTACAAAGTCCAAGGGCGACACATTCGTCACCGCGCGCCGTGTGCTGTATGTGCGAGTGAAAGTGTGCGAGGGCGAGCCGACGAAAGCAGCTTAATCTCGCTCGAGCGAGTGAGGAATGCGGGCCGGAAGCCCGCCCTCAATTGTCATGCGCGAGGCACGGGGATGAGGGGAGGGAGGGGGGCCTTTTCCGGCCGCTGCTGCTTACGGCGCGGGCGAGCTTCAAAGCGATCTGAGATGCTTGCAGAGTGCGCATAGTGCGGGTAGCTTCGTGTGCTCAGTACTTTCGACGTTTTGCTCGCGTCGAAGCGAGATGCGCGAAAGTCTATTCGATCGCTGCTGGTGCCGCGATTACTCACTCCAGCATTTTGACAGCGAGTTTCCGCGCCCATCGAGCGAGGTGTATTCATGTCTACCTGTGCGCGCGTGACACTATGCTCGTTAATTTAGTAAAAACAGGTTGGCAGGCAAGTTGGTTTGAATCCATGATAGACTGTGAATGCGCTACTGTTCAGTCGCACTTACATATTCTATCATTGTTAATTTAGTCAGTGAGCGAATGTTTACAAGTTTATAGGCCCATAAGACCACTACCCTTACTCCCGATAGCTATCTACTAATTTGCTATCGCAATCGGTGTTTCGCCTATCGACCGAAACTACTACTTTGTGTACAGCACGCAAAAGGTCACCGCTTTCCCGAGTTTGAGCCTTAAGATTTGCTAGATGTCGGCGAATGTTTTTTGGGGGGGTTGGGGGAGTGGGCTTAGAATCTCATCCCTCTCTAATTCCAGCGGTTCGCTGAAAGAGTAAATTTTCCGTTAAAACTAAAGTTTGCTGTGGGCGATACAGTTCATTTGCTCAGGGTGGCGCATCCGCCGACCTGAGACGTAGTACCGCAAGGAAGACTTCGTGCGACCCTCCTCGAGCAACAAGTCACTGCTGCCAGCGAAGTTTCGGTTCACCGCACGCAGCTTCGAGCACCCGCAAAATCTAGCAGACGGGAAAAAAAAAATGAAACGAACCTGCGCAGGGTAGTTTCAATGCGCGGTTGCGCAGGTGGGACTAGACCTCCGTGGAGCAGAGCCACGGGATTACGTGTTCACCCCGCCTCATGGCATCGCTGCGGAACGTGTGCCTGCGAACCGCTACTTGGGCTCGTCAGGTGCTGACAACAGGGCTTGGCATTTTTATACGACGAGCGCGCGCAAGCGTTCACTTGAAGAAAGGCGAAAACACGAAAATTTATGCATGACAGACAAGAGCTCCCGAATGTTCTGGAAAGGTTGCAGTGCGAAACGAAGAACAGTGCGTCGTCGAGTCGC